>NW_024530488.1:1436801-1926674 GCF_017590135.1 Pyrgilauda ruficollis
TCAGCTTCCCATGAAATATGCACATTCCTCCTACATGAAAAACAAAATCACAACATTTCACATTAAAGAAGCAACAAAAAGATGTACAATTATTCCCTTTAAACAAACTTTTCTAAAAAGGTAGGCAGCTGAGCACTATGGAACTGCATTCTTTGATTTCTAATAATTTCCTTTATCCTGAGAGGAGTTCACTTAACACAAAGATTTTCAACAATATAAAGTAGCGTGCAGGTTTAACCTATGTTTTATTTGAATCTATGCCATCAACTCTAGGGAAAATGTGCTTCTAACAAATGAGAGCCTTTCACCAGTGAGCTGCCCAGGAAGGCTCCTGAGTGCACCCTAGGAGCAAACTGAAGCTGTACCTGAGTGGAGTTGGATAGTTGGTTTTTCCACGGCTCCTCTGCGCTGCTGGTCAGGTTTGTGCGGTTATGAGGTAGAGAGAGTGCGTTTCGCTGCAGGTAAGGCACGTTTCCATTACTTCCACTTTCTGTTATGTGATTATTGCCTATCAAAATAGTGTCTGTACTACCCAGCGTTCTTGCTGTGCTGCAGGGAACGGGGCCTGCTGCAAAGGGTCCATTAGCCATAGGCTGCCCGGGGCAGGCGGGACGGATTCCACGCTGAGCGACGTTAGGCACTCTGGTCAGAGCAACCTGAGGCTGCTGGCCAGAGACAGAGTTTGTAGGCAGTGATGAATCAGCTGTTGGCCCGTTAGGAATTCCAGTAGATCGTACCTGTGCAACTCCTGTTTGTCTCATCTAATGGAACATGAACAAAGCACAACAATGTTGGCTGTGGAACTGAGAAAGGAAGGGTCATACAAGGTTTGTGTATTTTACTGCACTGGTCAGTTCCAGTTTTACACTCATTTTAAGATCTTCACAGTTGCTTTTGAGAACTGTCACGCTCATAAAAATGCTGAGTAAATGTTAAGTAAAACTATCAGTCTGAGCATTTTACTGCTGATTTTGGACCGAGAGGGAGAGAGAAGTGAACAATGACAGGACGAGAGAAAAACTGTTACTGCAGCCAAGTGTTTTCAAGCAGAACTGCTTTTAGATATGTCCACTCATGTTACTTTGAAAATGTGGCTTGAAAACTTCTACATTAACCAGCTGCCCTATAATAAAACACAGCTAAACTCATTATGTTTTAACCACTAATCCAGAACTATCCTTTATTCGAAAAAAATTAACATAACGCAGCAAAGGGCACGACAACTCTGTACAGCAGAAATTCTTTAGAATTCTAGAAACACAACAGTCTCCATTACTGACAAAAGTGTTGTAGGTAAGAAAAATATTTTTGTTCTCACCTGCTGGTGTTGCTGCATCAAGACAAACTGACTCTCCAGCTGTTCCAGCATAAGTTTCTGTGCTGGATTTAGATTATTTCGGTTTGCACGCAGCTGTTCCAAGTGCTAAAAAAAAAAGCAGTGTGGTTCATAATCATTAAAATTGCATGGGCTCTTTAATAACTTTCTTGCATAAAATACTAAAAAGTATCCATGAAGACAAGACTTAAAAAGCTGAAAATAATAGAGATTTCTGTTACAGAGTCAAACATCTTTCCATACACTCTCTTGCAAACAAACCTTATTACAAATTACTAAAACTAAAAAGACTCTGTAAATTATTTGAGTGTACAATTATTACTGCCACACTAAAATTAAATGTGCTGGTACCATAAAAGAAAACTACATTCAAGTATGATTATATAGAATTCTTATCATAATTATGTACATTTTAACATCTTTTTGTATTGCGCTACTCTTTTATTAATACTGTTCATCACAAAGTGAATTAAACCTACAGGCATACATGAAACCTTCTCCTGAAAATATGTTAAAAAAAAGCCCAGAAAATTGTATGATTTAATTAGCAAGAGCAATATCTTAAGTTATGATATCAATCTTGTTTGCAACTGATAAATTTAGGTATCTATTACCATAAATCTGATCTCTTTACTCATTTTAAAACACTCAGCACCCTGCATCATTCTACCAGTAAGTCTGCTGCTGCTAAGTGGTGTGACTTAAAAAGCAGATGAAGATAGTTCATGCCAAAATCCCTGGACTAACAGTACCTTCCATTCTGAATTCCCTCTGGAGGGAATAAATAATATATATATATATATATATATATATACACACACACACACACACATATATGCATGTATATGTAACACGCCATATCCATCCAGACTCTGAGCAGCCAATTTTGAAAGGCCAACTTTGAAGATGCAATAAAGGCTTTTTTATTCACTCCCCTCTTGCATCACACATTTCTGGCTTTCTTTTATATGTGCTGGAACCTTGTCAAGCTATTGCCAGCACACCCTGTCTGCTGTACTCAAGAGAGGGATACTGAGGCTCTGCTTAGAGAAGGAAGTTGGACGTGGAAAAAGGTGAGACTGAAAAGGGGAAAAAGTAGTCAAATATAAAATAAGCAGAGAGAAATAATGAGGATGCTTGGAGAGAGAGAGAGAATGACTGAGGGGAGGAAGGAGAAAGAGGGAGGGAAAATTACACAGTATAATAAAGCCAATATTGTTCAGACAGAGAAACAGCTGAAGAACTATATTGGAATTGAGGGGAACATTGCTCAGTTAATGAGAATGCTTTCTGCCTCTGCACTGTGCTTCCTTCTATTTCTCCTTGCCTCCCAATCATGTGCAATGCATGGGTAAAATTTTCCAGCAGGGCCTGATTTTCAATATATGGAATTCCTGCTGAAGCTCACTGCATGCCCTAATGAACTGAAGAGACAACAAAACTTCATGACAAAAACAACCCAAAGCAAGATTTCCAACTAAAATCTAACATTTCATTTAACACTATTAGGTGACACAAAATACAGAAAAGCAGCAGCAGATTTCATTTGAGTGATCATTTCATAGAATGTGCTTATTTGCTTACGCAATTTGATACAAGAAGCAACCTCAGAGGAAGGGATGATATTACAACAATACTTCCACACCTCTTTCAATATCCCCAACACTACAGCAAGCCACAGAACTCACTTTGTACACAAGTGTGACAATTTGCACATATGTCTTTACAACATCATAAGAAAAGAGTTACTGTACATACTTTATAAATTATAGAAATCAACGTAAGTGTGTTCAGCTTCTCCTAGAGATCATTTAGTTTCCTACTAGAACTTATCTCACGTAAAGAGGCCACAAATATTAGAACTTGAACTATACCCTGGGAAGTATTTTACACTGACTTTCAAGAATTTGAAACCAGAACATGTCCCAGGTTTATTTTCTTAAAAGGAAGAAAGAAATAAATAAAATATTTAACACAGCGTCTAAAGATCTCCCACACATACCTGTAATTTCTGTGGTGTCAAGCACCAAGAATGAATTTGTTGCTGTACAGGAGGATGTGACACTGTATGGCCACTGCTCCAAACATCTGAAGTATTCTGAGAGAAAATATTATATTAAAATGTGTGACTATCAAAGGGTAATTTCTTTTACTATCTAGATTTTATCTTATTTATGAAAGAACTAGTAATTGTTTCAAGAATAATAACATAAAAATATGTAATAGTAGGAATGTACTAAAATAACCAAGTCTCATTCTACCATTCCCAACAGTATCACAGTAGTCTGAGGAAAAAGTTAATGATACCTAATACCATAAGGAGAAACAAGCAAATCAAATTATGCAATTAACTTAAATGTATGCTACTTTCAAAACTGAATACTTTATCTACTGTAAGACTATTGCATGATGATGAAACACTTGAATTCTAAATATAAGCAAAGGCAATAGACAGGATGACATGATTGTCTCCCTCTCAATCATCAGACTACAACTGTACTTCTTCACTGACACAACTACAACTGCAGTATAGTGCCACCAATGTGCACTGTTCTTATGCACCTCCTGCCTGAGCTGGAATCTGATTAAACACACCACTGAAAAATGTCTTTTAAAATTTCTAAAAACATTCCCCACCTTGATGCCAAAGGATTAAAATTTACAGCACAAATTCTGTGCATGCTGAATCATTTCAATGCATATTTTCCATATAATTTTGGTAGGGGGCTCCAGTTCATCAGAATATATACCTTTGTTGGACTAGATGTTCTTTTCCTCTTGGCAGGACTGGTCAGGTCATCTACTTGGCTAGAAGGAATCATGTGTAGTGGCAAGGATTGCTGTGAAATTGGTGTTTGAGTGAGGCCTAGTACAGGTTCAGTATTTGGATGATGAGGTTTACAAGCCTAAGAATCACAGAAGGAAGACAAAAATATGGTTCTATATATTCTTAATGCTTTCCTTTCAATTTTATAATTTTAACAGCCCACATACATTAAAAGGGCCGAGTAGATATTCTGAAGCTGATCTCAATAACTGAAAAATCAGTTTCCATATGGTCATCAATGGAGGAATGTGTACCTTTCATGGGATTATTAAACCACTGCAGCATTTCTATTTAAGATGAAATCTTTTAAAATCATGAAAATCCACAAAGGTTCTAAATTGGTACCCCCATATTTCTCCCACATTATAGGGAGCTCCTTGATCTAATATCCCTCTGCAAATAAATCAAAGGCTTCTTTTAATAAAAGCCAATCCTGTGCTCAATAAAATAAGCTTGACCACTACCGATTGTAAAGAACCCTTAAAGCTGGGCACCTGCAGAACATAACCCAACTTCTCACCTGCTGTGCTGTGTTCATGGCACCCTGCCTGGAGGTAAGCTCTGCGGGGATTGGTAGGCTCCATGCCTCCTCAATACTAGGAAGTAATTTAGTTTTATTCTGTAGACTACCTTGTGGAAGGTTACACAACTGAGCCTAGGAAAAATTATGTAAAAAGCAAATTTAACACAAGCCTACTTTAGTAAGAGCAAGTCCATGAAATCTTCCTAAATGCTGTAGCTAATTATGTCTTAAAGAGAGGACAGATTTAAAATTTTGGGGTTTAGAAAGGTGCTAGTATAAAGAGGGTAACCAGAATATAAACCTTTGTGAGAATCAGAACAAAGATGAGCTCTGGATTCAGAGGTCTCATAATTCCTTTTTTCTGAAATTGCAAACAAGAGTGAAAGATAGTGTGTTGCGTATTCTCACTATATGTTATGAGAACTTAAAAATGTAGACAAATACAAAGGAAAAAGCAAAATGATGTAAAACAGTATGCTTTGATTAAATGTGCAAAATAGGGTTTATAAGGAATTAAGTTCCACTTTAAAATGAAGAAATAAAATATTACAGGCTATGATATGCTTACAGTACACATGAAAACAGGTTAAACACACCACAAACAACTGCAAGTTAAACTCGTGTGTGACTTCTCCCCTCCCCTCTGCTGTGTGTTTGAAGAGCATTTTCCCCTGCTTAAAACATTAGTTTTACCTGTAAATACTTTATCCGTGCTGCAAGTGCAGAGGTATTACTACAATTTTTGCTCCTAGTTGCATTTAAGTAGCATTTAATGGCATCCTGAGGCTGGTTGCAGGACTCATAGAGTGTGCCTAGGTCCATCCAGGCTGCAGCATGGCCATGGTCCAATTGTACAGCACAGATATAGGCCTGTAAAGCATCCATAGGCTGATTTTGCTGTTGGTACAGCACACTGAATAGAAAGATTAGTGAAGTTGAGAATTAATAACAAAGTCAAGACACAAGCAACTCAAATATACACATTCCTCCCCAACCCCTTAATAAATCTTGGCATTATATAAACCCCAGTTACAAGAAGAAATATATAAAACTTTAACATCGTATGTAACATTTTCAGTATTTTAAAACACTGAGAAAGCAAATATTAATTCATTATTTAAACTTCAAATCAGACAAGTCTGACAACATGGGTGTATAAGTAAAAATGACTTTACAGTCCCTCTGAGTTTACAAAATAGTTAAAAAGCTGATATTCTTTATTTTTCTATATTAGCATGGAATTATATCATTGTATTACCCCGTATCATTCTTACCCTATTGAACACCATGTATCTGCACTTGCTTCTGATTTATCAATAGATTGCCTATAAGATATAAAGGCATCCTGAACTTTCCCAATACTTGAATAGCACCTAGGAGAAGAAAAGAAAGAACTCTGGTAGTATTTATAGAAGGTAATCATTGAGCACGGCTTACCAAGACTGATCTGATAAATGTTAAGTCATGCAAATACACACTCAACATTTGCTGTTCCTGAATGCCAGCCACAAGCAAACTCAAACATCTCAACGTGTATTACTAATTATTTAAGCACCCCAAATCTACTTAAACCCTGGATTACTACATTTGTAAGGAAAACAGTAATCCCACATTCTATAAACTTGCATTTCTTTCACTGGTGATACCTTATCAGTCAATAAAAACAGTATTTATCTACAGATAGCATTACAGTGAAACAATTAAGTTACTTATTTTATCAAACAAATGGTTATAAAACTTAATGTTCTACGAAACAGAATTATTGAGAGATACTGACCAACTCAACCAGGAGGTCCCTGACAGCCTGGGAGGCTTTTTATGTGCATTTCTTGCATCTCGATCATATTTAAGTAATGAACAAACAGTTACTTGTACTGCATATACAGAGCACCAAATTTTGTAAAAGGTTGTGTGAGTCTGTGTTTTTTTTATATGTCTTACTTTAAGTCCTCATGTACAAATTCAAAGGTATTCTGGCACTAAAGAGAACTACAATTATACCACAGGGAACGATACCTACAGTTCTAAAATTAAAAGCTTCAAATAAAACCAAGATCAAATATCCATCTACATATATTTACTAGTTTAATTAACAATAACTGTGTCCTGTATTGTTTGCAACAACTTTCCCTGTTGGAAAAAGAACTGAAAAATTTCAAAACACATAAATAACAACAGAAAATTTATTCTAGTAAATAATAAAAAGCAAGCAGAACACTACAGGCAAAGGTTTGTCAAACATGCTACACTCTTTCAAGTATTTTTGAGGCACACTAGGAAATGAATACAATAAAACATAGCATTACTTTGCCTAAAACCATCCATTAAGTCTGAATACAGTGTTTCAGGAAATTGCTTTAATGACAATCTAACCCTATGTCCAACAGACATGTTTCACTCTGCCTGGGTAGCACACACATAAAGCCTCTCATTAGGACAGCATTAACTTTAGGCCCCCACAAAACTCTGGCAGATGGAGTTTTTCCAGTGGGAGACAAGGGAGGTGCTGATGTATTTCGAAAGATAGCTTTGACCAACTTGTTATCTGGTTTGGACAACCAGCAGAGGAAGGAACAGCACAAGGGAATACATGAGGAGGGAAAAAAGAGTGAATGCACAACCCCTGTTCTTCTCCTGCCAAAGAATGGACTGGAGAAACGGGGCACAGAAACATTTTTGTTCTAGTCCTCCCTGTAAAGCAAAACAGATGCTCCCACTAAATTTTTCACCCCATTTCCTGAATTCTCCCCCTTGTCTGCAGGGTCCGAGGCTTCACCCTGACCACCCGAGAGCAGAGCACAGCAGCTGCACCTGTGGAGAACTCCAGCTCCACCGTGCCTGAGAACTCAACTTGCTCAAGGCACCTGGAATGGGACTACTGAAAAAAACCAGGATTTTAGCCCAGTGGAAGGTAAGATGCACAAGATGATCCCGGGCTCATTTTTCCTTTTCCCTCCACACTTGCCCTGCACACTCGGTGCTGGCTAGAGATCCCTGTCTTACAGAACAGCTGGAGAAATATTATTAGCATGACAAAATCAAAAATAGGTTCCAGCTGTATGTGATCAGAATCCCCAAGAATGTCAGCTGGAAGACACTGAAGTTAGGATATTCTTTTTATTTTTGCCTCATTCTTTTTAAATGTATTCCTCACCAGAAGTGATGTGCTCACACAGGGACTGAATTGCCCTCAAAGCTTTCTGCAAAACCTGAGTTTTTCAATTGTTACTGCTGGCTTAAGTGAGGTATTCAATTTTCTTAAAAAGGAGACCAGAAAAACTCATCAAATTTGTAAGATTTACATCTGGGAATATTATTTTTCACGTACAAAATACTGTCAAAGACTACAAAATTAACTGAACACTTAAACAGACATTAGAATGGATCAGTCTGAGCCATACATTGTTGTGTATGCCTTTGAAAAATGGATGTCTGCCTAAGAAAATATTTGTATTTCAGCACAAAAACTGAGATTAGGAGGGAGATTCTGAGAAAATAAAAAGAGAAAGAATTATGAAAAAGGTATGAAGAAAAGTAACAACATTCAGAGAGGATTTACAAAAAAGAGGGAGAGAAACAGGTAAAACCAGGCCGGATATATTCAGATTACTGTAAATGTGTAGATTGAATAATAGCTACAAAAAAGCAGAGCCACTGGAGTAAGATACTTCAACTTCTACTCTTTATTCATCCCAAATATGTTAGCACCTTTCCTTTTCATACACTTCCTAGAAAACTGAAGACTTCAGTAGATATATACATACTTTCTCTTCATTTTTCCTCAGACAAGATTAAGAAGAAAAACAGTGTACAATACTCACAGTAATGAGTATCCTCAAAAAAAAATTACCAATATAGTTACAGTGTCTATAAACACTGAGTGTCTTTTCTCACCTTCCAAGGAAATACCAGGATTGACCAGAATTTGGATCTGCTTCTAGAGATTTCTGGAGATACTGTATAGCATAGCTTTCCTTGGTTGCCTTGTCTCCAAGCTGATCCACGGTGTGATGCATCCAGCCTACAAAAACAATCCACAAATGGGAGAAGTGAAATACCCCAAGACAGCTGAATACTCTGGTACAGCAGGCCTTTGTAGCATTGGTGTCTCTTTAAAAGTAAGAATATCAAGGAATAAAACCACTTATATATACATTACGAAGTTTTAAAAACTTTTCAAGTTCTATACTAAAATTACAGGACAAAAAAGACTCAAAGTTAAAATTACTTTCACATAGTTTTAAAGCACTTTTTTTGGGTTTAAATAATTTTCTAAGAGATTAGGAGCACAATTATGAACTGCTCAATCTTCTACTATAAATGTGAATATTAATGTCTTTCCTTCTCTGAACACAGATACCTTCCCTGACATTGTGAAAAATGCCACCATTCTCCCTGTCACACATAGCAATTATGTTTTTTGTATATACATATATATACATCTATATCTGTATCTACCATGTGTAAATATCTACATATTATATTGTTTACTCTTCTTCTTCTAAATCCTTGTATTTGTCCCATATCTACATTTGGACTAAGAATTTTTGCATCTCCACTTGAATCTGTCTTACATTGTAATTTCCTCCTCATTAATACAACGTATTTTCCATTCACCTTGACAAATGCCATCACCTCTCATCTACATAACAAATTAATCTAACCACACGTCATATTCTTTCAAATGCCTTTTCTTCTTTCATTACATTCGACAAATTATTCATCCCCACTTTAAAGGCCTCCCACAACCCATCCTCCCCAATAATATTTTACATGCTATTAAAATGCATTTCTGCTCTAGCACTGATGCAAGGCTTGGTTACCACTTCAAACAAAGCACCTTCATCACCTTCTCCAGCTGCTCCTCATCTGCCTCTATGCTCAGATGGAATTCCTTCAAGCAGCCACAAAACCATCTCAACTGCTCTTCATACAATGACTACAAACAAGGAAATCTTTTGTGGCCAGCAGCTGGCTTGCTGAAATCACTGCATACCACAGGGCTCAGCAATGTCTTGCTGTTTGCTCAATAGCCATGGATTTGTCTTAACAAGCCACTGCTTTTCAGAAAACATTTCTAAAATGTAAGATGTGACAGAAGACTGTCCCTGTCACACCCATAAACAGCCCATTACGGAACACTAGGACACCAATTTCATAAACTACCCATGGTTTATGTAAAGTTCTGGTTAATGACAGAGTTAAGCACACACCTGCACTGCCTGTCCATTTAAAACCTCCGAGGGCTAAACATTCAGCACCCTAAATTTGTGCTTTTTGATGAAGTCTAACTGCACAGACAGGGAAGACTGAGAAGGAACTGATGGGTATTTGCAGGCTCACTTCACTCTCTGTAATTACACTTTCCTTTATGATTTTTATTCTACCTGTTTGATACAGCTCATTTTTTATTCCATGGGCTCATACTTGTTAACAGACACCACACTTCTGCAAATGGAATGCAAACTTCCAAACAAAAGCAGTCAAAAACCAAACCACAGCTACTGAACAACACTTGCCTGAGGTGGTCTCAGAAATACCACTTGAAAATTGTGGTCACAAGCAGAAGTTTGAATATTTCATGGACTGCAAGAAATGTCAGGTAAGGAGTCAAGTGGTTACAGTGCTGAAAAAAAGTATTTTATCTGCACTGAAAATCGATCCAGTAAAAAAATCTACCAATCGGGAAAAAAAAAAAAGATAAAAAACCACAGTGATTTTTTGCAGTCACATAACACGACTTTGCGTCATTAAATTAATAAACAAACTATGATTTTGATTCAAATCCCAAGCCTTTGCAGCTCTTCAGCATACAGACAATACTCATGCTTAAAGAAAAAAAAAGACTTCTCTGAGGTTGGTTATTGGAATTCACCTGAGTAACTGTACGTTAAGGTGCTGTTCCAGACAAAGCCTGAGATAAAGGCAATAGCTCAGGGATTATGAACAATGGCAAAAAAAAAGACATTAAACAATTTCCTCTATCTTTAGAAATGTTGTGTGCCTACTTTCTGTTTCATCAGAACCTTGCTGGATTGAAAGATAACATGTTGTATCTTTGTGAGATCTTTACCGAGGTTCACTGATAAAAAAGAACCAGTCTATTTCTAGAAGACAGAAATGAGAACCAGCAATCCCTATCTGGCTTCTCTGCTGAAACAAGGGCTGCTTCCCAATTTTATCTTCCTGCACAGGGAATTGAAAAAAGGCAGAAAGCAAGAAAGGCAGGGCAAACAGAAGTTTTCCACTAGAATAGCAAAGGCAGGGGAAACTGGATCTGTTCTTGAGCGTAAACAAAGAATGTACATAAAGAGGGTGATGGAAATCACCTAAGCTATGCAGTTTCCCATGTGCAAGACCTATCTCCAATTCTCAATCAGCATAATTGACTACTTTTCTGCTGCTGGGACATGATAAACTAAACCACAGACCTCGTCCACACGTCACATATGCTCCATACTCATTTGCAGATCTTTGCAATCTCATTTGGAACAGATTTGGTAAAAGTCCCTCTGATGTGCTAGCCTAGTTCATGAGTCTTTTTTCATGTTTATCAATCATTCTCACAAGTGAACTTGTGGCAATCAATTTTTCTTTAGTAAATATGAGTGTCTCTGAAGACATTAACTTCTTCCCCATTTCAGCACCTCAGATGCCTCATCCAATTACAGAGACACCATCTAGCCAAAAATAATTGGGAGTGCACTTTGGAACTCTAAGCAGATGTTGATTTTATTCTTACACTCTTCCTTATCCAACAGCTGAATACAACTGGAGAAAGAATATTGGGACAGATTTGATCTTCAGTCTCATTAATATAATGTCATTTTGGGCAAAGTGGTGAAAAGAATTGTTGTCTGGAAAGCAAATGGAACAGCAAAGAGAAGGAAGGAAGATTTTACCGTGGTATCTACCTGAACTAGTCAGCACTCATCTCTCAACTGTTTTTATCTGTAGGTATGTGTTTATCTGGGAATCACAGGGTTCTCCTCCACAGTCACAGCTTTGGAAACCAGCAACAGGAGCAAAGATTTTAGTAATTCTCTCACAAGACATCTGAACTTGCCTAAATTCCAATCTGGCTCAACAAACATTAACTAGCAAAGGAAAATAAACAAAAGCTATTTTCAAACTGATTTTTTTCTGTCAAAGTGAAAAAAAAAAAAAAAAAAAGAGTCCAATATACAAATACAAATATGTTTTGACTGGTTTTTCAAGTAGCATTCTGGCAGATGGCAGGTATTTTCTATTATTTTTTCTAAGCAGCAGTGCACCACCCGGACTGTGCTTCCTGAGGAGGTGTTTTTATTACCAGCTGCTAAAGACTAAATCTGCGATAAACACCAGATTCTGATAAATACCACTGCTAACAGAGCAGAGCAAAGGAAAAGGAATTATTCCTTCAATGTTCCAGTTAAGACCACTCTATCCCTTTCCCCACACAGAAGCTACCCACACAACAAAACTGGGTGACCTATGCTGATTGAATAAAGAGAGTTAATCCAGTTTTCAGACAGCAGACAATTCTCAAAGTCACTGCTCTTACTGCTAGCACTGAGACCTGTGGCAGGATTTTATGAATACAACCATGTGCCTTTGCTTCTATTGTGGCAACATACATCAAACAGAGATGAAAAAGAGCTGGTCAGCTCTTTTGAGAAGCCTGTCTTCCACTGATCAGATGCACAGCCTTTCTGGATGAAACTGCTGACAGTTTATACTAGGTGATATAATACCAAGCTAAAAAAAAAAAAATTCAAAGGGCTTACTGAGATGTAAGCAACACTGTCCTGTGACAGCAAAAAGAGCAACACCCAGAGTCCTGCAGCAAACTCCTCCAGCAGTTTCACTTGTGATTTTAAAGAGATGACTCAAAATTAGCCCACTGATTTTGACATTCTGTCACAGAGCACAAATTCTCCCACTCCAAATCCATACACAACCTGCATCACAGAGAAAGAAAGCACTGTGGCCATAACTTAATGCCAGTTACAAATTTGAGTTAAATGACCACTATGTGAAGAGGGAAAAAAAATAAAAATGGGCATAAGCAGGCTAAATTAATATTTAGAATAATAAATTAGATGAAGAACATGGAGAAGGTGAATGAAGAAGTTCTGTACTGGGTTGAACAATTTTAACAAAATATTCTGGAAATACTTTTATATGACATAGAGGACAAAAGCATTTTATTCTATCCACTTTTTAGAAATTCTTGGCTAAAAATTGTTTATCAGCTTTCTATAAACATGGAATACGACAACTTTAAAAAATTCCTTTTCACTTTTTATGTGTTTTTTTTTTAATGGAACCTGATGATAGACCTTTTAGTTACAGCAGCTGGTTTTCATTACATAGTATAATTACAGCGAAAGAAAAGGTAAATGTTTCAGTTGCCATGTTCCTCTAGTCTGACACAGAGTATTTAGGTTTTTTTCAAGGGATGTTAACAGAGGCAGAACAGAGAACACAGAATTCCAACTGCTGCCCTCTTTCTCTGAAAAACCACCCTTTCACTGCCCAAAATCTAACACACAAGAGCTTTTTAATTTTCTAAGTTTAATCAAAATATTTTCCTTCTCTCTTATTTCCTTGGTTATCTACTGCTACATGTTCTATTTGGGTGAAAATTTCACATACCATGTGCAGTGTGTCTAAGACTCCCTTTGGGAATGGAGCCTTAAAAAACACTGCTGAAGGCAAAGATGGCAAAAACGAAACACAGAGGAAAATAAAAGTTAATTTTACATACCTAACTGCTGTAAGACAGTTGCTTTTACTTGTGCAGGAAGGTTTTCGATCTGCAAAAGCTGTTCATAAGCTTCCTTTGCAGAGTGATACTTTCTCTGCAAAAGGAAAAAAGTAAATGGATTAATCATAGAGCTTACAACAGATCACCAATAGCAACGATTTCACAGCACTGACAGCACACAAACACGTTGACAAAAAATTCTAATTTTTTTTTGCATACAGTGCATATGAAAGCTTTAATGAGTGACGTGTATATATATGGTAAGAGAATAACTTCCATAAATATAGTATTTATTAGAAACTGTCTACTTAAAATAATTAAGGGAAATTTGCAAATTATTAAATTTTGTCAACTCCTCATACATGCATTATGCTTCTTACACTACAATATTGAATATTCTGCTTTTAAGGTGAATACTTGAATGTGAATCTACGTCTGAGAAAACCCAACACAAATTCCTCCCAGGAAATTTGTAACAAAAACCAAGATCATCAGTAATTGGTGGCTGGTATAATTTTGCCTCTTTCCTTCCTTTGGTATATTTGAACTGCCTCTTTCAAGATATTTGTTGTCCTGGTAAGAGCCCCACCACAAGTAGAATTAAAAGGTTTATGCTTAGATAATGAAGGTACAACATCTTATTATCTGCTGTATAATTTAGGTGTGCCTACAGTCTAGAAACACTCTATTTTCAATTTCCTATACAAACAGGTGTTGGTACAGGAAACACATTTCCAGGTTAGGACTGGGGGTCTTTATTAACTTCTGTGAACTGTATGAGATGTTTTGTGTATATTAAAGGTTAAGACTTCTCAATAATTATTTGATGAATTATCTGGTAATAATGCCAGCATTTATCTTTGCATTCCTTAACAATAGTTGCTTAAAAGTGAATGTATTTTAAATGTTCAGCTGTTCTGTGCCTCCTCTTCCACAAATATGCTTTTAGATAATTCAGCATTACACTTCATTCTGGCAAACAGATGAAGAGTGCATTAAAATAAATGGGGCCACCTAAATGCAAATGACTGTGGCTTAATTATGTTTAAGTAAGGAGTACACAGTTATCAGTATTTGTAGATTTTGAAGGGACAACTGGGAAGAAAACTGAACAAATACCTAGTAAAATTTAGAAATGTTATCAAGTTCTTGAAATCTCAAAATCACAAAAGACAAATTGGTGATTTAAAAACCTTATTCTAGTCAGGAAGATAAATTAAAGCAGCAATTACATACTTTCAAATGGAACAAGGGGAAGTTGGTAGAAAAGATTTTTAATTGGTGTTCATGAAATGCAGACAACTGGTAAGAAAACAAATAATATAAATAAATAAAATATCCATGTCCAGCAAAAGAAAAACAATCAGGAAAATATTTTAAATTTAGCATCGGGAACAAAATTTGTAGTTTATGACTATGAATGTTGAGCAAATGAACAGAAGTTCACTGTAGAGCATGACAGTGGAGGCAGCAATCCAGATGTCAAATTAGGTAAATATTAGTGCCTAATATTCACACTTTATTAAAAAATAGGTTTACAGGCTCAGGAGATTTTAGAAAGGCCTTTTAAAATAGAGTATGTTTTCCAGACCTAGAGTATTTTTTACTTTTGTTATTTGTTGTAGCATTTACCCTTTAGAAATCTGATTAGCTATATGCCTTAAAATAGTAACAAAACCTGTCTAAACATTTACATTTGGTTTTATTTCATCAAATCAAATCAGAATGGTTTGGGTTGGAAAGTACCCAAAAGATCACCTAATTCCAACCCCTGCCACAACAGGGACACCTTTCACCAGATGAGGTGGCTCACAGCTCTGACCTGGCCTTGGACACTTCCAGGGACAGAGCACCCACAGCTTCTCTGGAAACCTCTCCAGGGCCTCACCACCCTCACAGGGAAGAACTTTATGCCTCTATGCTAATTCCAGAGTCCTTGATGTCTGGCTGCATCATGAACGGTCTTAGAAATGGAAACGGGGAGGAGAACCCAATCCACCATCTTTAGACACCGTACAAGCCCTCTCGCTTCCAGAGGTGAAATATTAGCCACTGCTAATTCTTATCAGCACCAGGCTTGTCTCTTGTCCAGAGCCTGGCAATCCATCATTTAAAGTGCAGTACTGTGGTACTTAATTAAGAAATGAATTAACTTTTCATCAATATTATGAGAGTAGATAATTTTCAATTATAGGGAGGGGCTCAAAAAACTGTTTCACTTTGTCCTGTAAAAGAAACCAAGCAACCAGCCTGCCTCCAAAACCTCTCTAATTGTGTCAGAGGTAAAATCCAGAATGAAGCCAGGACTCTTTTGGTTATCAGTTTGTCAAATTCCAGAAAACAAGATACTTCTCCCAGCCATAACCACGAGACAAACCAAACCTAAGAGCAGAATGCACCGAAACGTTTTTGCTCTGACTTGCATTAAAACAAAGTTCCTGCTGCCTGTAATTGTCAGCCAGAAAGCACAGATGAAGCACAGCTACCACTGCTCACACACTTACACAGGACACCTGGCACAGTGACCTGGGGTGTTTAACTTTCCTTTTCATCTGCTGGAGTAAAACAGAACTGATGTGCTGAATGAGTCTGGACGGTAGCCAAGTAAGAAGCACAACAATCCAAGAACTTGCTTAATGGTGCTTTGGGATGGGAGATTTCTGTCCTGTCATACAACTTTGCACCAAAAGCATCCAAAAGAAAAATCTGCTGTTTATCAGATTCATATCTTTTATTTATACAGAAATACTTCAGGCCATTTTTTCACTGTGCCATCAAAAGACAGCCCTTACTTTCTGACTGAAAATATAGTTTGTCTGTCATCCATTTCATTTGCAACAGGTTTTGTTTTCATGTCACATCACTTCCTCAGTCATATGATACCTATAAATGTGGTAAAAGGGCACAGCACCTACATTATGTAACCAGTCAGTCAAATCTCAAATATACCATAGCTGTCTCAGTAGCCACTTGGTTTCAATTTACTTATATTCTGGAAGCTCAGGAAGTGTTCTGTAATTTCCCAAAAGATTCACCTGAAAAGCTCTGTGGTAGGATTTGATCCAGAATTAGTAACACAGCTGTATCTGCTACTGACCACAGATCCCTAATGCCACATGCATCAACTTAATTTGAAAACTTAAAAACTTTTAAAATGGCACTTTAATTTGAAAAATTTAAGTCAAAAATACCACATATACTTAAAAGGCACATGAGCAACTGGCTGGAATTGATTCTGTGTGTGTATATGAGAAACAATATGAATATATATAAATGAATTGAGAAACTTCATCTTTTTAAATCTACATATAACCTTTTAAATATAAATAGAATCTCATAAAAGAATTGTCCTGGAAGTTGTATTTTGAGATTTTTTTTTCACTCAAACTGGGAGATTAGTAAATATATGTTTATTAAGATACCTATCCCATTTATTGGCAGGAGACTCCACACACAAAATATTTTTAATTTAGCCAAAGAAAGTCAAGTTTCTTGAGTGATTCAAGACTTTAGTCTAACTTTAGTAAAGCATCTACAATCCAAATTCCACAGACTGATTACATCACTTAGTTTGAAACTCAACCACACTCTATGAAAATGAGCTTATAGCTTACCTGGATTTCATATAAGTGGGCAATGTGAAACTGAACTGTAAGAGTGGGAAAATCAAAATCATTAGTTTTAATGTACAACAGCAATTGCCATGTTTTGAAGTGAGGGATAAACAATGTTTAAAATTTATCAATGCAAGCCCAAGACAAATTACATTTTGAAGACACCAAGAGTATTTTTTACATTGATATTTTACATTTAATATACCTGACCTGACAGAAAATGAATATCCTTAACAAAGCACAAAAACTGCACACAGATATTGAGAAAAGCAATCCATGGACTTTATTTGTGTTCTGAAACAGAGAGTCCATTAATCTTTCAGTAAACTTAGCAATAAAATCTCTTGAAGCTGAGGTAAGAGAACACAGGTAGCGTTTTCTGTACACAACCAAGCTAGAAATAAACATTTTTATTCAGCTGTCAAGAAACAGACTAGCTGGGTTACAAAACATTATGTTACACACTGCCACTTTTACATGGGATCTTACATTTAGGTGGTTTTTCTTCCTTTTAGAAATTGTCTTTCCCTTGTTAAACTGAACCACAAGTGTTAATTACAGGTGATACTTTGATTGTTAATGTTAAGCATTTTCAATTCCTCATACAAATTGCCCAGAATGCCATAATACCACCAGCAGCCTGTGCAGGCTAGAAGATTGCTGGCTGGAGAAAGAAAAATGGGCTGTTCAAGAGTAAAAGCAGAGAGAAAATTACCCTCACACTACTCAAAGCATCACAGAAAAGACTTGAAAACTGCTAACCTGGACTATCCATGGAGTGGTAGATAGCTAAAGCTAATTGAGATGAATGTAATCCTCATTCTGCTTTGATGAGGAAAGAAAAGTTCCTTTGAGACAGACTTTTGCTCCATGTTCATGAGGATTACAAGTAAGAAAATACCTGTGTTTGAGCCAAGCTCAATTTATTTCAATTACACAGATTCCCTCCCTTGAAGCTACAGAAAAGTGTGACACCAAATTACCATACATACAGGTAACAGGAGTTCAGGGTTTCACTCTGGGTCATAAGGGAGGGAAAAAAAATCTCCCTTTGTGCACTGCTTTGTCCTCTGCTATAAAGAAGGAAGCCGAGTGCACTTTGGAAACCAGGTCAGAATGAAATGCATCATCTAAAATTTTAATAAACTTTTTGTGTTCCTTGCTAAAGGGCACATAACACACCCATTATGTTCACTGCATCATCAAACTTCACTCTGTACTGATGAAAGAAAAGCCCTGCATTTGTTTCAGGAGTTCATTATCTAAAAAACCTCTCTCTTATTTTTTCCCCTCCTAACAAACCCCCTTCAGTGTGAAGCATCAAAATGAAGTGATGCCTTGGAAGGGAAAGGAAAATTAAAGGTGTCAGATTAGAGACAGCCTAAATAGGAAGAAGAGATGTTTAGTACTCAAACATTTTTGCTGGGAACGAACACAGTGTAATGCTGCTACTCACCCAGCCCTTAGAAATGGAAGGGGGAGGATTAAATGGAGCATTTAGTGAGGGTACCCAACACCCTGGGGTGGGGCAGGGAGGTCAGTTCTCCTCCCTGAACAGCACAGGGGGACCTGGCCAAGCACCTCTCAGTCCTCTTCACCCTCCTCCTTGGGGTCTGTCAGGCACTGAAGCCTTGACCAGCCCTCAACACAAATCTGGGGGCAGAGGGGACTGGAGGGCAAGGGTTAGGAAAACCTTCCAGAAATTCAGAGCTTTAGTGAAAACCGATAAAGTTAGTGAGAAAGAATACGAACAAACACAAAATACAATAAAGAATCACATGTCTGGTAGAAAAGTAATAAAAGCTTATTGACTCTGGGAGAATCCTGCAAATTTTTACAAAATTATCTGTGCCTGCTGCTGATAAGTGACAAAGCTTTGAAGACAGCCTTGAAGCACAGCTGGCTTGATACAGCCAGTGGTTTCAGCCATGTGAACAAACTCCCTTTCACTACCTTGCTGATACAATATTCACAATTCCATCCAGTTTTTAAAGAAATGTTTTTAAATATTATATGCAATGCCCCTGAAGTGAGACTTGGGAGGTAACTTAAGCTCAACATGAACTACAACTTAAGCTCAAGCACGAAGGTACCTTAAAAACTGAAGGAATAATTTCCTTCACAACTCTCTGCCTTTTAATTCTTACAGACTCCAAAACACAGAGAGACACGTTTATTTTTGCATACAATTCCACTAACTCTGGATAAAGACCTGCAGGACACTCTGTTACAGCCTAGAGAACACTCTGCCTACGATAGATCACACTGCACTAAAGATTAACATGTTCAAATACAGAGTAATATATAGCTGATATCAAAAACCCAAAAAAATCTAATAAGGGGTTTTTTTCTTATTTCTACAGTAAGATTGATGCTGAATTTTGCATCTGTAAATTTAAATGGCATGAAAATAATCACTGAAAAGTTACAGATTATCAAGATGATGCAAACTTTAAAATAATTGGTATTAAATGTGTGCCACGGCACAAGCTCCAGGTTTATAAATATATAAAAAGCAGTCAAATAATAAGTTTCCTCCAGAATTTAAGCCTTCAGAGTAATGAATAAGCTAAATCTCAATTTTTACTTATTCCATTTTCTAAAACAATCCACAATTCCACTGGAACATCTGTCTCCACAGAGAGAGGGAGACTGGTTTTGTAGTCTCCCTCTCTCAGTACCAATTCTTTTGATTTTGAAGACCTGGTTCATTAAAAATTCATACAGTTGAGAGCATAAGACTTAAAAAAAGATCCACAACAAAATAAATACTTATTGGTTACTTACTTTCAGCGTTAGACAAAGTGCAGGGATTGCAGTCAATCAAAGCTAACTGAAAATGCTGGAAAGAAAAAAGAATTATTTGCTTTTCAAACAAAGTAATACTAGCACTTGGGCAAACTACTAAGAGTAAATCAATTTTGTACTTGAAAATCAATACTGCATTTTACCATGTGTCTTAAAAAAAAGTTTTCAATTTCTGTTCAACTGCTTACTAGAGGAAAACAATTTTTTTTTTATTGCAAACACTTCAATGCTTCTAGGAATATAAGACAGCAACAGATCTTCATAAAACAACTGGGGTTGCATGTGAAATAATGAAGGCATCAAATGAATGGTCAAAATTGGAAGATTAAGTTTTTATACACACAGCTGGAACTGCAGACACACCAGCTCACAGTCTCATGGAGATAAATACTTAAGCACTCAATCCATCTAGAAAAACAGAACGCTCTCCCTACAAACAGTGATTTTAAGTTTTTAAAAAATTGAATTCTTGTTAAAAGGAATTTAATGTGAATACCTCTACATCAGAATGTGAGTTCATAAGGAGGCCATAAGTTCTCACATCCTCTCCTCCAGATGTTGAGAAAACTTCAGTTAAACATTAAAGCTTGTATAATTTTAATCACTTTTCTTTAGAGAATATATAAAACACCTTTTAAAACATTCTAGGTTCTGAGGTAAGTTTTTCACTCATCTATAAAGAAGGTCACAAAAGCAGAGCAACAAAATCTGTCTGTAAACATCATGTTAATTCACTGATCACTATTTAGTTTGAGACACAAGTGTATAAAAATGAATGGAACAGGCACAGAAACTCCAGGGCCTGAGCTTTTCCATAAACTTTTGAGAAAATACCCACATAGTATGAAATTTCAGTTGACATATTAGCTCAACAGAGAATAAAGCCTAGGAATACAGGAGCCTAAGAGTCACCCTATGAAATACTACTGTTAATAAATACAGTTACTTACAAAATACAGTGTCAGGTGATTTCTAACACACAAAACATGACACTTGAGTATACTTTATTTTCTTAGCATAAAAATTATAATTTACATCAAACTATCCAGGATGCCAAACTAGGTGGCACTGGGAGCCTACTGCAGTAGCTGGGAAGGAAAAAAAGTCTGTATTAATGCATAGGTGCAACACACTTTCAATACTGTACTCAGAGCTATTAAATGCTACTTAACTTTCCTCACTGTCACAATAACTCCTTGAGTACAGTATGTCTATACAAAACACATCTCTAAGATGTGTAAGATTTTATCAGACCATCACATTTCCAAAATACCCAAATTTTAATAGGGACAAAAAATTCAAAAATTAATGTATTTTCCACAACAAGACATAAAAGTAATGCTGGCACTTCCATAAGCTCTGACATACACTGATGCAGATTCCTCCTCACCCACTTCATCAGCATCATTTGTAACATGTAACAGCATTTAGAAAATGAACCAAACTCAAGCTGAATAACAACAAAAATTCTTGATTTATAATGAACATTTCAGTAATATCCCCCCAGAGGAGAACACAAAAACCAACAGATTCACACCATAAAATAACTTTTTAACCTTAGCGCAAGCATTAAGTAATAGCTTACAAATATTAATTATTAGCTTATTTCTCTGCTGTGTCTGTTCCTTTCCCCACTGCTCAGCAGGCAGACAACTTACAGTCTCCCCTCACTTACATTGCAATGCAGGTTGAGTGCCTCAGAGACATCCTTTAGTCTGTTACCATAGTGATTCTACTAAGCAGACAACTTTTAAAAAAAAAAGCTAAATAAAAATAAAATGCTCTATCTTAAATTGCATTTTGCCTGCCAAAAGAAAAAAAAAAGGCTCTGGCCTGTACAACTGAGTGTCACTGATCTAAAAGGTGCAAAATCCTTCCTGTACAGATGTGTCATCTTGCACCATCACTTACAATTACTATGGAAAGATAAAGCAGAATGGAACAGATTTGCTCTCACCTAGCAATGCTATTATAAAAAATAAGCAGATCTAAAGAAAAAAGATTGACAACTGTTCTGTAGCAGCTCTTCTTAAGGGTTACTGCAGTGAGACTCACTGAGAGAAAGCAAGCAACCATATAAGAACAGCTAACCATTTTAATATATAAGTATGCCAATAGTAGCAAGCGCTATACAGTAGAAAAAAGCAGAAATATTCTCAGCAACGCTCCCTAAAAAATTAAATATTCACTGCTACAGTAGCCAACTTTTGAAATTCAAAAATCCACATTTTGAAAATTTTCTTAGTGTGGTAAATTTCTATTTGCACTGTTCACTAATCTACAAACGGTAAAGAAATTGATAAACCAAAGCCAGTGAGTACAGAAAAACACACCATTTGCACTAAACAGTTATCATAATTAAAAGCAATACACAGAAACCCCAGAACATTTCAAACCAAGAACCTCTGAAATGCACACACACGAGCAAACCTACACCTCTTGCCGGATAAATAATACACAGCTCCCCTTTAAGTACCCAAAATCAGACAAAAAAAAAAAAAAAAAAAAAAAAACCAAAAAACCCCATGCCAAAATTTTGCACAAATTCTAACACATCAACCTCATCAGCCAAATGCAGATCCACTAATCACAATTACCAGCACCAAAAAATTTAAAAAACAGTCATAATTTCCAACTTCCATTTCTGCAACCAACAGCAGCGGCTGGCAAACATCTGCACCCCTCTCAAATATTGCAGCACTGAGCTGGCTACTGCTGTGTGGAATAGTTGTTATGCAGGAGAGGCCGCTGCAGCTCAGAGACGACACACAATACCTCAAGGCAGACAGCAGTCTATAGAAATTCAAATCCCCAGTAAGAGGATTTACCTAGAAGGCAGTGTTCTGAATGTTAAAAACTAACAGGCTCTTCTCAAGGGCTGCGGCTCAAGGCGCAATCACGGAATCGTTTAGGTTGGAAAAGACTTTTAAGATCAGCCAAGCCCTAAATCACCTTGATTTGTAGCCATCTGTAATTGCAGAGTTATCTGCAGCCCATTCCATCTCCTCTGGAGTCCTTGACTTGCCTCTGATTGTGGAAACAATTCCGAAGATAACCTTTCCAAGGATGAGAGGTATAGTGGATTCCACATAAAGAGAACTGATGAAAGCACTAGGTCTGGTAGTAAAGTAACAGTAGTCTGATGCTGATTTAGGTAACTTAACATGCTTTCCCTCACAGAATTAACACCGATTCTTTCAAATGTAACAGGCAAGTACACAAGGTTTTGTTGTTTCTTTAATCAATAAATGACAAAAGCAAAACGAACCCTTTTCTTTTCAGTGCAACATTTTCAGTACTGTCTCTGTTTACATGCAAACCTGAGACCTCTGTAGTGATTCTAGTCCCTCCTCCTCTCCAGGGTGACATCAGCAAGTTTAATAGCTCTGGCTCTACATAGATTCAGCAAGCAAGGCAAGCCATCATCTGAAACCTGACAATCCTCACCGACTTACCACGAAGGAAAGCTCCATCATGACTCAGTAAAATTCTGTCAGGAGATGGCTTTTTCTGCCTGTGTGACCTAGGTGTTATGCCCGTGCTGCTCAGAGCAGCTTTTGTTCAGATAAGTAGGACACGGAGAGCCTTGTGTAACCAGCTGGGGCAGGGTGCCAAGCCTCCATTTGCCAGGCATCTCTGGGACCAGGGGAGAGGGTCAGGAGAGGACACGCTCCATGTGCTGCTACAGCAGCTCATCCTGCTGCTCTCCACTGCTTTCTGAGCTCAGAACAAATTCAGCTTGCAACAGAAAGGTTTGTGCAGTGTAAACACTCAGGTACTTTTGTCCAACGTTAAAAAAAAAACCCAAAAAACTTACAGACGGGAGACAAAAAAAAAAAAACCTTGCTGGAGGACAGAAGGAACAAAAGCCACTGATACATATACAATGAATAGCAGCAGTGCGCTCTGAAAAATCTCTTGTTCTGACAAGCTCTAAGAGAAAAATTACTTTCAAACAGAAAGATCATCCAAGTTGTATTTTTGCAAGCCATAAAAAGGGCTGCATCTGAATTTACTGCCCAATATCTTACATAGTGATTTTCACAAAGCTATCTCAACACTCCCATTTGCCTCCACCTTTTATGCATTATTTCTGTAACATCAGAATTCAGCTGTTCCTGTGCTGACAGCCTGAAAGACTGCCAGCAGCAAGAGACCGTCACGGGGAAGGGGATGACTGGGAGTCTGCAGCCACTGCCGCAGCACCAGGAGCTCATCTGCCCTGAGCCGGGGTCGTTCCAGGACTCAGCCTCCAGCCCCCACAGCTGCCCAGGCTGCACAGAAAGCTCAGCTCAGTCCACAACCTGTGGCTACACTCTTGAGTATTTCTGTGTGCCCTGAATGCCAACCTCGCAGTTACAGCTACACCTGATAAAAGTGGATCTATCCGGATGGAGATGCCTCTTAAGGAGATGATCCATGAATGAAGCTCACCAGAATCAATGAATATCCTGAGTTGAAAAGACCCACAGGGATCACTGAGTCCAACTCCTGGTCCTGCACAGAACTACCCACAAATATCACATCATGTACCTGAGAGCACTGACCAAACACTTCTTGAGCTCTGCCAGGCTGGTGCTGTGACCACTGCCCTGGGGAGCCTGTTCCAGCGCCCAGCCACCCTCTGGGGAAGAACCTTTTACTAATACCCGACCTAAACCTGCCCTGACACAACTCCAGGCCATTCCCTCGGTCCTGTCACTGTCCCCACAGAGCAGATCAGTGCCTGCCCCTCCTGTTCCCCTCACAAGGAAGCTGTAACTGCAGTGAGGTCTCCCCTCAGTCTCCTCCAGGCCGAACAGACCAAGTGCCCTCAGCTCCATATGGCTTCCCCTCAAGGTCCTTCCCCATCTTTATTGCCTTTGGCCATTCTCCAGTAGCTTCATGTCTTTTTTCCATTGTGGTGCCCAGAACTGCCCCCAGCACTCAAGGTGAAGCTGCCACAGCCCAGAACAGAGCAGGACAATGCCCTCCCTTGCCTGGCTGGCGATGCTGTGCCTGATGTCCCTCAGGACAGGGATGTCCCTCTTGGCTGCCAGGGCACTGCTGGCTCAAGTTCAACTGGCCATCAGCTAGGACACCCAGGCCCCTCTCCACCACGTCATTCCCCAGTCTGTCCATACACCCAGGGCTGCCCCATCCAGCCAATAAGGATACATAAGGATATTGGTTGTCCCACCGATACCCTTAGATTGAATGCTCAACTTCTGAACCACCTATTCCTCTTCCCATGGTGTGTTCTTCCCCACCTCCCACATGACTGAAGATGCCACACAGCACGGTAATTCAGTTTTAGCACCTACTCCTCTTTGTAATCATGGCATTTCTAACATACACCTGTAATTCTCTTTTACAGGAATTAGTCAAAAACCCAAGTGAAACTAGGTAAGAGAGAATAAAAGAGAACACCCTGTAGGGCAGACATTGTGGTATCATTATCCACTGTCAAAACCAGTCACACTAATAACTCTCCTGCAGTTTTGTTACACTGCCATGCTGCATTAAAAAACTTCCATGGATTTATTCTTGTATGTGTCTTTCCACCACTGACATATGCAAACTACCAAGACTAAGAGAAAAATTTCAATCCCAAATGCTGCTTTCCAACCACTTACATTTTTATTGAAATTATCTTTTGATTCATTTCATTTTGCTCGCCATAAAAAACACTTCCATTTTTTGTGTGAAGTGCTTGAAATCTTGGATATCTGACTTGCAGGAGCCAAAGCCCTTCAACTTGTTTTTTATCTAAAAAAGCAACTATTCCTCATAGAATTCAAGACTTAAAACTAGACATAAGAAACTAAAACATCTCATAACCACATGTATTTTGACTAGCTATTTTTAATAATTGAAATACATAAGGTTTCAATGTATGTTTAAACTTAAAAATTACTAGTTTAAGCCCATTCGAGAAAGATAACTGGGTGGTAAAACAGCACATGAAGGCTCAAAATCAGAAATTTTCACTTTCCTAAATACTTGTTTACTTATTACTCAGAGAAAGAACATAAAACATGAATGATATGTCTGTAAGACTTTTGTGCTAGCATGTAATAGCTGCACTAGCTAAAAATATCTTTCGTAAGTATATATATATATACAGGAGAAATATTTGAATAAGTGCTGGAAAAGTGTCTGACTGACTATAAATAAATACTTCAAGCTGTTCATTGGTACATCAGCATTTAATTTCTTTATATTTCATGCATATTCATACAATTCATGCACATTTTAATTCTTTTGCAGCCTTTTTCTTATCCTAATATAAGCAGCATGTCTTAACATTACTAACAAATGAGAATCTTTAGAAGAATAATTAAAAAATTAAAATTGTATTTAAATTGATGATTTACGGGCAAGATGAAAGCATAAGCCTGAAGCAAACTACTGGAATAACTGTTTTGTGTATAAAGAAGGAGGACAAATTTCTGTAAATGAAAGACAGAATCAGTATTTCTGCTACAAGGCAGATAATTGAAAACATGAGAAATTGAGTTCTCACTCTTCTAAAGGTTTTTTTACTGGGTACAGGGTGCACCTGTAATAAAACCAAATAAAATTCCCAAAGTAAAACATTGCTTTGTTTGCTATAAACTAATCTGCTTGTGTCCAGCATTCCTACTGACCACCCATTAAAAAAACCTACCCCACAAACCAAACAAAATCCAACAAAACCCACACAATTTCCCTACCACGAATCTCCAAACAAAAGCAAACAAAGCTTCCCCTCATAAAACCAAACCCTCAGAAAATCTGCCCCCTGGCCCCCGCTGTTCCCTCAATGTTATCAATCTAATAAATATAAAAAACAAAGACTTCTTTTCTCCCTTAAGCATGAATTCTGCACGCAAAGGGCTTTTGGGATCACAGCTCTAAATCCCCACTAAAACCACAGGACTTCAACAGCACCAAGCAGGATGAGCACCACAAGGTTTCCCACAGCTGTCACCTGGTGCTCAGCTCCCACATCTCAAAAGGCTCTGGAGCAGTATGTCATACAGCAATGTCCTCCAAAATTCTCTTTGAAATCTTTCATTCCCATATATTTTCTAGAAATTGTTGAACATTCAACAGCACTTAAGAGAAGAACTGAGACACACATGTGAGAGAAGATTATTACATGCGCCTATAAAAAAAGGAGGTCAAATTAAAAAAAAAAAAAAAATCAATAAATAGGAAAATAACCATGACAGGAAGTGACATGCCAGAAATAATGTGGCATGAACCCAGAAGTATGAATATTTTTTCCAACTACATTTACCCAATGAATAAAAAGATACATTACATTCCTAGAGATTTTGCTTTATTCTCCTTTCAGATTATCACAGTGCCACCATAGCTACCATCATGGAACACAGTATTCCTTGTGTCATTTGTAAGAAATGATTCCTTGTCATTTTTAGTGAACAGGAAAGGGGCAGCAGAACATAGTAAACCAAAAAAGCTGGACTGTGAGACAAACCTCAATAGCATGGTGTTGCTACAGTCATCAATATATTAAAAAGAAATCCATCCCCCAAGTCACTGTCAGTTAATTTTGGACTTAATCATACTTTTCTGATGAATGGGGCAAATTCAGCTTTCATGTCTCACCTCTGAAGGTAACACTGCCCAATCTGCCAGGTTACACAAGGACTAGTTTTTTTTCAACCAGAAGGGACACTTTTTTTTCCTTAATGTAAGCCTGAAGGCCAAGTAGTTTTCAACAGCATTGGTGTTGCAAGAGTTTATGGCAATGGGGTAACAGAGAAAGTCAAGGATTCTCACAGTAATTTGCAAATCTTAACTGCAGAACAGGCAAAACCAGTAATTGATTTTGAAGAAACACTGGGAGTTGATTTTATGCTTGTTAAACAGCACTCCAGCAATTATCTTGATCATCAACATCTTAAAATAGTAAAAATTAATTTTGTGCTTAAACTGCTTACATAAAATACAGATGATTTATGTTAATGCTTTAAAATTGTGAAAAACGTGGAATACATGACCTTCAGACTTCCATCTTCCCCCTTTGCCTGAAGACTCTTACAGACAATGCCTCTCACTGACAATGACTCATCTGTTGGCAATGGTTTATTCTTAGCAATTACAGACTTAACATGAATGTTTAAATACCATCAAAAACATTATGATATTTCAAAGTACTTTAATGCGACGTTGGTACAATCTGTGAAATCCAGAGCAGCCACAAGCGAATACCAGATGAAAAAGCTACTTCCACTTTCTGCCTCCGTGTGAACAGGGAGCTCAAACTGGGCCAAGAGCCCCAGGAAAAAGGTCTGTGCTCAAGGCCAGTCACAGGCAGGCTGCATCCCAACCCCCTTAATTACTCTCTAAAATCATGCATCCTTTTAAAAAGGTCCACAAAACCAAAAAAAGCACAACAAGACAATTTTGTCTTTCTTATCTTTCTTTTTGTTCGAAGATGAAATACTCTGTGTCTCAGAGAATGAGACAGACATTGTGTGAAAACATCCCTTCACACTCTTTCTTCACATCCCTTCCCCATTTTACCTTCCCCATGCTTGGGCATAACCAGTGCACCAGCACTTCGCTTCATTCTCTTCACTAAGGGAGCATTTTCTGGTTTGCCTCTCATATTCTTGTCACTCAGAGTTCTGGTTTAAGGTGTGTTTTTTTTTAAATCACAGTCAGATTGCCTCTTAAAGAAACTACAGCCCTGTTCTACTCAGTTTTCCCCTCAACTGACACATTGTGATGTTTCAATCAGCAACACTTTGTTTTCAAACAAAGTAGGTAAGTCCTTGGACTGTACCTTAACTCCACAGCTGAGCTGAACTAAAAACAGCTCTGAGTATTTGAGACAGAGTTCCACCAGGTCTTTTGCTCCTCACTGTTATTCTTTACTAAGGATTGCAATCTCCATAGCAAAGAAAACCAGAATCTCAGTTCTCGTTACGTTTTGAACCAGAAGGGGTAAGTCAGCTCTGTCCCCTCCTTCCCATTCCATCAACCTTGCACTGGATGTACCAACCAGGCCATCTCAAGCTGAGATGGCTCAGACTGCTGATCCACCTCAGTCTGCAAATGGGGAAAGGCAAAAAAATGAAAAATCCCTCGAATCAATGTGGCTGAGAGTGCTGAACGAGGCAATCAGGATTGCAAGGCAGAAAATGAGACGAACTTTCAGGAACAAGCTGCAGTTATATTGCTTTAAGAAAAACATGAAACCATCTTTAATGCAAACACTCATGTTCATTTCACCATCCTTTGAAGACCATCCCTCTGCCCCAGGGTAACCTGCTTTTGTTGTGGCCATTTGTTTTTCTAAGTGACTTAACCACATGCCACATAAAAGCAATGGAATCATGATCATTTTTCATTTTAAAAGATTAATTTCTTTCTGTTTTCAGAATACTGCTTTGGTGTTTTTCCCATTTGTAGCTGGTGTTTTGAAAACTTGAAGTTCGGTATACTCAAAATCCTCATGGTAACTGATTTGTTTTGCAAAGTTGTGAACATCAAACACAAGAATTTATTTAGATTGAGTTATCATCATATTTATTTAAACACCTGATTCACTGACAGAATTTCAAATTTTATGGCACAGCAGAAAAAGGTTATCTATTTCTTGATCAATTTATACCAAAAATTAAAATCATACAATCAACTAGGTTGATTAAAATCATACAATCAACTAGGTTGCCTTTTGAGATCACTGAGTTTCTTCCACTACTTGATTACAAGATGACCACCTCCTTGTAAATTTAATCTTGTTTCCTCCCAGCTTCTTTAAAAATAAAACCAAAATGTACTTCAGCACTTCTTTTATTCTTTATTCCATATATATCATGACATATCAAATCTGTGCCAAAGCACAAGGAAATAGGATCACCCAAGCTCACACATAATCCCTTTCTCAGCAGTGATCTACCTCTACCTCTCCTTGCTCTCTTTCACCATTCCTTGCATGGAATCTTTTCTACTCTGCACAATTTCCAACTCCACCAACCTCTGTAGGTGAAACCTTGGGCTCTAGATGAAGCTTTCACTATTCCTTGCATGGATCTTTTCTACTCCTCTGCAAAATTTCCAACTCCACCAACCTCTGTAGGTGAAACCTTGGGCTCTAGATGAAAAGGGAAGCCTGGGGAGAGAACTGCTTCCCTCCAGCAGAAAAACTGAAAAGAAAAATTGAGAGTAACACTCTACTCTTTCAAATCTTGGACAATGTGATTCTGAACCCAAGAAAATAACCTGCCAAGAAAAGAAAGCCATAACGTTCTTGAAAACAAAACACTTATTGTTTTCAATGATTTTTAGGGAAGATTAATATGCAGAATGTGTTTACAAATTGCACTTAATTACAAAATTCTCAGCCCTGCAGGTGTATTTCCCACCACATGCAAGTCCGTTAAAAGAACTCTTCCTTTTTCCAAGACACATAACAGCTAAATTTAGAGGCCAGGAAGGAAAGGACATGTGGGTAGAGTACAAAATGGGAAGAGGAAAAACATGGGCAAATGTGCTGAATGGAGTGAGATAAAATGGCAGATCACAATCAGAGACCAGAAAAGAATGTAAATAGTAAGGAATTTGAAGAAGTACAGAAGAAACGAAGCACTGTATTATCATAAACCATTTCCAACTGATTAGCCAGAAACTGCTGCCTTAGAAACCTACTCTCAAGACAGGAAATAAAAAAATAATTAACTGCTAGAAAAGTAACAATTATATTAAAAAGACATCATTTTGCATAAAAACTTTCTGGTTTACTGATTCCAAGAACTTCCAGTTTACACCAGGGAATCTGGGGGGGAAGGAATATAAAAACAAAAACTCAAATAATCCAAGTTGGTTTTTTTCCCCCCTGAGCTTTCAGTACAACCTCAGCCTCCCCCAAAGTCCACTGTTTTAACAAGAGCCCTACACCAAATTTTTCATCTGGAGTGTAGCACCTCACACACCTCAAACCTATCCTTCTTCTGTTTAGGCTAAGACACTTCACATTAAAGCACTTCAATTTCTACAGCAGGTGGTCTGTGACTGTTCTGTGCTTATGCATTCCTTGCAGCTTTTTAAGATGCAACACACGACTTCTAAGAAATAGTAATTCAATTTGAAAGGAGTTAAACCTACCTTTAAACTAGACTCATAGTCTGTGTTCACTTTGAACATAAGCCCAAGTCGCAAATGAATTTCCTTGGCTCGACAAAAGCTGGGATCAACATAAAGCGCCTCCTGAAATGCTTTAATTGCCCTGAAAGAAAAACACAGATTTAAAAAATGATGTTTTACTGAAGTTATTACTCTATAATCAATGTTTTTTGTATCGCTAACAAAGTGGATCAGAAAGTATTGTCACAGAAGAAAGTACCAAAATAATAGTTTACATGTAATGTTTTTGGTGCATGGCTTTTGATTCTTCAAGGATTGGGTAATTTTGAACTCCAGGTATCCTCATGTATTTGAAAGTCCAATCTTTTCTATTAATTTAGAGAAACTAATTTGTTGCATGAAATACACTAACATATCTGATATTTCAGAGAGGATGACTCACAAATTAGTTACAAATTCAGTGCAAGTTCACTTACAACAGCCAGGCTGCTTTTGATTCCAGCAGTGCAGACTCCCAAGCAGCAGCAGAGATCACTCACATCTCCTCCCACTGCACCTACCTGCTCCTTCTTCCACTTTCTCCTCCCTTTCCTAGCACCAGTGCCATGCAAGAACTCAGATAATACCAACTGCTCCATTACTTCCAAATGCAGACATAAAAGCCAGCCAGCTCCTCACACAGGAACTTTCCTTCATATTCCCATGATATGTGAAGATGGCTCTGATCTACTTCCTTACCTTCAAATCCTCTCTCAATTTTTCCTGTTCATGATGGCACCACACCAGATAAAACAGAAATTCCATCTAACAACTCCATCTTGGAGCAGACACAAAGTGACTCTAAACCAGACTGTTTTGTCTCTCAGGCCACTGCATAAAACTAGGCCAGCTGAAATGCAACTAAAAGATAATACAACTCAAGTCACAGAAGAATTAAAAAAGAAGCTAAGTCTCATTGTTGCCTGAAATCCAACGACAGGGTGAAACAAAATTCCTTTCTGTACACCACTGGTCACACGAGAAATCAGAGCCAGCCTCTCTCAGGGTAGATTTGAGCTCCAGGCCAGAGAGCACAATCCCTTCTGCTGCCCTGGAACCCCACAGCTGGGTGCCAAGGGGGCAGCTGAGAGGGCAGCCTCTGTGGAGAACTGGACCCACTGTGGAGCAGCACAGAGAAATGGGGCAGGGATTAACTCCAGTGCTTAAAATCACTCTCTTAAGGCACATTGATTTAATTCCTACTCTCCAAGTACAGTATTATTTGTAAGGACAAAAGGTTGGTTAGCAGATGCAATGCAAAATTCAACAAATATTTTTCACAGACGTTTTTACTTACGACACACATAAATTATCATTTCTGAATCCTTCAGCAAAAACACTTCTGCTCTAAAATTGTTACAGGCTTTTTTCTTACCGATGACAAAGCAAACCAAAGGCACAGAACTTCCTCTAGACAATGCAACTGGTATGTACCTGAAGCATTATCTGACTGTTTATAATAGAACTTAAGAGTAGATAGGCTTAAAAAAACTATTAAATTTTTATTGTGGAACTGAAGCTTCCTCTACTACAATCCTTAATGAAGGCTCTTCTTACCCAGTATCCTACTTTTCTGTCAGCGTATGGAAAATGAGCACGTGAAGCACTGAAGAAACCTGCACCAGAGCTAAGCTCTCTCACATCTCATCTAAATTTCCCTGAAATCCTGTGGTGGTGGTGGTGAATCACAAAACTCCTATCTACACTGAATTCATAACAAAGATCCTTGTCTCATAACACCATGCTCATCTTCATCATCTACAAAAACAGAGATCAAACTGAAAGGCCAAAGACTGGGCTGATCACTAAGTACCAGCACAGATTTTAAGCTAGGCTTTTGCTATGCCAGAAGATTCTATTATTGTGTATTTAATTTCTGGTCTTAACTCTAATATGGGCACCAGGTATGTTATCCACTGGTATTTAAAACCCATTACCTGTATCTTGTTCAAAGACAATATCCTAAGTCCCAAAAAGGAAGAAAACCACTGTCTATGCTTCCAATCAAAGAGAAGACAAAAAATTGGGAATGAAGGCATAGCAGTTCTACAGCACATCACACAGTGAGACCACACTAACACACTGTAAACTTCATTTAGCTCCTCATTTAGCCATCCTTGCTTGATCAGAAAATAGTATTTCAATATTCCCCCTATGTCACGTCCCCACTGAAAAGATCAAAAGATCATCAAAGAGAGGATTTCTAAAAAAGTTGAAGAGAATCTGAGTGCAACAAAAATATTTCTGTAGTCTCTTGCTTACTGAACAGGAAATATTAATCACTGACACTGTTGAGCAATGGAGTAAAACAGAGCCAAAAGTATAATTAAAAACTTTCCAGGACAGTTTTCAAATTTAGTCTCAATGTATACTGTCCTTCATTCAAAAAAACAAAAATGTTGCCTACCCCAGTCTTCCAGAGGAGGACAGCACTTAAAAACCTGTAAATTATCACTAGTAGACAACAGGGAAGACTGTGTCACATTTAGCTCAGCAACTGCTGGTCACAGAGACCATGCTTTGAGTAAAGTTTATCTCTGCACAGACTAAACTAACTAAAAATCAAATTCTACCTTTTACTTAAATCTAGCGTTAATTCCATATTGGTCGTACAATTTGTAGTTTTTTCCAGGATGACATGCATGAAAAACAAAAAACAGAAACTACTTCCGCCACTGTGAAAAGGGGCATCATGAAAATTTCCTCAATGAAGTGATCTGAAAGAGCATTTTCAACATTTTTTACCAGTGGTAGGTACTCATGTCTAATTCAATAACTACAACCTCATTTAAATACTCAGTAGAAATTTTATAGAATAAAATACTCAAGCTCTGAAGACATTTACTTATTAACTCTTACAGACAGACAAGCAACTTTACATCACAGCTGAATTAATATTGATGTAATTTTGCCTGCAGGAAACATTTAAACAAAATAGCAACGTGCTCACAATTACCAGACACATCAAGGACTATAGCAAAAATCTCTGCCTGTTTTCCACGGCCATGCCCAGAGTTCCAGACTCATTCCCTTACTGTCAAACAGCAGAACATCTCCAGCAGCACTGACACCCATTCCACAGCTGGGCCTTCCAGACACAGCAGGAGTCACTTCCCTCTTGTACAGATCTTTGTTTACTCTCAAACATATCTAATCCCATTTCTGTTCTCTGTCCAAGCCTACACAAGAAAGATGCAGGTCTGGAGGATCCAAGGCATCCAAGTTATCCAGATGTTTTCCCTCGAAGCTCTTGTATGGCTTGACCAAAACCAAAAGTGCAGATATAACCCAAGAGCTTCCTTCAGGGCTGATGGCACTGAGCCTTCCCCAAGTCGGTTCGGAGTGTCCTCCACTAATTAACTGCCCTCCATGCACAGACAGAACTTCTCATCTCACTCCTCCAGCAGACTAAACATATATCAGTCCAAAGGAAAAACTATCAAATGAAAGGCCAGGAGCTCTCAAACTGCAGAAATAAATTACAGTCATCTGAATTCAGCAAGAGAGGACTTTCCTTTTGTTCTCTGATGATACTGCAACCTGTGTGGTGAGACAATGCTGGTTAAGTCTACTAGAATTTATTGAAATTAAATAAGGATTTTCTCCAAGGATGGGGACATTTCTCTTAGCAGGCAGGGAAGGATATCCTAACACTTAACAAAATGGGAAAGCAGGACTGGAAAACAGACACTACAGAGAATGAAAAGCACCTCTGGACTTTCATTTTACACAGCACTGCTAGAGCAATTCAGGAAAAATAAAAATGACATCTCTAAATCAAGACTGCCAGAATCAATACTGCAGCTATTGTCCCACCCACTAATCTATACAACAATGCCTTCCATTATGAAAGTGAAGAAGCCAGGTGAATAATAAATAGATGATTATATTAAACATTTAGCAAACTTTCATAAGACTTTTACTGGATGGTTTTGCTTGAATAGACCATGAATAAAATCAGCTTTGTACTGGGAAAAGAATATAATAAAAGAACATCAATTTAACTATTCAGAAGCTATCACTTTTGTATGTTTCAAACAAAACCCATGAAAACCAGAGTGAGCGTACAAAATAAAAGAACCTAACATTCTAATGTCACTTGATGCAGTTGGAGTGTAACTTTTTTTTTTTCTTCTTACCTGCTTTCAATTTTCTGACCACCTACTTTAAGCCTCACATCATTTCGCAGCCTAATGAAAGGGATGTGAGGCTATCATGGACAAATTTCTATTTGAAACTCATAATCACAGTTTGAACATAAACAAAGAGTTTATGAAACACTTTTACAGTCTTTAGTTACAACTCTTCTGTCCAGAGGACTGCAACTGCTGAATGGCAAAATATTTAGAGCAGCAAAGTCTTTTACACATTTCTCTAGAACAGCAGCTGGGAGCAGGTTTTTTCATAGCATTGGCAGAGTTTTCACCAATCCAAGAGCAGTTTGCTATGAAATCACAGCAAGATAAGATAATGAAAAGAAAGTTAACTGTACACTTTGTTACAGGTTAATTGCTACATGCATGTGCACTCTACATGTACATTCCCATTATATATACCTGAAAAAATATATATCTATGTATTAATCTGAAACCTGAGAAATGTTTGACAAAGCAGTATCTACAGACTGTGTGTTTAAATTCTTAGAGGTCTCCATTTGGCAGTGTGCATTCCCTCACACCCCACTATATACATGACTTTCTGTGTGGAGGAACCCAGTCAGAAGCAGAAATGTTGGGTTCAGGTATTTTTATATCTAGATATTGAACAGATGATGACAGTGCTTCTGCTTTGGGAAGGATCAGGGCATAGAGGGGTCAGGAAGTTCCACTCAGGAAGGATTGGTTTTCCACAGCAGTCTTTAGTCATGATGGAGGTGAGGAATAGAGTCTGGACCATCTCCTGCAGGTCTGGCTTTCTTCAGCGTCATTTTTCTGCACTGCTGAAGGACTGAGTTCTCTGTAACACTCAGCTTCTACAGCTGGTAAGGAATCCCTGAACTGAGGAGCCTCAGGGCAAAGAGCCCAATTGGGGCAATCAGGGTGACTGATCTCAGTCTCCTGTCAGGTGTTCCTGAGGAATCTGGAGCCTTTCTCAGTTGTCCAGCAATTCTGAGGAATCTGGAGCCTTTCTCAGTTGTCCAGCAATTTGCCAGGCCACTGAAAACACTGCAGGCAGCCCTTGGAGCACCACAGTTACTACAATGGAATCCACAGGGTGTGAAATTCCATTTCAGGACACAACGTCAGAGCCTGGGCTCCATCTTTTCATCCTGATGGAAGTCAGTGGAATCAGGAGATGATAAACCAGTCAGGCTCAGAATTTTCACTAAAGTGGAGAAAAAATTTGGTATCCAAGCCACTACACCTGGGTGCAGGTATTTCACAGAAATGAAGGACAGCTTTGCATTAACTGTTGAAATTCTTTAATAATGTTCAATCTATAAGACAGCTATGGAGAGCATGAAATTATTAAAGTTATGTGAATATCTCATTCTACTGGTTTTCTACTCTGAGAAACAGGGAAACAACAGTAAAAATGGACCAACCACTTACTGCTTGATGATAAATGGTGTAAAAGAAGGAAGTATCAAAATTTCACATCTTTCAGACCTCATTTACTGTAGTTGATTCAATTTATGGAGGTAACACCTTATGGCACATCTTACTGCAATAATTGTGTGAAATAGGTTTGGTCTGATCACACTATTGCAACATTCATATGTATGTTGAGGACTTTTAATTCTTACATGAACAGTTAAACAAAATCACTAACATAAAATGATGCAGCATAGCAGCTAAGATTTGTACTTAATGCTGCAATGTTGCTCTAGCATATAACAATATGTACAATACTGAATTACAGTGAAATGCATTAAGAGTCTTAGAGCCAATCCAACACATCCTTTCACGAAAGCTGGAAAACTTTAAAAATAATATAAAATATATGAACAATAATTCTAAAGCTGATCTTATTCCCACTTACTTTTTTTATTATCCCTGTTTATATGGGACATGAAAAAACCTCAAGTATTTCTCACCCCTTTCTTTTAGGAGGCCTATGTACTTCCCTCTTGTTAAAATCTCTGAATATCTGAAGCAGTGGTGTTAAAAAAAAAAACAGTTCATGGATGAATCAGAATAAATAAACCACCTTAAACAGTCTTGAATACATGAACACTCTTCCTCGGCCTGCTAGAAATATCAAGATCCGTTTCCTCTATGAGCATAAACAGATGGAATAAATGCAGCAGGAAGGCAGATTAGCATTTCACTCTGGAAGAGGACTCTCCTGGCAATCTGTGAGAGTTCTGTGGAGGATTAAGGTCTTCAAAGAACACCTATTGTAAATTACTTGCTATCATCTTCAAGGCTATTGTAATTTTGTCACACCTGAACACCAACAACCCTATATCCCTCTGCTCTTGGCCCCAAAAAATCACAGAGAAGGGGAAAGAAAGGCACTCAAAGGGATTAAAAATCAGAACTGCACACAAAAGTGTACAATTTTTGCCTACATTGGATTTTCTTCCTTTAAAAATTCTACTCAGTATTTTCATGATACACAATGACCATAGCACCACGCTATACCTAACTTTGTTGTATGAATAAAATGGAGAATACAGTTATTTTTCTCAACCTCAATATGAGATCTATGTGCAGTTCTTTAAGTTAGGACATCAGCTTACACTTGTGCTGTCAACAAGTGAAGAAAAACCTAAATTAATTCAAAGCTCTAATTTATAAATACTAAATAGCATGATCTGCTGATAGCAAAAGCCAATGTTGAACAGGTGGCTTTTGAAAAAATTAATTACTCTAAATCTAACTGCTTTGTCTTATTTTATCTTACAGTTTATCTACCATTTCACAGTGCAAATTGTAACAAGATACAGCTTGTAAGAAATGGTGCACAAAATACTTTTGAATGCTAAATGATGAAGACAAAACTATGTAGCAACCAGAATGTTTTGAAACTTGGTAAAATTCAACCAAGTGTCATCACAATCTTAAAACAATGGATTCTCAGGCTTTCTGACAACTTTCTTATTCTCCTCTTGTTAATTAGAATGAAACAGAATTGCATGCTCTGTACAATACAACAAAGGAACAACATTCATTTCACCACTATCAATAAAGAAAGCAGTAAGCTTCAAGATGAAATAAACCATGTTGTGAGCTCATAATTTAACCAACTTATTCTAATTTGAAGAATAAAAGTTTATACACATTATCCTGAGGAAAGCAGAAATCTTTTGCCTTAGAGATACATAGAAACAATTTAAGGAGAGGGGGAGGAAAAATCCTGCTCCGTTGTTCCCAATCATCAGTCAGTGGTCACTCACTGCATCCCTAACTGCAATCAGGCTTAGCTCAGTAACACAGTGGAACTTTTAGTGATCAGTCAAGTACTGAAGTCACACTTACTGTACTAACAGTCTCCACACTGAGTGTAAAACAGCACTGACCTAAACACTGCACCTTTCTGACTTTTCCCCCATGAATTATGTTTATCTCCACAGGATTAAACACCAATAAAAGTCTGAGGACCTTTGAACAGAACCCCAGTGACTGAGTCCATTCCATTCACCACTCTCATCACTGATTAAGTAAAACCAAAACCCCAACTGAAACCCAACCCTCCCCCACCCTCAACAAAAGCCCCACTCAGTCCTCAAAGCCCTGGCAGAAATTTCAACTCTTTAACCCTGAGTTTTTTCATCAGATTGAAACACTGATTCCATCTGAGCCTACTGCTTCTCATATCCAAACCCCTCACCTAACGCAGCTCTGTTAAAACTTCTGCCTACCAAGCAAAATAAAAACAAGCCCCATTTACCACCTCTCTGCCAAGAAGGTTTATTTAAAAGAGGCTTTCCAACAAACCCAGGCCACAGATTATCAATAACAACAATTCCCAAAAGCCTGTTGAGTCATTCTGCTCCATCCCCACTGCTGTATCACACTAAAGGAGTGCAAATTGTTCTCCCAAAGAGCTTTCCTTCTCATGGAACTGTTGGGGCTGCCCCAAGTATGATACAGTAGTACAGATACTGACCCAGGACAGTAACACCTGCAAACACCTTATCTGTAATAAAATCAAAATTAAACTATTTTATACTCACACTGAACTGAGGGTGACATAATCACACACTGATGGGACACCACACAAAATACTGACACTGTCAGCTTATTCCAACTTACCATTGAAAGGCATTGTAATGGAAGTAGACCAAACCAAGGCCATATAAAAAGGCAGCATTCTGTAAAGGAAAGAAACAGTGTTTAAAACCCAGATAAGAGTGAGCTTCTGATATTTTATGCATCCTTTGATATTCTATTTCCGTTATAAGACAAATAGATTTAAAATTTGCCTCGAACAGGAAGAGTCAAAAAGAAGCAACAAAAAGACAGGTAGACCCTAAAAAAAAAATAAACCAAAAACCACTGGTTTTCCATGGTCACAAAAAAAGGGGCTATTTTGGTGGAAGAGTAACTACAATATTCAAGTACTTTTACATCAGAGAAAGTGATGTGCACTGTTCTACTTGTACAGCAGCAGGGAAGGAAATGATGGAGTAGAAATCTTTGGCAATTTAATATTAATGAAAAAAAAATCGTTTATGACCAAGCACCATTTCATAGTCACAATGATTTATACTCACATAAATGAAAACAGACAGGTACACTCTAATTTCAGTGTCTAATGTCTAACACTAATTAAACACATGTGAAAATATGCTTAAGGAGATTTCACTTTTCTGAATACCAAAAAATACAGACCATCAACTTCAAACCTACAACAATCATATTTCTTCATCAGTAATCCAATTTCTATTTCCTATCCCCCTATTTGCAAAAGGTAAAAACTAAGCCAAAACAACAAAAACCATTCCCCTTCTGGAAACTCATTTTCCCTCCATTCTCTTTTAATATAAACTATGACTTACTTCCAAAATGACATTACTAACAAGTTAATGAATGTTTAACTATCCAGTTCCACAAATAATTATTACATATTTCCTAAATTAGGAAAAATAAACAAATTTCTTTTTCTTTTGCAAAGCTATGCCATAGCACATTTGTTTTTCATTGAGCTAAACAATTCCATTATTTACAGGAGACATTGTACATGCTGCCTAAGACACATTTTTAGGCTTTTCTCATATATAATTCTTATTCTGAGAGACCAGGTATGCATCCCAAAGCTCTGACACATGGACAAGAGCTGGAATTTCATTTGTCAAAGACTGCACTTCAAGATAATCTCCCTGCCACTTGCATGCAGTTCTTTAACAAGTCAAATTTCTAAGGAGTTCCACAAAAGGAATACTAATTAGGACTTAAACCCAACCCAAATATAAAAGTTATAATCAAGCTTTTCCTACAAGTAACTGCTAACCAGAAGACAATTCAAAGAGCAGTATTCATCAGAAACAGGATCCAGTATGCCAATTTCATTATCCCTCATTTGCATCGTCTAAATGCAAATTAAAACCAGTGGAAATGTCAAAGATCCTCTCATGAAGGCAACTGGATCACAGCTTCAGCAACGGACAGCTTCCAGGAAAATGCTGTGGGGTACGAGCAGATACTACAGCAATCAGAGCACTGGAAGATGTTAACAGCAGGAGTGCAGAGGGAAGTGCATAAACAATAAAGAGAACACTTTAATACTGCTGTAAACCCACATTCCTGCTTAATTGAATAAAAGCACAACATGGACATCATAAAGATAAAATATCTCCAATTCCATATTCTGTGTTTTTTACATGTTTTAAGTGTGCTCTGGCAACAGGAAGATCAGGAAGAAGGCAGGCTCAAAAGCTGAGCACACATAATGGCCTGACTGCTCATTTTAAATGAAGAAGTAAGAGAGATTTTCATGTGTGCAGCATGGCAGCCTACAAAATACAGCCTCCAGGAACCTTCACTATCTTCAGGCCAGCTTCTTTTTCAGACAGAACTTAACAGGACTGTCCAGTGTCCCCTCTGATATTTCAAATCTCAATAAACTTTAGATCATTGTAGCAACAACAGCGATCACAAAAATCCTTCATCATCACACTGTAAAATTCAAACAAGATGTGCCAGACAACTAAAAACTCTTCAATTCACAAAGAATTTGACTTCCTCTTATGAAACCTATTACAATTCACAGTCCAAGAAAGTCAGAGATTCAGAAACATCTCCCAGATATTTTGATGCTGAGGGTAACAATACGCAACTTTCAAGGCACAAGAGAACCAAGATGCAAGTGATTTATCAAAATGTAATTTATATATCATGTTCACATAAAGCTTATAGATGGTCCTCACAGCACTACAAATAAACCATCACTGTTCTGTCCATTGCTCTGTGCCTGGTTTTCCCATTTTTCTCTCATTCTCCTTTGGCCTTAAGTCTTTTGAGACTTACCTTACAAATATCTTAAGCTGTCGCCCTCTTCTCAATAAAAAACAGGGCAAGATTTAATATTTGTACCTGTAATACTTCACTTCAAATGTAAAGATGCAAATTCTGAAACATCAGTATGGATCATGAACTCACGTGTTCTGAAATACTATAGTTCTAACCATATCTATCACCATGTATCAACTGTTTGTTATATTAATATCTAATAAGCTAAGATTAAAAAGTATCTTTTAAACTGCATTTGATCAGGGACTGGCAACAGCCAACATGAAATGCCACCACAGCTTAATGAGATCAGCACCAAGCGGAATCATTACCCAAATCTTCATCTACAAAATGTCCTTTTTAAAATCGTAAGATTCTGTTTACCAGGAACACACCCCATCTTAAGAAATCAGTTTTCAGTTTCTTCTATTAGTTTTGACAAGTTTCTCCCAAGGAATAGTATTTCATGTGTTCCAGTAAAGATCACTCCTGTGATTTAGTCCCTGCTATAAATAGCTGTTGAGGTAGAATTTAAGGCCTCTTTTTCTCACCAAATATTTTTCAGTAAGAAGCAGAAAACAAAATTATCTTATTATAGTCTCTTCCTTGAACTTGCTAATAACCCTCAACATTTATGAAGATCTCATGATAGCAAAAGGCATTCTTTGGCTACTAACTTCTAATTTATTTTTAATGTTATCAGATATCTCTTTTCAGTAGAACCTTGGGTGAAAAAAATATGCAAACCCACACAGACTGTGCCTCAAATCTGAAGTTGAATGCTTGAGGTTTTTTCATTCTACAGCCATGCTCCAAACACAGACAAATCAGAAATGCTATTTCAAAGCTGACATAATTTACATTTTCTATGAACTATCAAAAAATGTTAAAATGTTTCATACCAACCACTAGATGGCTCAAATACCTCTTTCCATTTTCCACGCTTATGCAATTTCAGGAAATTGTCAAGTTGATATTGTGCAGTCTGTTACTTACATGCACTATTTAATGCTGAGCAACATTTCAATTTTATTTTCTAAGAGTGTAGTATACACATTTTGTCAACAGGTAACTCAGAAGATTTGTATGCATCTTTTCATATATCTGGTGTGAATAAGCACATGGAAGATTTTTTGGTCTTGTTTGTTTTAAGCCATCAAGACAAAAAAAAATTACCAATGAGAAAGACTCCACCCATCTCACAGCCTTCTACGGAAACTCAAATAACTGGTTTGCAGGCTCTTTGAAGCAGAAGATGGAAACAGATCCCCAGCATGCCATGTGTTCTGTTCTCGAGGCATTTCAGGCCAAGTCCACACAAAGCCTTTTCTCCACCTTTCAAGGGTGCAGCCAGCAGGTCCCACAGAAATGCTTCAGCCCAGCCCAGCAGCGACACCGGGGCACAAAAATCCACCTGTCCTGGCCAACAAGTGCCTGCCCCACACTCAGATCACAAACAGCCACCCTGGACTCGCTCTGCCAATGTGTGGCTGCCACATCTGGGTCCAGATGTTTTCCACTAGTAATGCACTTATCTGCCACACACAGCTGAGACCTTGTTCCAGACTCCAAATTGGTGTTTTATAAACACAGGAATTCACTTAGAAGTTATGCTTGCAAATGAAAATCTGTTAGGCACATCTAGAAAGTCAGAGAGTAGAAAAAAAACGATTAAAAACTCAAAACAGTCTCAAGGCAGCATCCAGCCAGGTCCTTGCCATTTAAAAATGAAAAAGATCAGTTTTTGCCATAGTTCCCAGCACTGCTGATTGATAAACATTCCCTAACACTGCCTCTATGATTGTGCTGACACAATCATCTTCAGAGTACTACAGCCAACCGGATGCCAGAAGTGATCTGAATTATTAGTATCTAGGTAAAAAAGATTTTTTAACTGGATCAGTTTTCCAGGCAAGTTCATTTGTGGACCCCCATTAACAACAGCATCAGCACAAGTAAAAGATTGGTACATAAGTAAAAGCTCTTTAAGCCTACTCTGCTCCCACCAAAATTTCTACCAAACTTACGAAGACTTCTCAAACATCACTGAAACGTCCAAAGTCATGCGTAAATATTTCACTTGAGAGAAAGCAACATCCATGGGTCAGTACAAGGTGGATAAAAACATGAGATACCATCACAGCCTCCTGGCAGCCTTCATGCAGGTCCTTAACCAGTGACACACAGAGGCAAATGCACCAATTCTCCTGTCCACACATATAAATATCTCCAAGATGGGTGCCAAGAGGAGGTGCCAGACTCTTTTCAATGGCACCCAGCAAAAGCACAAGGAGCAATGGGCATGAAGTAAAACACGAGAAGCTCCACCTCAACACGAGGAAGAACTTCTTTCCATGGAGGTGGCAGAGTTCTGAACAGCTGCCCAGGGAGGGTGTGGAGTCTCCCTGTCTGGAGACATTCCAGACCCATCTGGACACGTTCCTGTGTCACCTGCTCTGGGTGACCCTGCCTTGGCAGAGGGTTGGACTGGATGATCTCCAGAGGTCACTCCAACCCTGACAATTCTGTGATTCTTTGTGACTCTATGGAAAAGGGCCAGATGTAGATAAAATAAACCTTTCATTTAATTAGAAAGTTGATATTTAGGCAGAAATCAGAGTGTATCCCACCATACTATATAATAACCAAAACAGAAGAAAAAAAGTTCCCATGTAGTTGGTTAGTGCAAAAAGAACTATGGAAAGAAGAGGACATTCAGCACCCTTATGAGAGAGATCAGTGACTGCTTTTCACTTGCTTACTACCGACATGAATCAAGAAGTCTTTGATGAGATATTTAGATTGCCTGCAGCAGGGTCTGACTGCCCAGAGCCACTGGAACCCTGAGCCCAGCCCACATCACACCAGGCTGCACAAGACACACGTGGGCAGGCGGCCACTGATCCTCAGGAAACCTAACCAGGAAAACAAAGTTTTACAGTTTATGTCACATCCTGTGGTCACAGGGTCTCGCGGCCACCTGTTCAAACCAAAAGAACAGTTTTTGTGCTTAGACGTGTGAATATGTTTATTTCTTTACTGAAATTAGAAAAAAAAGAATGAAAGATGAAGTTTTGACACTATAGTGGCTAGTTCTTCCTCCTGACACTACTCAATAGATAGTAACAGCTCCCTAGAGAGTCTGTACCAAATAAAATATTCCACTAACAGCTCCAGGCCTTTGGGAGCTGACAGGCTTTAGCACAGAGATTATAAGTGCTCAGGAAAAAGAGGGGAGGGTTCAAATAAAATTTGTTTAGATTTGTATAAACATCAAAGAGAGAGCTACCTATCTACACGTGCTGTAAGTTCCAATCAATCACCTGCAAAAATACTGAGATCCCTGTGTGTATGGCAAATTAGGATAATTAGTTTTGTCTTCTTCAAGTTTTATAGTACCTGAAAAATCATCACATTTATAAAGGATTTTTAAATACAAATATCTCTAACATGCTTGCATGACTCTGCTTCTGGATCAATAATCACAATATTCCAGAATTTGTTACTGGGTGTGTGTCTGCATCCCAGCAGCCATGTGAAAGAATTAAAATATAAAAGTCATTATTCCTGTGACAAATATATACTGTCATATGTAATATCTTGGTAAATAGCTGCAAAGTAATTCCTCATTTTCTGAAGAAGATCTTTTCTGAGAGTAAATATTGCCAAAATACACCTACTACTTCCAGAAAAAATCTCTTTCTTAATTCATAAAAAATAACTTTTTTTCGTATGACAGAAAAATTCTCACCAGGAATTAAGCAGAAATAAAAACAAAGAGAAATCAAGTAAAAAATCCACACCATCTACAAATGGTGAGGTTTTTTTCCCTTTGCAAGCAGAACCTATCTCTGAAATTACTATGCTGCCTTGGCCATCCTACTCATCTCCTCTTCAGGAAAGACAGTACATTTATCCTTTGCAATTTCCCAGCAGTGCTGCATTTCCACATTCCCTGCAGCTCCCCTTTGAATGAAAACTACTCTTTAAACTTTTTGGGAACACAGCAACTCCACCAAAACATTTCTGTCCCCACATTTTCACTCATGGATTGAAACACACATGGCAAGACCTGTGTGAACAAGCTCAAGTGGGAGCATTGTTTTCCTCCAAGTGGCTTTCCAGCACTATCTGTAAACAAAAGCTCCCTGACACACAGGGATGGACAGGTACATCAAGACAAGACTACTGGAAAATTACTGAAACCCACATACAGTAATTAATTCAACAGACATTCATTATTTCAAGCCCTCCTGAATAATACACTGTGTTACAACTACTTCGTAGGGAGCACTGTCCTGACAAAACATTAAGTAACTCAGCTCCTCTTCACTGATGATGGAATCTATGCAGTTCTGCAAACCACGTATTTCTTTATCCATAAATAAACCTAGGTTCACTGGCAAAAGGGACTTCTAATCAACTAGGGTCCCTCCAAGTTTGTCACACAAACAGCCAAGCAAGTGTCTGAACTGTGATCACTGCTATGGGCATCTGACTTATGTGCCTAAAAATATTTCACTTGATGTAAACATCTTCATTTTTCACTTGGTACAAATATTCTCAATAATTTAAGTATTTTAATAGGAAACAGAATTTTTCTGACATGAGCAAAGTGTTGTGCAACACACAAAGGATTAAACTCACCTTGACAGATATTTTATACAGATGATTCATCTAACCAAATTTAATACTCTCCCTACAGATTCCCTGAATGCTGTTAACAATCACAAAGCTTCTAATTTATTTTGTATGATACATGACTTTATGAAAAAACATCTCCCTAACTCCAAACAGAAAACCATGCTTGACACCAGGTGCTTTATAACTAAACCAGTGTATCCAATGTTTGCACAAAAAGAGACAATCTCTCTGGAGATAACCTAGTCCAACCCTCTTCTCAAGGAAGGCACAACTAGAGCATCCCTATGATGATGTCCAATTGTGTTTTGACTGCCTCCAAGGACACTGGCCCCACAAACCTCTAGGCAACCTTCTCCGCTGTTTAATCATCTTCACAATTAAAGAAATAAATACATTTTCATGTGTTTAATTGCAATTTTGTGTTTCGGTTTGTGCCTGCTGCTTTTCCTTTTTTGACTAGCACCACCAAGATTCTGGCTCTGTTTATTTGTAAAAGTGGATAAGACACTCCTGATCCTTCCCAGGCTGAACAACTCAGCTCTCTCAGCCTCCAGTCCCTGCATGGGAGATGTTTCGTGCCCAGAGATGTTTCATGCCCTTTACCGGACTTGTTCCACTATCACCCCACTCTGTTCTCCTTGGGAGCCCAGCACCAGACCCAGAACTCCACATGCAGCTCACCAAGGCCCAGCAGAGAGGAAAGATCATCTCTCACTTTGGTGGCCATGGTCTTCCTTATGCAGCCCAGGATGCCAGTGGCTGCCTTTGCTGGCTCAGGGTCACCTCAAGTCCCAGGACACCCAGGGCCTTTCCTGCGAAGCTGCCCTCCAGCCCATGCTGGTGCACTGGGCTGTTCCTCCACAGATAAAGGACTTGGCCTCTGTCTCAAACACCAGGAGGCTCCTGGGGCCGTTCATCTCCCTCTGAACAGCAGCACAACTGTGTCATCTCCCCCCAGGCTGGTACTGCCTGTGACCCTGCTGAAGGTGCACTCTTACCCTGTAACACAGGTCACTAACCCAAGGTGCTAAAGAGCACTGGTCCCACTCTCAACCCATGAGGTAAACCACTAAGGGCTGGCCTCCAGCTGGACTTTGTGATACGGTCTGGTTTTAGCTGGAATAGAGTTCATTTTCTTCTTAGTAGCTGGTGCAGCACTGTGCTTTGGATTTAGGATGAGAATAATGTAAACACACAGACATTGCAGTTGTTGTAAGTGGTGCTTGCCCTAAGTCAAGACTTTGCAGTGTCTCAGGGAGGCACAAGGCTTGGGACAGCTGATCCAGACTGGGCACAGGGACATCCCATCCCGTACAAAGTCACATCCAGTATACAAACACAGAGGAGCTGGCCAGGAGGGGCTGAGCACTGCTCAGAGTGTGGGGATCAATTGTATTGCTCAGTGCTTGTTTTTCTTGGGTTTTTCCTTTCTCTCTCTCCTTTTTGTTAAAGTCATTATTATTGTTAATATTACCATTACCATTACTGTGTTTTATTTCGTTTCACTTTAAATAAACTGGTTTTATCTCAGCCCAGATGGTCTTACCCTTTGTTTTTTCCCCAGTTATTCTTCCCTTCCCACCAGGGGGAAAGGAGGTAGTGAGCAAGTGGCTGTGTGGTACTGAAGTTGCCATCTGGGGTTTGACCATGACAGATGCTGATCACAATCCTCTGAGCCTGGGTGAGCCAGTTTTCCATCTACCACACTGACCACTTATCTAGTCCGTATTTCATCAGTTTGTCTGTGAGCACATTATAGGAACAGTGTGGAAAGCCTTACTAAAATGAACACAATATCTTGTGTCTCTCATCCCCTCCACCAAGTTACTCACTGTGTTGCAAACAGCTATCAGGTTCATCAAGCATCATTTCTCCTTCATAAATTCATGGTGATTACTTCCAGTGGACTTGCCTGCCCTGAATGTGCTGGAAAGAGCTTCCAGGATAATTTGGTCTATCACCTTCACAAGGATGGAGGTGAAGCTGACTGGCCTGTAGCTCCCAGGGTCTTCCTTCTTGTCATTCTTAAGGTCAGGAGTGAAATTTGCTTTATTCCAGGCCTCAGCAACCTTCCCCATCACCATGACCTTAACAGGATAATTAAGACTGGTCTCACAGTGACAGAGATGAGCTCCCTCAGCACTCACTGACGTATCCCAGCAGGTCCCATGGACTTGATTTTTTTGTTTCAATTTTCCGAAACTTGATCCTCTTTTGAGAACAAATCTTCCTGGGTCCAGACCTCCCAAAATGTCTCAAGGGCCTTGAAAGCGAGTCCTCCCAGTAAAGCCCAAGGTGCTAACATGAAATACCTCCATGTTTCCCATACCCTTTGTCATTTGCCTTATTTAGCAGCAAAGCTGCACATTCTTCCATCTTCCTTTTGCTGCTGATACTCTTGCAGAAGCTCTCTCACTGCCTTTCACATACCTCACCAAATTCAACTCCATGTGGGCTTTGACTTTCCTCATGCAATCCCTGGATGCTTGGATGATCTCTCTGTCTTTCTCCAGCGTCATCTATCCTTGCTTCTGCCTCCTGCATGCTTCCTTTTTATGCCTGAGTTTTGTCAGGAGCATCTTATTCATCCATGCAGGATTCCTTTCCTTTTTACTCAACTTCCTTCAAGTCAGGATGAACTTGGAGAAAGTTACTATCAAAAACAAATGTGGTCTGAAGAAGAGAGATTGCCCCCATTGTGCTGTCCTGTAGGCATTTCCTTATTTTGCCAATACCCTTGAGGTGGGGTCCAAATATTGATCAGCACAAGCAAATTAAACATTAAGCAGATCTTCTCATCTTCTGCTTTTCTTTGGTGAGTACTGCTCTTATTTCATACTAACTAAAGGATTTAGCTTTCCTCTTTCCCATCTAGATATAGTGACCTCACAAAAACTATTTGATTTCCTCACAAATATTTTCGAAGTACAAAAACTAATGCTGGCTCATGTGTACACAAACATTACTGAAACATCTTTTTTGGACAGACATCTGGACAGTTCACTGAAATGTTTTATTCTCTTTCATATGGCAAGCCATTTACATCCATGTTCTTCAAAACATTTTATGAAGCAGAATTACTAGCATGGAATTTTCTGTCATTGATTCACCATTTTTCCAACCTGTTCCAGCAAAGATAGGAATCCCACTGCGTTGACAAGTAGCCCCATTATTTCCCTGTCAGTTTCTCACTGCTGGAAAATCACTAGTGTTGGAAAAAAGCCTTACTATCATTAATTACACAGCTGCTCTACCTCAGGCACTCCACAGAAAATGGGAGTGGACAAGTTGAATATACTAAGGCATGAATGACTATAAAGAGATTCAAATACACACAAACAAAGCAGCAAAAACCAAAGGAAAATAACCACAAAAATTAAATTACAAAACTCTCTATGGTTGTTCCCCTCGAATCTTAAACCACATTATGCTGGGCAGTAACAAAAATCCAGCTGAATCTGGAACTCTGCTAAATGGAAAAATTCAAAGGTTAATTTTTAACCAAGTCCCCTAAGAATGCTGTTGCTGCTTTTATGTTGTTCTTTCCAGCTGAGTAACTCTTGAACCTGTTAGCTGCCTTCAAATGAGTTTTAGAGAAAGCAAGACTTCTCAAAGATGAAAAACTGGAGGAATGTCACTGAAAATGCCTGTTGGGTAGGAAAAAGAACCCCCAAGACAAGGCCTACTTTCAGAAAGCACATAGAGCTTAATTATTCTCTCCTCTTTGGGAAAAGACACTGAGCCCAGTGCACAGCTTTAAATCAAGCATGTGCTTTTCCTGCTCAGAGATGCCGTAGGAAACAAGATGTCATTCAGGATGCTTCACTAGGAAAACGAGAGGAATTTCAGTTTGTGTGTGCTTACGTGGGAGAGGGAAGGACAGGAGGTGTGAAAGGACAACAGACACCAGCTCATCATTGCCCAGGCTTCATTAGCTCCAGCATAAAAACAGTTTGTTCTGTAAACTGCAAACTGAACAAAATCCTACATTTGGAACAAAATTCTGAGTATCAGCTTTAGAAAAAATCCTTACTAGCTGTTTTGAATCTTGACTTTATTTTTCATTAATCAGTTACATCGGAAAAATTGAAGTGTTATTTGATAGCATATTTTGGGATATGTATTTTACATATTGTTACATATGTATCAAAAATTTAAACAAGAATGTGTCAATTTTTAAAGGTTTGTTTCAAGAACTAAAATGCAATATCATTGATTAATGGTTGCTAGTTAGGGATCAATCAATTATTACTGAAAATGATTGTCCAATTAAGACTGTAGTTGGTTAAGTAGTGATGGCTAATTGGTGTTCTAATTGGTGATTTGCTGTTTTATTTGTTAGAATGTACAAATACTTAAAATGGGCTACAAGAGCCAAGGCAGCAGGCCCACATGACAGGCAGCTGGGGGAGCAGACTGGATGGCCAGCAGCCAAGAGCAGAGCAAAGCAGCTGGGCAGCCCACCAACCATTCCCACAGAGCATTTCAATTCCATCAAATCATCATTTCTTAACAGAAAACTGTACCTCAGTAAATTTTCAGCCCACTCTGTGAATATATAGACTAGTGAGTTTAAGAGCCGTCAGTTTCTAAAGGCAAAACAAACCAAGAAAAACTACAAACAAGCCGAATGACAGGACACTTCTGCCCTCCCATCTCTGCTTATTCTGCACTGCAGCTCTTTCCTCCTCTGATCCAGAGCTCAGGTTGCTTTCCTCCCTCACTAATCCCTCTTCTTCTTACCATTGCATCACTGCTGCTGTACCTGACTTAATACTTAATTACTTCTGTCAACAGTTTAATTTCTGAAAAATTAACTCTGACAAACTGCAAATGGAAACACCACGACCGTCCTGGACTGGGAACTGAAACATTTTTAAATCCACTAGCGTTTCTTCACTTCTGACTACTACCTCACCATACTAGGTAAGAAACCTCTCAAAGTTGGTTTGAGAGGTTTAAAATCTTTCCCTCTGGAGCAGTTTATTCCTAAACTCAGTTGACAGCCTGAAGGAGAAGAAACAAGAGGACAAGAAGAGGGCAAATTAACCAACATCATCAAATAGGAATTTTCTCCCCCTCTGTTAATTCAACATCCTTTTGCAAATCTCAGAGGGCTCTTATTTTAAAGACACCTTGCTGAGTTCCACAAATTAATTTTACATTATAATTGCTGCTTCTTGGTATGACTGGACACCTCCTTAGTCTTGCAAGAGTCAGCAAAATCTCTTCTGCAAATGGTTCTTGGATAATGCTTTTGATCATCTGTCTGAAATTTCATTCTTCTGTCCTGCTTTAGAGAGGAGGATGACTGGATTCTAGAAAAATGTCACACCAAACTATACTTATCCTTTACATAAGATCATCCTTTCCAGTACAGCCTTCTGTATTGTTCTTTATTAAACCAAATACTGTTTGGGCTTTAAACTTTTTCTTCATACTCTGCTTTTTCTCATACTAAGGCAACTTCCTTCAAGACCATGAGCTGTGAGATGGTGGATACAAATACTTTCAAAATACTATTGTTTAAAAATATCAACATGCCATATGAAACTGAACTTGCTACCACAATTCTCCAAAACCTTTTTCTGTACTTTAAATCTGTACCATTCAACACTCAAAATTTATCTTCTGTTTTACAATACAAATATTCACTTTCACTTCCAGTCATTAAAATCATTATTACATTTACATGTTATTACATATTACATTACTATTATTTACTTAACTTTCCCAAGATTTTTCATCTTTAATGTGTTTTTCACAGAAGTGTATATAGCTTCCTAATGGCTCCACAGACTGTCAATTACACAGAAGTTTTTGTATCACCTCCCTAAACACCTCCTATACAAAACCACTACATCAGCCCCACAATTACAACTTTTCCGTAACACTGTCTGATATACACCAATTTACATTTATTTTTTTAGATTAAAAAATGGGGTTTTTCTTTCCCATCTTTTCTGAACATGTGATTACCATACAGTGTAATTTGAATCTACCTTCTTATTTAGAATAACTTTTTTCAAAAATAACAGCTTTCTTACACTTTCTTCTAAAGTCCAGTTGTCCATTACCAATCAATTTCAGGACCATTTCTCAATTGAAGATATTAAAGGTGAAGTAAGCCACACCCACAGAAAGACAATTCCAGGCCACAAAGACAATGATGTGAGCAGCTTCATAAACCAGGGATCATCACCTTGTGGTCATTTAGCAGATCTCAAAATGGGAAGGCATAATCATCCAACCTTGAAATTATCACTCTTTACAGTACTTTGCTTAACAAATGAAGAAATTTGTCTCTCAAATCTACCAGAGAACACAAGTGCTAACACATGAAGATTATGAGAACTAAGGCTACCTAAGAACTGCTCTGCTAGAAAGAGCTCCCAACATAAAATTCAAAAAATTTACTCCTTGTGAGATAAACCACAGCCATAGAATGCCTGCTCTGGTAGACAGGGAACATGGCAGGCAGGGAGCCTAAAAAGGTCTCTTCAGATCAACATCAGGGTAAAGAAGAAAACATAAAACCATTTTCTGGAAGGTCCAATTTGTGCATGATGTTTTGCAGAAGCATTTAGGGTAAGAGGTTTTGTGCTACTTCTCTCTTTTTAAAATGTTTTCAATATTACATTTGATCCTGTTCTTCAACTCAATCACATCCACTTTTAGGATGCGCTTTAGAAAGTCCAGGCCATATTTAATTGTTTAAGGTGGTAATTACTTATCTCATTCTACCATATTCTATGTCTCAGTTTCTCTTCATAATACACCATGTCTCTCAAGCACTTTTAAATCTGGTTGGTGTCTTCACTCTATGTCTGGCATCCAACAAGTACTTTTCAGGCCCAAGATTCAGATTCTTTTTGGTAAACAAAGAGAAATCTCAGGCTAATAATCTGTTTAAGTCCTGTCTTATTTACCTGCATTTAAGTGAAGTGGGTGTTTCTCTATCAGGGATTTTGCCTTATGCTGACTTTATGAGATCTGGGACTTTCTTAGACACAGCCATCCCACCCTTCACCCTCTGTTTCTAGAAGTCAAATCTACCAAAGTGCCTCAGAAGAAAATCAACGCTTCTGGACTTCGCTGGGTTTGATAGTCCAGACCAATGAATTGTTCTTCATCTCACATTTGACTGACACAACACAGACAGGAATTTTTTTTTTCCACTAAAGACAAAGTAATCCCTTGTCAACATGGCAGATTATTTGGGACATTCTTCCCAATGATTACAAAGCTGTAATCATTGACCATCTTCTTTCCCCAGCCACAACAATGACTCACCATGGGACAAATCTGTGCTTCAAGACATTGCTCCAATACCTCAGTGACTCCCTGGGTTCCAGACACGTAATAAAGTCCTAGCTCTGGCACTGGCTGCTGAGCTTCAAGCCCCAAAACATCTCAAAACACACACATCTCCCAGTTTGTATGTACAGGCTGTAAGACTGTAGACACAATCAGAATTCCAAGGGAAGATTAAAAAATCAAGGTTCAGGAGGTTAGTTAACAGGGAACACAGAAAGATGCCACAGGAATTAGAAGCTACATGTCTAGCAAAACACTAGAATTAGGAAAACCACTCAACAGAAGCATGTAAAAAAATTCCAAAAATATCAGTTATGTTCCTCTAGAGCCATTTTTATTTTCTACTGTTTTTCCAATGAGCACTTAATATTTATTCTCAGTTTAAGATAAGTTGCCTTCCTGTGACAGCACCCATCTGGGATTGTCTTGACCTCAACAAGTGACATTCATTATCTGTTTGCTTCATTTTGATCTTTAATGAAAACCCAGGTCAGGAAAAAATCACCAGCAAGCAGAACCCACAGGTCCTCTCTCTACAAAAGACAGCATTAAGCCATGGTGATCCAGGAGGGACTCCTAAGGAATGTGTCTGACAACAATGCACAGGGAAGAAAGTTTAGGAGAAAAAAGGCTTACATTCCTTGAATCTCACTCATCCTGAGTGAAATGAAGTGCCTTCAAGACAAGCTTTTCTTACATGATTCAGACAGACAGAGGGCTCTGTTTGCCCAGATTTTGAGATGAAAGCCAGAACTGAGACAGGATTGTAATGCTCCATTATGAACTAGATGGATTATTTAATTTATATTACTGTATTTTTATGGATTTCATGGGGAGAGAAGAGATCGTGTACTGAAATTCTTGATTCTTGTATAGCTTCAGAGAGTAATTCTGCTCCAGACAACATCCAATTATTGTATTTTCACAAAATCACCCTTCCTGTGCAAAAGGTAAAGACCATTTCAGCAAATGGAAACACAACTACCTGCAGGTGATCCTGGAGGGAAGGAACAGGCTATCATACAATTCAGAAGTAACACTGAACTTTTATAAGGTTGCTGTTGCAGTTATACATGTAAGAGTAACTTCATTTCCTTTTTTATCATTATTTTAAGCCTCCCTCATGCAAGAACACCATCCTAACCTCCAGTGATTTGTGGAGATTTTCAAAGGTTTCTAAAGCCAAACAAAATGTCATTGTATTTAATTGCTCTTAATGGATTTTTCCTCCATGAAATTGTTCATCTGCTTTTTGGAACAATTAAAACTGTGTCTGCAGCATTCTGCAAAACTAATGCAACTTTCCATACAACCAGCGATACAAAACCGGAAAGATGCAGCAGGCATGAATTTCCTACAGCTGACAACAGAACAGAAAACACAGAACAGAACAGAAAACAGAAATACCAGCAGGCCTTGTGTAAAGACATTCCCCCTTCCCCCTTCTCTGCCACCCCTATGGGTTTCTATCCCTTAGTTTTAACAAAAATATTTCAGAATTATAATGAGCTTATCATCTTCTTTCCTTTCTGAACTGCAGATATGACTGAAAGCCATTTCCTTTTCCACAGTGTTTAACAGGATTGGAATCAGATTTTCCAGCTTGTTTTCAGAAAAAGTTCATAAAATTCTGATTACATCATTAAGATACCTGGAAACACATCTGTGCCTGACTCCAATAATCAAGAGTCCAACAGGTAAATAAATGAAATGGAACCCAGTATTCATTGGGAGGAGAGAAAAACAAGACCTGAAGTATTTTTAGAAAACATTTTTAGATGTTAAATAGCATCAGTGTAGTTATGATGTCTGCTAATACAGCTTTATTGCTGTTTTTTGGATGACCCTGAGAATTCTGAAGAGTCTAAATTAATGCTTCAGCAAGAAAAATACTAAGTAAAACTTAATTTAAAAAAAAAGACCGAATGAGGAAAAAAGGAAAAATAGCTACATTTATTTCAGAGCACAATCATCCTCAAACATTAATCTCAAACCATTTTGAATTGTCTGCCTTTTCTTCAAAGTATGAACTTATTTGCCTCACACAGGCTGCTCACGGAGTCTTTAAAGAGACCCCAAGCTCTTTGTCTCCCCATCCTCCCACCTGCTGCCTTCTCCAGCTATTTGCACTGGATCCACTCACACTTCCACCACTCCTCTCCCACCCACACCCACCACACGGAAGAAGCTGAATCTGCATCCTTCAGGAAAGGAGGAAAGGATGCAAGCTCAACACTTCAATTAGGTATATGCTTGAAAGAGTATTTAAAAAAACAACTGAGATGCCAGTTCCAGAGAGAGCAAATTCAAAAACACAGAATTTGCAAAATAAAGCAGTTCTTTGTTTCTGAAACTCAGCAAATATTTCCTCTTTTTAAAGAATGGACCTTAAAATGTAAAAGAACCCTTTCTTAAAAAAAGCCATTCATTAATGAGACATTGTACCATGTTATAGATCAAATAGGAGTCTACAAAACAGAAATTTGAAAACCAGGGTGATGGGTTTTGTTTTAACCTTTTCCATGCAAGGAACAAGCAATCATACAGAGTGCCAAGTCACTGTGCCATTACTGTGGCTTCTGCAAACAACAGGCTTCTGAAAAAGCATCACAAGCATTTCCAAAATAATTGTTTCTATTTAGAAAAAGAGACATTTGGTCACTCAACGTTATCACCATTCAAGTATTATTCCTGCCTGCTGGAGATGCATCCCCTGTTGGAGTCAGAATGTTCTACTCAACTATGAACACCTCCCTCCGAGCATTCCCAACTGATGAGTTTCTCCAGTGCCACACTTCAGCACATCTAATATTTCAGCATCCTCAATCCCCAACCAAGGGGCTGCAGAAGGGAAGCATGCTATTAATCTAAATACTAGCACATGAATGATGACGGGTTTTATTCTGCACAAAGGAAACTTCGGCAGCAGGAGAATTCAACGTCAATAAAAAGCTTTTCTGAAGAGACTTTGCCATCAATCCTGATGATATTTGTGTTATTTCCACCCAGAGTGTTTGGGCATCTAGACAGAGATCACACATACAGAGGGACAAGAGGAGCATTCCTCCTGAATTTCCAGGGTGAAGGCCTCATTAGAAAACGTAATGAACAGTCTGGAAACAAATGCCATTTCCAGGGTGAGAGGAGAGTGCTCCCTCTGAGATTCTGTCTTGCCTCCTCCTCCTGACACCAGCAATTTTTTTCCCAAAACACATTATTTCCTCTAACATTTTCAGTATATTAGACAATTCAAACTTCTGAGTTCTTATAAATCCCTTGATTAAAAGGGATGAGTAGCTTAATGAATGAATGCATATTAAAAAAAAAATCAGAACTGCAAACACTGAAATAGTATCTTTTTTCAAATTTAGGGCAAATGCAAAATATTCCTAAACACAGAGTAACACGAGCGCTCCCTAAAAACATCTAAAGCTTGCTGGGACCCAAACAGGTGCATGGGGCGTATGTGCAGAGGGGGATTCCTTTGTTTTGTGTGACAACAGTTAATAGAAAGAGGCATTTAAAAAAGCTAATTAATCAAATTAACCATGAGGTCAAAGACAACATGTCAAAATTTATTAAATTTGCCAGTCATAGTCTTTTTAAGATTTTACACCTCATCTTGATACCTTTCAAGGAGAGGGAAGACACTCTCTTGTCATAATTTCATTACATAATTCATCGAGCAAGAGTTCATTATTAGATCCTTGTACAGTTTTCCTGTACACAAAATTGGACATGCTGCATTATTTGTCTGTATTAACAATTATCATATTTTGATGGGACTACCTAAGAATTCTGTTTTAGCTGCAAGAGGGGCAGAATTTCAGACACACACATAATCACACCTCCCCCACAATGCACAAAACCCTAATCTATGACTCTTAAGATACATTACTCCTTAAGAAATACCTGGATGAACATATGTTCTTTCCTAAACAATAAATCAGTCATGCTTTCCTCTAATTAAACAGCATGAAATAACAATACATTTCTTTCTTCATCTTTCTTGCTGGCATTAATTTAACAACATGTTTTATAAAAATTAAAAAAAAAGAGATAGTTCTTTCAAGTTGTCTGCTTTACTGACTTTCAAAAAATTACATTTATTTTTAGCATGCAACACTAAAACGTCTTTCTCTTAAACCCAAATACAGTTATTAATTTGCTCTATTTTTTTTTGTGCATTTACAGACAACCAAGTGTTATTGGCAACACAGTCTCATTACCTTTCCAGCATTTCCCTTTATTTAGTAATAATTTTTTCTGAAGTATTTTGAAGGCATATACCTTCTAGCATTAAGAGAGAGAACCCCAGTCTTGATAAACACAGTTTAGATTTAAAAATCCCAATTTTTTTATGTCACAGATTAATCATACTAACTGATCAGAGCTATGGGATTGCTGACAGAACCCCATTTACAGTGCTAATAAAGCTACCAGGCATTTCAATACAGAAGAGATTATAAAGTGCAAAATTCACAAATTCAGCCCTTCATTTAGTCTTCATACTCCAAATTTCTCTTGGGTCTTCATTTTTTAACAACTTCTCTATCTTTTCAGTATCTTCTAAAATGCAATTTTCATGCACCATGACGTACTAAAGGGACAAGCTCATGATCTAAATGTATCAATAATCTTTAAAAATCTGTTACTATGATGATGCTGTATCTGCTGCATTTCATTTTTCCCACTCTTTTTGTTTTGTCAGTGTATCTCAGGATCAAGGTGAAGTTTTCACCAGAACTGCTCTCATCCCCTGCACTCCCAAAACCTAATTATTATGGAAAACATGCTCTCTTCTATTTTCCATCAGCATTTCAGTAAAAGACTTTGTGCACTTGCTACATCCTTTATTACTGTAAACCCCTTTATTTTCTGGCAGTGAATTGTTAAGTTATCACCATCTGCAGTAACAGCTACATACATTAAAAAATCTTTGTAGTTTCATTACTGAGAGTGGAGTCTCGGTCAGCCCAAGTCACTCCTCCCCTTGCCAGGGGCTTTCCAGCAAGGTCAGGGCACAAAGCTCAGTTTTACCAGCTGAAGCCCTGTTACTTTTGCTCCACTCTAAACATCCCTGATTTTTATTATCTGTTTATTTCGTTCTCTGAGTGATCTTCAGTGCTTCACACTCTATTTTCTTATTCCTTCCTCAAAACAAAATCCAGACCCTTTGATGGAAAAGGATACCGGGCTCCTCACCTGAATACTTAAATGTCTTCCTTGGATTTTTTTTTTTTTTTTTTAAATTTGAAATCTCTCCCAGTGTGCCTGGTGAATTTACAACACAGGGGTCACAGTTAGGGAGAAAGCTGGCAAAAATCTCAGTTCAGATCTCTCACAATCCACTCTGGTATTATTCTATATATACCTTCCTCCCTTCTCCCCATAGGCTGTTAGCCCTAAAGTTTGGGTTTTCTGTTCTCATTTTCTTTTCATTCTAATTCTCAGCAAGGCCAGAATTTTCCTTCCCCCACATCCTGCCATTCTTCCTTCTTAACACATTTTCCTCTTCCTCGTATTATTTGTTCAATCTCACTTGGCCTTACAGACTTTTCTCTCCTCAACCTTCCCCCTCCTCTTTTCTTTTTATGGACATGATCACTTCCCATCCTGTATTATCACACAGTATCAGACTCAGACTATTCCCAGACTGCTTCCCACAACAGTCTCCTGGAAAATGCTTATCCCCATTAAATCCCATAAAAATGCTTTTTATCTCCATTATGTTGATCCACTCTCATCAGTATCTAAAAATTAGGACAAAATTATCTCTGTTTTTCATTTTGTTTTCCATAATACATAATGTCATCATGCTTGTCTCTCTCAGTCTACAGCAGAAGTCTTGGAAGTATTATTTTTCAGTTGTATTTTATACCTTCTCAGAACATAGCTACAATGTCTTCATCAAGACCCTTCAAGTGAAAGGACTGAAATCCAAAAACCTGTTTTAGTGAAAAGTGAGGGGTGGTACAGAATCCCATGTGCTTCACTGACAACCATTATACTGTCAGGCAGAATTAAAGAGCATATAGAAGGTATTATTAATATCTCCATGCTTCACAGAGACACTGAATATTTATTTAATTCCTGATTTTATTTTTCACTTGCTGAATCTCTATTTCCTCTTTCTATTTATTCTATTCCTACCCTGTCATTTTGATTTGCAAATACATCCTGAGTTGCAGGTTTTTAACGTACCCATGTGTAGGTCACTGCTGTATCTCCCAGCTCCTTTTGCAATATCTGCATCTCAGCAAACTTCAACTTCAGTGAGAATTTTTGAAACTTGCTTTCCTGATCAGTTTTTCTCAACATTTCTCTGATTAAGCATCCTCTGATCAAACAGGATGTTTCTTTTTGTTTTTTTTTTTTGTAGGTACCCTGTGTTGCTATGGGGCAATAATTTATATTAAAGCCTTTTTGTGTAACTGTAAGATATTGTTCTCTGAGGACCCTTAAGGGGAAATTTATCTCTTTATACAGAATCACCATTTTGTTTAAAACAAAAGTTTCAAAAACCTAAGGGCTTGAATAAAAAGCAGCGTTAACAAATCATCCTACTTCTCCAACTTTTGTTCCAGGAGGGTGTCTGTTCCAGCAATTTCAAGTGATCCTATACAACTGCACTGTTTCAATTAATCCCAGCATTTATATCTAATTAAAAAATAATGAAATTTTTGATGAATTCTGTTTAAAAAACTACTACTTTTTTTGAGTTTACTGCGGAAAATAAAACAGTTGTGAGTCAATGAAGTGGAAAATTGCTGTCTTCTAAAGGATCTCCAAGGTGCAAAATGTTCTCTTATTTGCTGTTATCAGTATGTCTAGTAATTGCTTTTTGTCCAACTGTTTATAAAGGGAGAAAAAGACTTAACAGTCTGGAGAAAAGGAGACAGCAAGTCAGGCAAAATTAAAGAATAATGTTTTTTTAATTATTTTCCAATTTTACCAAAAAAAGCTATTTCACCAAACAAAATGCAAAAAAAGTACAGGGACAAAAAAAAGCTGCATAAAACAATTAAAACAAGCAACAGGTCACACTTAAAAACTAACATCTGTGGTCTTTAGTTACTTTAGCTCTTTGGAACAAAAAAGCCTTTCTACTAATTACAAGGGTTTTAGCCATAAGCTTGAGAAATTTCTACATAGCTCTAATTATAGAACAGCATTTAAAAATACTACCTGGCACTTAAATACACTTCAGATCAACATAAAAAGGAGTGTTATAAAATTGCTTTCTGCAACAAACCAACAACAGCACAGACTGAGATCTCATCCCTCTTCCATGATTAGCACCCACATACACAACTGAATTTTCCTTTGGCATTTGGCTTTCTGAAGAGAATTTCAGGTCAGGGGATTTTGGTTTGGGTTTTTGTTTGTTTTTCTGGTTTGGTTTTGGAGGTTTTTCTCTATACAGTTTTGGATTCTTCTCTGTTTTATAAAGATTACCTGAGAAAAGTGACGGAAAATACTCCTATTTGTGTATATACAGCCAGAACCTTATTTTCAAGAATAATTTAAGAAATAAATATGAAAAAAGGCAAAAATTTAGACAGTAATTTCTTCTACTGCCCAGTAAACATAGGGTGGGTAGTACCAAACAGGTGCTTTCCAGAACTAAACTAACACCTCACCTTGTTGCAAAATTATGGGATTTACTCCCCCCTCTTCAATTTCTCTGTTTTTTCTTAACACAGCCATTCAGTGTTCTACAGTATAGCCTTGCAACTGTAAGTTCAGTTTGCACCACATTTGCACTCAGATGTTTTTAAAATCCACTGTAACACAGAATTAGGTCTTTGAAAACCCTTCCTGGGGTTTACCAAACCTCTTTGATGTTTTCACCTTGTCCACATAAATGAAATCTTTATTAAAGAGAAGGGTGATTAAGGCCATTTTCATAAAATGATAACGAGTTCCTGACAGATTTACTTTCCTTCTAGGCAACTTTCCAACAAAAGTCAACAGCTAACAAGAATTCTATATCTGAATTCATGTTGGAGGATATAACTCACTAATTAAGTGTTCCTTAAACATTTCAAGGAACATTCAGACTTCCTGACTGATCCACTCCAAGCACTGCTCGATAAAGAGATACTACAGTTGAGTAGCTGAATAAATTGAGGTCTCTTTTCTTTCTCAGGCACCCTCAATCCAAGGTCTAGCATCCTATTCCAAAGTAAAGACTACCTTGAAAAAGAATTAAGTCACTTTCACAGTAATGTCCAACATTTTAAGATGTACTTCTAAATTCTGTGCCCTGTCAATCCTTCAATTTATTCACATGTGAATAGAAATGTTCAAGTACCTGCATACCCTCTGTTACTCTGATAAAAAACACTTTTTAATAAAAAAAACTTAAACCAGCAGGATGCTACTCTTTGATGAATTAACACAGAATAATGGACTTCAGCAGTGCTGTTGCCATGTTCCTCATAACTTGTCCACAATCCCCTGGATTTAAGTGTCTAGAAATCTTCACGTTCATTCCCCAAGCACAGAGATGTCCCTAACAGATGCTCAAACACTTCAGAGAATCAGCATAAAGGAATTTTCTGCTCCCTAACATAGATGTACCAGAAGGTTTTATTTGTTCAAACTGTGTTGCTACAAGTGCAGGCACACAATTCCTAACTGACAATTTGTGAACACTCACCTACCTACAAAGGTCACAAATCTTTAATCAAGATTATCAAACCAGACAAGGGCTGCAGCAGCAGTGCCATGCCTAAGCAGAGATCTAATCTAAATACTGGATAACCAGGCTCTGCTCTCAGGAGCTCTCCCAGTAATCACTTGAGTGAGCACTGACACTTCTTGGAGCCCCAAATCTGTGGAACAGGGTTTTTGAGTCTCTCCTGCCCTGGACAACTATGTACTGCAATGGATCCAGGTGTTTTACTTACACTCAATTCACTCATGCCATGGAATTTCTCTAGGACAGCCCGAGGTAACTCAGGTATTATATAAAAGAGTTCAGTATGATCAAGTCCATTATAATACAACCACAAGATGATTAAAATAACTTCCTACAGGTGCCAGATATCTGCCATCATGTTTGGATAAAATCAGGAATATCTTACTCTTGCTGAGCTTCTAATCCTGCCTCCTCAGAATATGTCAAAACTGATAATCATGGCAGACATTTACACTTGATATCTTTATTTTCCCAGGAGCATCAACATCTACAAATTGCAGTTCTAGCTGTTGTCTCCCTCTCCTGAACTGCCCTTTGTATCCGTTCATCCCCCACAGTCCTCCTCACCTCCCCCAACACGTTGACACAGGGGAGTTTTAAAAGGAAGTCAGAATGAAGTACATTGCACAGAAGGGAGATTTATTTTAGCATAGGCACATAAGAAACATTGAGAGAACTACTTGAATGCAAGAATGAAAGTCAGATCGGCTTTTATCCAAGTTGAGATACTTACTTCACAACATTTCAAGTCAAATAATTTGATTTTTTAAATGCTGAGTTGAGGTACTACAGTGCTTTTGTGGTCAAAAATTGCAGAAACTCAATTATTTTGCAGGACATTTTACACTGATCTGTGAGTACCCAAAGATTACAGCAAAAAATGGTCTACCTAGGAATATGTGGCATAGTGCAACCCAATACCTTCAAAACTATCCATACAGATAGTTCTTTGAAAGGAAATAATATGTCATCAGCACTGAGGGAGTATTGATCTGGTAAATGGCAAAATACAGCATCTTCCTAACCTTTCACCTTCACTCCTGTCACTAGAATATATATCCAGAACATATTTTCTAAAGTGTTTTTTCCTTCTCTTTTTGTTCCACACGATCAACACAACGCTTACTGTAATAGCAACAAAACAACCCATGCATCAAATTCTGACAGAAAACAAACTGGTTGTTTCAGACCAGACCATCAGAAAAATCTATGAAAATTCAGACTATCAGAAAAATCTATGGGGAAACAAAAAAATGTAAAATGCTTTTTTCATGAAAGGAAACATAAGACTGCATATCATGAAATGAACAATGCATGAAAATAACGCTCAATTATGAACCCCATGCAACTCTCAAAATCCAAAGTAGCAGAGAGCAAAAATACTTTATAAAAGGAGGCCACACTACACCCAAAGCAATCTGAAAACTCTCACAATTCTTCTGTTAAGTTCTCCCTTTAAAAAACAGAGCACATAGAGGGCCCTTATTTCAACCACGTAAATTTGCACTGCACGACAGTTTGTAATTTCAGACAAAATGCCCAAGTTTATAAGGCTGCTCCTGTCTGACTTCAGCCCTGCCTTATATAATAACCTTCATGTGATTCAGCATTCTCCAGTTTCCCAGATCTCTCAAGGCAGCTCCCCTCACAGCTCACAAATACCACCCTTTCTTCACACCCTTCTCTCTCTCTTCCTTCCTTTACTATCATAAATTCCAACACCTGAACTGATGACATCCAGCCCTGTAAAAACTAAAAAAAAAAAAAAAAAAAAAAAAACCCAAAAAAACCCTTAAAGAAAACTTAAAAACAACCCACCTCTTAAAAAATTCCACAACAGTAAAATAAGGAAGTATGACTGAGTTTTTTGCCATGTGTATCTCTTTAGGAAAAAAAAAAGAAAATCACAAAGTAGAACAAAAAGTGTGACCAAAAATACACCATAAACTTGCTATTCCTGACTAAATGGTTTCTTACAGATACAGGGCATTAAGGATGACAAGAAACAATAAATCCTCTCCCTTGGAGGGAGGAGGGGAAGGTCTTCCTCTAGACCCAATCCAGGCAGCTTCCCACTGCCAACTCCAGAGCAGCTTCATCATCCATTAATAAGATGAAATATGATCCACCTGTGATTTTTACCACTTTCAGTAAAAAAGTTATTAGCTGAAAAATGGTTTTGGACTTTTTCAGGCTCTTTTTCATGAATATCAAATTTTAATGAATACCAAAATTTTAAAAATCCCCCAAGATTTTAGGAAAAGAACCATTTTGGGCTACACATTTTAAGTGAGCTCACAATGAGATCCTTCCCAGGGGAAGCCAACGTGGAGAAAAATTACTGGTTTTTGGTTTTTTTTTTCTTCTTGGGTTGGATTTTTCATTTGCAGAACTCAAAATACTCTTTTGTCAACTGCAACCAATCCTCTCATGCTTGCAACTGGAACTGTTCAAAGTAATTCCTGCTAGGTAAAATTCTGGAGATATATACAAGAAACAGGTGTCTTAAAATATCACACATTGTATACAAACAAAAATTTTATTGCCATCAGTGCTCTTGAGATGAAACTGCAGAATAGTCAGAGTTTACATTTATTTTAACTGCATTTTAACTGCAGAAAATATTCTGAGCCTCACTGAAAAGAACCTATACCTATAGAAATACATATAATCTTTTACATTCCACCCTGAACTCTGAAAATGCAGGGGAAATAAGTTAGTAATCACCTACCACTTATTTTACTAATGAGCCATTGGAATAAAAAAACCAGAAAAAATAATTCCAGTCATAAACTATTTTGACATGCTTAACGTGAAAAAGTACAAACAACAGAAACTATTACAATTGATTTTTAATTAATTGATCAATTTCAACACTTATTTACAGCAATCTTTAAAGCAGCTCTCCAAAAGCATGTAAGAAGAATAGATTAATGTTCTGATTGTTGTAATTTTAAAACTGCAGGAGTTACTTCTGGAAAAACTCTTTCTATTTCAAAACCACTCACCGAAATATGGCACTTGCACAACTCCTGCTTGAGCTTTACGAGACAATACCAAAAATTTCCCTAGCATCCTCCAACTGGAGCTGTCCTTTATCTGCTATAAAACACTTACCCTAGTTCACTTTTCCACCCTTAATTTACCCTGCCTTTCTCTCCATCCTGTGCCCAAATGGGAGAAGCTGCCACAGTGATTTTCAGAGCATTGTTACAGTCCCTATAAACGCAAAGAACACACAAAATGTTGTTTCTCTGGTGCCGTTTCTATGTGGAACCAAGAGCCCTCCCTATCTGAAAGATGCATTTATCCACACTTCTAAGTGTGCTGCTGAAGACCACACAAATATCTAACGTGTTATGTGCTTTCCTGCACCTCTCTCTCAACCAGGAGCTTCAAATTATTTCATGCGACAATATTCCAATGCTGACAACTTCTGACAATGCCACTGTAAGAATTTTTTCAATTTTATTCATCTGAAGTCATGATACCTCTACTTACAGACACAATACCTCTACTTACAGACAAGACAGCTACACCAACAGGATCAGCTCCTATCTGACGTAAGAGTGTTATTTAAAATACTGAAAAGGACTTTAAACAATCTGGTGTCTGTGGAAACAAAAAGCAACCTGAGAACATTTTTCCTATTCCCAGTCCAACGCCTGCACAGCACCTTTCAAGTGGTTCTGCTGCTCTCCATACACACATCCAAATATCTGTGCTACATAAAAAAAACCCTGAAGTAACGGATAATGACGGTAACAAAAATTATTTAAAACTTGTCAACTGAATTGAGCTGCCTTTTCAATACATGACTTGAAGACTTACTTGCACTGAAATTTATTAATGAATTGCACATATAGGTGAACATTCACATTAAGACTCAATTAATATACCAAAAAGTCATTGCAGGTAGATACTTCAAACTTATATTGAACACAATCTACTTCAAAAAATTGAACATTTACAGCAGCACATTTTAAAAAATTAAAAAAAAAAAAGCATATACAGACCTTCCAGTAGTCAGATTGTAAACTGTAGTACCTCTGGTATGCAGATAATGCTGTAGGAAAGAAAAATGAATGTTCAATTTGTTTTGTTTCATTTTCTTTGAAGAAAAAGATAAAAATCCTTAAGAGTCAGAATACACAACATTAAAATGATAAATGGTTTAATAAAAGTAACACTGCCATGGTAAGTACACTGTTGTGGGCAATGCATTCCTTAAGATTATAATTTTGTTTTATGAAATGTCAACCCGAAAGTATATTTATTATTAATCTTACAAATGTAAATCAAGCAATATTTTAAAGAAAACCTATAACAAAGAAATAATTTGAAATTTTGGGATTTTCATTCCGGACAAAGCTGTTGTAAGATTTAAAAATTTAATCATGTAGCTCATTTACCACGCTCCCTGATGCCCTGTAATTTCTGAAGAACTGGTGAGGAGGGACATACAAAGAGAAATCAATTTCACATGGCCTTTCATTCTGAGAAACAAAAGCAAGCAGAAAAAAAATAAAAGCTAACATTTTATTCCAGAGCCATGGCCAAGACTAACCTGGAAATCAGCGCTAAGAAGAGCTCTGTTCAATAGAATATCAGCTCTACTTAGCAACCAATTTCTCCAAATACCACTCCTGCATCCCTCTTCCTCACCAAAAATTCTGGTTGATTCATCTTGCCCTTGGGCTAACAGGCCACCTCGGACTAGAACACAAACAGGCTTTGCTTTTTTACTAAGAACACCGCACTAGGAGCCATCAAAAATGAAGCATTTTAAGTACAGATTCACTGCAGTAACACCAAGATTCTGATTTTTCAAGTGTTTGCTCCCTAAGATTTAAGAATGGAAAATACACAATGTGTGGAAACCAAACAACACAAGAAGACAACTCCAGCTTTGGAAAACCATAAGCACTAAACAGATTAAGACACAAGAACAATGTGTACTTTAGGTGCAGCTTCATTTCCTGCAAGCACCATGGATAAATCACAAACATAAATGTTATCACCCTTCAACGCCTGTCTTGCATATTCATTTTTGTAACTTGACCAAAGTTCTTGTGCTTAAGTGAAATAAGAACATACATGGCAAAGACACAGAACCTCTGCACTCCTCTGTCTATGGACACTCACAACCTTTATCTGTAAACAGAAGATGCTGATCCACGCCCATGACATGCCCCTCTCCACAAAAATGCTTGTCAGGCCAATTTCTAATTTTGATGTTCTAAACTGTGGTTTATTTAGATGCCCAGATTAGAAAAATGAACTTAGAATAAGATTAACTGACCACATATTATTAACATGCAATGTATTTAAAACAATGCAACTCAGACAAACACAATCACTTAAAAATCTAATCTAAGTCTTTTACAATTTAAGAATACAATTCCTCCTCCAACTTCCCCCCCACCCAAAAAAAAAAAACTGGTATAAATGGAAGAATATTACTTCAGTCTAACAATATAAGTTGAAGAATGTTAAAACTAAGCATATTTTAGTAACATTCTTTAATTATGTTTTAAAGGATTTTCGCAGTAAGATGAAAGAACATCCTACTCCCCCTCAAAGCCCTTCTAGATTCAACTTCTCCCAAATATCATTAGTAAGTTTTCAACAAAAAAGGAATAATTATCTTCTGAACATGGTAATGACTTTGCTTTCCCCAACAGGAACATGCACATGCTCTATGAAACAGTTTCATAATGCATCACAGCACAAATAAAAGGAGTTTTTTTCTTTTTACTCAAGCAGTACCTATCCCAATTTTAAGGGTTAAAGTATATTTCAAATACTCAGGTCAACAGGAGCATATTATGCAAGATTCAAGAAATTGAGAACTTACTGTAAACATTTTTTTTTTTTTTAGCAACTACTGCAGTCAGCTACAGGGGATATGGATAAAAAGATGAAAAGAGCATTAAATACAATGCTAAGGATTTATACTGGGAAAGTAAAAGGGAGAATAGTTTCACTGTAGCTGTTAAAAAATACAGGAAGTAGCCATCCATTAAAAAGGAGAGGTGGAATATGTTTACCTATAGCAGTTAAGACACTGCTAGTAAGTTTGTAAAATGTCAACAGTATTAAAAAACTACATACGTAAACAGAACACCTTAAGGAGAAAGAATAGGAAAAAAGAAAGCAAGAAGAAACTTGCCCTAAAAAATCCTAACACCTCCATTTCACATGGAGGGAAGTCATCACAGAAAGGAGTCTTTTGCTCCATGACATTCTATCAGTTTTCTTTAAGAAAAAGGATGTTTGGCTGTGATTTTCTTTTCTAACTCTTCCATTCTTCAATAAAGTTCATCAGCTTCCCACAGGAACAGCTGAAGTGATCATTCCATGTGCCAAGCTCAGTTACAATTAAAAACAAGCACATGGGAAGCGTGGACTGCTGAAGTCTGTTTATATTTACGCGATAAGAAGATAAGACCTCCATTCCAAGGAGCCACATTTCTCTTCCAGAGGAACAAAGAGGACACTTCAGTTCTCCTCAGTGTCTGAAATGCCCAATCCTCCTGGTGGCTTCAGAAACACCCAGGGATCCAGTCTGTTCTAGGCTAACACTATTCCCTTTCTACTTCTTGCAGATGAAATGCTAAAATTCTCAGAGTTCTTCTAAAAAAGGATGAATCACGGAGGGCTCCCTTAAACCAGAGCTAAATGTCCCTTTCCTCCTCAGGAAAGTCAGACAACTAAAAAGTGCTACCATTTAGTATTATCAAGTGCTCAACTAACAGTAGTTACCTCTGAAATCTGATTTCAGCCCCTTTTACAACTACACTGAATACCTACATTAAATATCTGCTCCATGAGCACTCAAGTTCTGCTGAAAAGGATTAAAGGAACAGAAAAACAGAAAAAAAAGAATTCAATAAAATGTTCTTTTTGACAGAACCAACATGAAATAGTCCTAATCAAGCATATCCCTAAGAAGAATCTTACATGAGATGCCAGAAATCAATTTATGAAAGCAAGATTTTTGAAAAACTGAACCAACCTAGATATAAAGGAAAACATGAACCATAAATTTTGAATCCTATCGTATTTCATAGTCCCTGAGTCACCAATAAGCATGCATTTATTCTGTATTTTATGGTGTAGAAATTAGTACCTTATCTAAAGCATGTACTGTGGAACTACAAGCAACTTCTCCCTTAAATTAACTTTGTATCTACAGAAAATAAGTGCAAATCCCTCAAAATACAAACTTTATTCTAAAATAAGAAAAAAAAAATTAATTGCACCTGCAGAGTCACAAGAATTTTACAGAAGTCCCTATCTGTAACAGAGGGCGTGCTTTATCAGTGTTATGATTCTGACTGTAGGATGATATGTGCCTACAGTCAGATACTCCCTGGTTTATTAAAAAACAAAAAAATCCTAGTTACTTGGGTCATGCAGCAGATTAGTAGTATTAAAAAAAAAAAAACAAAATTGAGAACAAACAAAAATGAACAATAACAAAAAAAATCCCAACACTAAAGGCTGAAATATCATTTTGCACCTTTACTTTTGATCCAAGACTGGTCATTCCAAAGTGAGACAATTTTTGTCACAAAAAGATTCTATCAACTACTGCTCCTCTTTCAACACAGGGTCAACTCTCATTTTTACATATACAAGTGAATTACCCCATTTCAGTTATGATGTCTGTCTTAAGCACTATAAAATGAGTGCTTTGAAATCACTCTTAGGCACAGCAGGATTCTGCAGACAATCTTTTGATTAGGAACTTACTATTGAGCTTTTTCAATTTAAAACTTTGCCACTGAAATTCTTACACATATGGAACTGTATAAAGACAATAAAGGACATAAAAACTTCTCTTTTCCCTGCATGTGAAACACTCACAAACATCCAGAAAATGCATGTCTGGACTCAAAGAACAGGACAGAGTATCAACAGCAGGACAATGCCTCTTGCCTCATCCTCAACTACTTTTTGTAGTCAACCACAGAAAGCTCTTAAAAGCACAAAACTGACAGACCACATTCAGACACCCAAAACAATACTTAACAATTACTAAAAGAAGTGTTCAGTTACCTATTTCCCACCTGCTGTCCTTTATTTAATTTCTTACTGTATCAGCTGACACTCTTGCTATGAACACCTCTCTCCAAAACCTGGCCATGTATATTATTTTCCTAACATGTAATCCTTGCGATCACATTCCTGAAAACCCTGTGAGTGGCAGATTCAGTATTTACCATCCTCCCCAGAGGAGGGGACATGTCCAACACAAAGCTATACACAGCTTTTCAAGTCAATCACCATCAGCTATATCGTTTGATGAAAATAAAATGTTTACCTGAAATAGCTCTGAAAAGCAAAACACCACCTTTCTAAAAGAATTGCAACCATTGAACAGGGAGAATCCTCCTCAGCTCAGGCTCTCTTCAGAATCTGTCTGTAAACCTCAGGCACCTCGTGCAGAGCTGACCCTCAATGAGTTCACACACTGGTTTCCTCCTACAGGTTTTTAGTCACCCAGAACTACCCACTTTGCAATATGTATGGTTACTTTAACCCTGACAGACTTTGTTATGTGCCCCTAAGAGATTACCTTCCTCTCCTACTATGACAGGACCAAGGGCCATGTCAGAAGCAGGACATGGATGACACTTGTTCCTTATTCCTCCCTGTTTAAGATTCCTTGGTATCATATAGAGAATAAAAAACAAATTTGATTGATGTGGTTTCAGGATTTTTTTTCATCTACTTAAGTTCATAGGATGTTGGCAAAACTTAGTTTCAGTAGTAAGATAAGACAATCTCTTCTTTGTTTCCAGAATCTACATACTTGACCTAAACAAACAAAAAAGGTGACAGTGGGACGGAAAAATGTCTAGACTGAGTGACAACCACCCACTTGTCACCTTTAGCACATTTCATCACCAATCGTGCAGTCACAGAGCATGGCTTTTATGATCTGCTCTAATAAACCTACTTTATGACACCTTAAAACTTAAGAGGCCTTCAAAGTGATGCAAACATGGAGCAGTTGGAGTATTTTAGTGCTTGAGTAAGAAGAAAGTGAACTACATACTAACACCATCTAGTGGCACCTTGCAAGGCTAAATGCGACTAACACAAATTTTTGGCTTACTGAACCTAGAAACAGCAAGCTTTAATTTGACGACATACCCTGAAAAGAAAACTTTAATACAAACCAAAGTTCTGTATTGGTCTGTGTAAAACAGTATGTGTTTTTTAAACACAACTATTTTTAATTTAATTTTTAAACAAGCATTAATATTTCCTAGTGCTTATCTGATGTGAAAACTAATAGTAAAATAGAAAATCAGCTGAAGAACTGCACAAGGGAAGCTTGGAAAGAGCACATCTCTTTATTTAAATCTGACTGCTTCCAGGAAAAAAATGAATCTTCATTAAGCATCTAAGAGATACATGCAGGCTGCAGAAACAGCTTATATATAGTGCAGGTTTTACCCACCATGGTGTTTTAACCCAGCAAAGATGAAAACCACTCTGCCATAAAATTGAAGACATCAAAAGGTGAGAAAATTCCAAGCCTGAGCCAATAGAACTGACTTTGCTGGGTAAACACTAGACGGGCTGGATGGGCAGGTTCAGAATGGTGGGAAATGGAATTACATCCAGCTGGTCACCAGGTGTGCTCTCCAGCGCTCAATGTGGGGTCACTCCTGCTTGGTATCTTCATCCACAACCTGGACAAGAGGATTAAGGGCTGAGTTTCAACCAGGCCAAGTGCTGGGTACTGCACTTGGGTCACAACAACTCCTCAGGCTGGGGGAAAAGGGACTGGAAAGTGACTGGTGGAAAAGGAGTGGTGGTCACCAGCTGGATGAACATGAGGGCCAAGAGAGACCAATGGCACCTGGCCTGTGTCACCAGTGGTGTGGCCAGCAGGGCCAGGGCAGCGACTGTCACCTTGTACTGGGCACTGGTGAGGCCACACCTCAAATCCTGCATCCAGTTTGGGGCCCCTCAGGACAGGCAGGACATTGAGGGGCTGGAGCGTGTTCAGAGATGGACAATGGAGCTGGGGAAGGAGCAGAGCCCTGAAGAGGAGCAGCTGAGGGAGCAGGGGTGCTTAGCCTAGAAGGAAAGGTGCTTGGGGAACTCGTTGCCTTCTACAAAGCACCTGGAAGGCAGCTGTAGAGGTGAGGTGTCAACTGGCTCTGCTTCCAAGCAACAAGTCTTGACAAGACAAACAAAACAGCCTAAATTTCTACCAGGAGAGATACAGACTGGCTATTTAGAAAAGGCTCTTTGTGAGAGGATTATCAGACATTGGCACAGGCTGCCCAGGGAAATGGTGCAGTCACCATGCCTGGAGGTATTGAAAAGACATGTGGATGTGTTGCAGGGGGACACAGTTCAGTGGTGGCCTTGGCAGTGCTGAGGTAATGGTTGGACTAGGTTATCTTAAAGGTCTTTTCTAACTCCCATGATTCTACAATTCTGTAATAACCAAAAAAAATGTGGAAGTGAGAGCAGCAAAATGCCACTCAGGTCTTTTGTTTTAAGGCCTCAGGCAGATGCTGCTGTCTGTTTCCTCCAGAGATTTGTACTGAAAGTACCAAAGAGACAATCAAAGAAGCCTAAAGCATGTCTTCCTTTTAACACAGAATGAAGGCTGACACACAAAAGCAATACAAGCATAGATTTAAGACAGAAAAATCATCAAATGGTCCTCTAAGAAATTTTATTAAGAGCTCCACATCCCTATCTGGAAATGTAATGCAGCAGCAAAGTGGTGTGAAAACCACTGTCCCATCAAGAATTTTATGTGAAAGATATACAAGAGTTTGACAACAAGTTTACAGTTACATAAATCCTTTCGATCTTGAACTCTGTGAAAGTCTTAAAATACTGAGAACCAGTGAAGAAACTCAATGGATTCTCATCAAGCTCAAAAATCCTTCAAGAGTGTATTACACAAAAAGGTCTTTTAACAATTGTTTATTTAGAACACTTTCCAAAGTGAAAATTTCCAGACAACCAGTGAAAAACACGGCCTTGGTATATTTTATAATAAAACTGTTGACTGCTAACCTCTGCTCCACATACACACAATTTATAAAGAACATTTTAATGTTCTAAGCATCCTTTTTTCTGCAGAAATTTCACGTAATAGTTTAAACCACCTGAAATTTAAACCACCCACAATTTATCTCATCTTCAGGATTCTGTTAAACAGCTCTAAATAGAAGCAACTCAAATTCTACCAGTCAGTACCAGTTACAAACAACAAAATAAAACCCCTTAAACCCAAATATCACACTTTATTGAAAGAGTCATCTCTTCCTTGACTCATTCAAGCTATTTAATTCATTCTAGTTCTTCAGGACTCCTCAGTAAGACAAGACAGCCCAGCAGGAATCAGCACAATCCTGTCCATGCTGTGAAGTTTTCCCTTACATTTTATAAAATTACCGCTACTACCCTGCACCTCAGAGCACAGCACATAAAAATGCTTCCCAATAACAATGCTTCCTTTCAAATTCCTGAAAGACCTTAACCACCAGAGAGAAATTCCCTATGGAGCTGGAATTGTAAGTACAAAGGAACACACATACATTGATGAATATGAGAGTTTCTCACAACCAAACAACTTTACAAGAGAACAATCACAAAGTGTTTAAATTTCAGGTTTTGGTTGCATCGTAATAAAAGAGCTGCTCAATTAACATTCTGGGGGGTTTTTAGTACAGTTTTAAATTTTAGCTTAATGATTACTAAAAAAATGCCCCTGAACTAACAAACACTATCTTATAAACAACTTAAAATGTTTTTATATTAGTATTTTTGACAAAGCAGTCACCATCTATAATCAAAATAAATACTGCTAAAACTGTTCTGACATAGAGCACTTAAAAAGGAGACTACCACTTGAGCACAACAGTAAGAATTATATCAGTACAGTATTTACTGTGTTTTAGTAACTGTGGCACAAATAAATTCATGTTTTTCTCAAATCATTCATTCATTAACTGCATTTTCTACTTCCAGGAATTTTGCTTAGAGAAAGCAATTCAAGGAGGCAAATGATTAAAGCACATCCCCACTTGTGCCACTGTGAGCTGTCCTCCAAGTCACAGAGTGAACACGGTCAACGCACGTGACCCTCCTGCAAAAAAAAGATCCCTGAGGAAAACACAGATGATGTCAATCCACGAGCTCATTAAACAGCAGTCAATTAGAACTCAAGTCAGCTAGAACCCAAACCTTAAAACATCACTATCTTCACTCCTTACTGCTTACGGAAACCAATGTTGAAATGAAAAATGAACTCCAGCTATCGGTGGAACATGCGTTTCTTTCAAGACCAGAGCACAATAATTTGGAAAAAAAACCCATGTGTCCCACGGAATCCAGCAGCAAACAGTTCAGAGGTTCACACCAGGAGTCCTAACTGAACTCAGAATGCTCCCAGCACCCAAAGGCCTCCATGACAACCCATCCACCTCCTCCAGCAAAACCCCGAGGCTGAGGTTTCACATTCTGGGGCAACTGCACAGCATTTTTGTGTGGGGTTGTTTTCAGTTGGATCAGTTCCCCACACAGCTGCAGGCTCAGCTGTGCCAGCACAAAGAAAGCAACCCGCAGACACCAGGGTGCCACCAAGGGCATGCCCAGGCAACAAAAGGCTTGGGAACCTCCAAAACAATCCAACAGCTGGGAATAGCTGCCTTGTCAAAAGAGAGAGGAGGAAGAATCAGATCAGAGTTAAGAAAATTCTACTGAGGAAATGAAATAGTTTTCACCAGGAGTCCACGTTCCCATTTTAGGAAATCCCAAAGCCAAATTCTGATCAGTCACAATCAATACAAGGAAAGCTGAGCACAGAAACCACTCTGAACATGCAGGCAAAGCTGAAACCAATTCATCTGCAATCTTGGTGATGAGTGACTGAATAACAGTCATTGTGTCTCAGTGGATTCAAAATCTGAAAAAAGGCTGATCGCTTGCATAGGACCTTCTCCTAACAGCAGCAGAGTGCTGATAACACAGCAACACCATTCCATGGCCGCAGAGAAAACCCTTTAGCTATCAACACAATTCAAACTTATTCCATTTTGGAAAACTGAAACCTGCAGAGCAGCTTCAGGTCTTTTAAAGGTTAGCAGTGGCACTGACACTCCAGTCTAAGTTCAGGTAAAACACTGAGAAGAAAGAGCCCCATGCAGTAATTTCTGATGTGAACTCAAAACTTTTCTTGGAGACAAGTACTGCTTTTCAAGGAAGAAAAATAAAAGCATACTGATTCTGGAATTCAGTGGCTAGGACTCTCAGAAAACATACTGCACTTCAAGGGAACTACAATATTTAAGAGCTTTCACTAAAAAAAATAAAGTTAAATGGACTTCAGTATCAAGCATCAGCTGACTGCACATTCAAAGGAGCCTGCCCGTCCCTGATACCCTCTGAGCACATTCAGCAAGGGCAGTAACAGCACCAATAATGTGAGTTTCAATGATGCAACCTGCCATGACTCTCTCTCAAGATCCCTCTTATGGTGTTTAAGTCCTAATTCTTACAAAGAAATGACCTCCAGTCCCAGTACATTCACAAGAAGGTATTAGCTACATCAAAACACTAAGAACATACAACAAAACGCACCCAGCTGCATGATCCTGCACTGACAATGTTTGTGAAAAAATGAGACAGATATAAAGAGAAGAAACTACCAACACAAAACCCAGATCTGCTATCCCAGCACTGCTTCATCTTGACCACTGATCCCAGTTCTACAGTTTGAAGTTTACTCTGCTCTGCACAAACTTCATAGCAAGCATTTTTAAAAAGAACATTATCACTTCTGCCTTTATAAAAAAACAGTTCATACATTATATACAAAGGTGCATGCATTTATTGAAGATATTTAATTAAGTAACAAGCTTTTAAGGGAAAAAAACTGTGGAGCATTATACATGCTACTATCTTGTGATATTTTATTAATTATATCAAATTTATTAAACACACTGACTTGTCCATAACTTTGACTAAATTCAGACTACAAAGATTTATAGTTCTGAATACCATGCTCCTTCAACATTTTACACTTCCAGAACTTCAGGACTTAAAATCTGGGTAAAATATACATTAGTGACATCAAAACATTCTGAACTCTCTTTTCTGTTCTAAATCATATAAAATTTAACTATAATGCTATTAGAATGTATGGTAATTAAAGTAACGAAATTTGTATCATGGAATGAAATTTATTTTTCCTTTATAAGGGCACACAAACATTCTACTTCTTTCAAATAGTAGTAAATTAGTTATAGAACACCTATGACTTTCTGCATTGAGGTCAATAGTTTTACAGTCTTTCGTACTAGAGTTCAAAAAACTGCAGTGAACAGGAACATATGTCCCTCACTTAATAAAAAAAGAACCTTAAATTTCCCTTTCTACATCAATTAAAATTCCTCCAGTATTTTCAACTACTACTATATTTCTCTGAAAATACACATACGTTTTTTAATATTCCATAACTAACAAAGCTTTTAGTCTTCTTGAGGCTTTTTTACAATTGAGATGTGACTTTACACAGGTATCTAAGAAAGTATTAAGCACTTTAATTCAGATTTTTAATGGCTTAATCTTTCTTCTCACATTATTGTGCTAATACTCTTTTACAGTTCTGGAGAACTCATATTTCCAACCATCAACTGGAGTTTTTATGTTTGTTTTTAAAACCATATCCAGAGTACAAAGCAGATGCCCCATCAGTAAACCCTGCCTCTGATCCACAGCAACACCTGGTCCTGTCACTCTTAACTGTTATCAACTCAAAAGCAGAGTTAATACAGGTCAGTCCATAATCCTGGGCTGGTTTGGCTGAGTAAAGTAAGTCCAGAAGATCACAATGCACTCACACCTAACTTCATTAGGCTAATGAGAAAGAGTGGTGTACATTTTTTTGCAGAGGGAGTGGTAGAATTTTCTTAAAACAAAAAAAAAGCATGGGATCAGACTATTCTTCACTAAATTTTAGAGACAGCATACTGCCATGCTCCTTGCAGGTCTTCCCATGCCTCTGGATTTGGAAATGAGTGGTTATATCCCACTCATTGGATGGGATTGAGGTGCAAGACAGATGCCTTTCCCATGCCTCTGGATTTGGAAACACCAGTGGTTATATTCCACTCATTGGATGGGATTGAGGTGCAAGACAGATGCCTCCATCACCCAAACCCTTCTGAATTTACAGACTAAATTTAGATACCAGCAAATTCCTCCTGAGCAGCACCAAATCTACATGTTTCTCACTTTAGAAATGAAGGTCCCAAGAAGCCAAACTCACTCTTGTTTAATGTCAGACAGAGAGCTAGTGGACCCACAGACAAAGTGCTATCAAACAGCCCACAGCCAGCCTGAGTCACCTCGCGATGCTCCTGAACTACTCTCAGTTTTAACTCATCTCCCTCTTTCTGCATCCCAGGGAAACTCTAAACCAGCATCATTGTGTGTTTGGAAAAAGGCATGGGGAGGTGGGAGTACACATTTTCAGGGTGGGAGTGTTGTTTGTTTTCCTACACAGATCTGAATTCATGTCAAAATTAAAAATCAATGATAATGAAAAAAAGACATCCCATGGGAAAAAAAGTAAATATTCGGACCTGTTCTACCCAGCTCTCACCCATACCCCAACAGAGTGCCACCAGACACTGGGCCTGCCAGCCAACTTCATATTCATACCTGAACCAGGAGTGTTTTGGTTGGGTTTTTGTTTTCCATTAAAATAAAAAAGAATGAGAAGTAAGAATAAAGTTGTTTTTGTAAAGATATCCCAAGTCTTAATTCTTTTATGGACTCTGAAATACAGTACAAATCAAGAAAACAGCGACTTAGCCCAGTATTTTTCATTCTACTGTGTCAGCTACACTGAAAAACAATTTCCCAGAGACATTTATCAGAAGAAATAAAAATTCTTACCTTTTGGATAATCTTCCAATAAGAGGTTGAAGTGACCTAACTGACAAAAGAAATCAGATTCGACCTTTCCTTCAGCTTTCAAAATTAGCGATTCATAGCAGCGAACAGCCTGGGAAAAAGAAATACAAGGTTTTCAAAATTCTGTACTTTATTAAAGCAAATAATACATTTTCTGAGAAATAAAAAAGTTTTTTATTAGCCTGAAAGATGAGATCTACAAACACTCTCACTAACGGAGTCAGCGTCACTTTTCAAAGAAGAAATGTAATGCTAAAGACAGAACAGATTTGGAAGCTCACTGATTCTAATGCAAATTGACAATAAATGAACAACAGAAATTTTCTCTGGTTTATCTGTGGACATTTGATTTCCAACACAAAACAAACCTCTAACTTATATGACAATTTTAAAATCAATGAAACACAAAAGGATTTATTTCATTCTTTCCAATGTGCAAGAAAGAAACCTCTGATTTTATGCTCATTGTGTTGATTTTTCCCCTAAAGAAATAATTTTGCATTTAACAGTTACTTATTCATTTTTGAACAGTTATCATTGCATTTTTGCTGAACCAAAGAACACACTATCTCAACATATTTCTTTACGCAATTTATGTATCTTCATATGTGTTTCCCAAGATCCGATTCTTTTCACATCTAGCATGTTGTAAAATAATTTACTTCCTCCTACTGTAGACTAAGAAAAGCTAAAGCCAGAAATGTAAATCCAATTAGAAATTATTTCAGTTTGAGAAAACTTGCCCCAGTTTTTAAGTGACACACACAGAAGCAAATGAACACAACTTTTATTTTCATTTTTAACAACTGAACTGACACCTTCTATTCACCGTAACTGCCATGATCTTTAACCTATTACATCCTTAGCTCATGACCCTATTTACCTCCTGACCCTGTTTGCACTTTGGGAATGAGTAAATAAATAAATAAAATCACTTTCCCAACTTTCTGAACTTACTAGCCATTGAACTGAAGCAGTTGAACACACTTATATGGGAGGGAAGGTCCTTGCCAAGCACAGTTCTCAAAAGCCAGACAGACTTCAACAAATTCTAATTCCAGCTGGTTAATCTATGACTTTCACCTATTTATGGTGTATGTTTCAAATTTGGTTGCAATTATGAACTCCTTGATTTTATGACAAGACAGTAATCAAAGACCATGGGACCTAACTCAGCATATTCTGTGATTCTGTGAAATGAGGAGCTTTCCTAAGAGATTTTATTAAAACTCTGTACTCAAAAGGAGGAGGGAGATACAAGCTGAATATTTAAATCAGTAGCCATGCACATGCTTATAATTTACTTTGAGTACACTCTTAGTAATCATCAAAATGAGAAATGCCAAAAAAATAAAAGAGGAAATGCTAGGAAATAGTTAAAACACATCTGTGGAGAACCCAACTATTGATCTAATCTGTTCTGAGTGGGTCACAGTTTGTACCCCAAGACTGAGGTGTACCACACACTTTCACCTACTTCCAAGTCCAGAAAAGCCTTATTTTATGGCTGTTTTCAGAGGCAAAGTTCTGAGGAATCAAAACAAAGCTATGCTGCTACAGAGCTTTGGGTGTACATGTGGTATTAAAATGATTTAATAAAACATTAAATATGTTTACATAAACTTAAAGTACCTATTTCAAACTGCAGCTATTTGGCCATGTTCTGAAGATACCAAATTTAGATTTGTATTTGCAAGCTTTGCCCAAACAAACTGCAGTGGAAGGACTGAAATTCCTTTCACCATGGATCAAAGCTACAACTCCTTTAATTTCATTCCCATCACTATGAACACCTCTTGCAGTCAGCCAATTCTCCATCTAAAGAATATCATCCCTAAAATCAGAAGCAAAACACAGGTGTAAAGTATATTTCTTAAGATCACTATTTGTGTATGGACTGACTCTTAACATCAGGTTCACTAGCTGAAGCCATCTGCAAATATCTTTGTGCAGGACCTTGTTTTTGGCTTCCTCACTCCACTTTTTGGTCTCCTCTCTTGATTTGTACTAATCATAACACAATTTTTGATGGTGCCCTGATGTTATTGTTACACACTGATTTGTAGATAGGCTTCACTTTTTCTGACGCTTTGCAATACTTGCTAAAGCTGCTGAAGAAAATAGTAAAATTTTGATATTTTCTTAAATTGGTATTTTATCTTCTGCAATTCACAGCATACAAAAGATATGCTACCACCACAACAGGCAGCCTACAATAAATACTGGAGAGGAAGCCAGGACAGCTTATTTCCTGAATTAGGCTGCAGATGTTTAAGGAGAACTTGACTTCATGAAGAAATGTAACAGGATTTTTCTGTACAGATGTTCAGGGAAATTATAAATCACACACACTTTAACGTTTAAGTGTTTGGGGACCCTCAATGTTCTCACAGCCCCTTTTTAAGTAAATCCTCATTAAAAGAGGTATCACACATATCTGAAGCACTGTCTGTAGTAGGGATGTAAAAACCTGTGCCCAAGCCTTTCACACGGCTCAGAGCAATTCTCAACAAGGCAGATTTTCCCTTTATGTTCGAGCACAAACTGAAGACACTGCACTAAGCCATCTCACTGATGCCAGCACAAGGCAAGGCCTAAGACACCAGAACTTCCCTTTTCAGCCACAGTTAACTGTAAATTATCTGTTCCTGTAAGAGCAATTCAATTACACCATTAATGCAAACCCTCTCTGCTGACCTCTAACTGGTTTGCAACATAATCAGCAACACACTCATATTTATGCAAACTTAACTTGAGAAGGCTGTTTCAAATGAATCTTTTCAATTCTTCCAGCACATTCTAACAAAATGAAAGAGAAACTAAAAGCAAGCATTGCTTCCTTGGTGGGAACACCAAATCAGCCCCTGGGCCAGCAGCTTGGTCATCGTGTGGCTCCTGCTCTTCCCAGTCAGGGCAGAGTGACCAGGCAAAAACTTTCCCAACTTTGGTTTTGGTCCATAAACTTTCTCGCCTACCAGACCCATCCACAAAGATCTTTACCAAGTAACAAGTATTTTTCTGCACAGGTAAGAATTTGCCTCTGTTGAATGAATGGATGTAAAAGGGAGGTCACAACTGCACCTATCTGTATGTGTTTTCTTTGAAGGAAAAATCAAAAGAACTCATTTTAGTGGTTCTTTAACTGCAAAGGCCACCTATGGCACTACTTGTATAACACATTTAAATTATCTGAGACACTAAGAATTCTAAGGAAGTTAAAAACCCCTGAGGTTTTTAAGCATTGTTGTTTCTCCACACTGTATGGATCTCTAAGTGCATTCAATGGAGTCAGGCTTGAGAATTGCCAGTATTGACAAATTAACAAGAAAGAGAAAGACCCTGAAATGAAAAGGAAGATTGCTACACAACATCATACACTTCCTTCCCTTTGTTCAAGGCTACAAGAAGATAAAAGGGAAACCTGTAGAATTTAGGAACTTGGCAAAATAATCACCCACAGCTGCTTTGCAGTGGGGCAACCAGAGCAGAAGCAGGAAACCAAGGCAGGAATGGCTGCAGGAAAAGAAACTGACTTATATGACACTAAAAAAGTAACAATATTCATGTTGTTTGCCACCTTCAACCGAAGTAATACACTATTGTCACACAAATCCCCTCTCATTACATCATAGTTCATGACTGGGGGCGTCCTGATTGCACAGATTCAGCTGTCGGTTCTTGGGACACCTTTAAATACAGTACAGTGAAGAAAAAGGCCCAGTGTATTTACCAACTCACAGAAAGCTAGCAAAATCTGTTCACAAAAGGAAGAAATCATTCTAGAATAACCTTTAAAATGTACTACCAGATCTCTTTGTGTTCCCTACTTTCATTCCAATGGATAAGGAACTGGATTCTTTTTCCCCCCTCTGTTTTAAAACCATTCCTTCCTCACACTCACAAAAAACAAACAAATGAGACAAAAAACAAATAATAATTTAAAAAAAACCCCCCCACACACACAAAAAAAAAAAAAAACCAACCCCAAAACCATAAACTGAATGCCAATTTTGGTCATTATTAATATGATGTCATTTCATGAATGAAAGTCCCTAGAGTTGAGAATATACCATAACAAAATAAGTAAATATACCCAACCCAAACAAATCTAACTGATAAATCCAACAGATGAAACCAGAATTCTTAATATTGTATACAGACTCACTTAAACATTACAGCTCTGCTTTATAAATAAAAAGGACCATGCTATTTCTATTTCAATTAATATGAGGAAAAAACTTCACCATTACCATTGGTTGCAACTGTTTGTATTTTACAGCACAATTTCAAACTACTGTTAAAAAACTGTATTAAAAAAAAGGACAAAAATCAATACAGCTTGCTCAGATTGTTTCTGAAGAAGATAACATGATGTTATCCTTTCTGAATCATGACAAGCATGACTGACCAAAATGAAACTAAGGACTAAGCAGCCAAATGTGATAAAATATTAACTATTAATTCTTTAATATATTAATGATATGAAAATGGAGGAGTACACTGAGTCAGCAATTTTTACTTAAAACATAAAAAAAACCTGGCAACTACTGGGAAGCAAGAAGCCAACAATCTGAATTGTTAACATGGCAACAACCAGGCAGTAACATACACTGAAAGAAATTATTTGAATTTTACTGGGTAATAAATTAACTGCTCAAGAAAAACACAGCACTTCAATGCAGACAATATAGTGTAAAATCACAAATTCAAAGCTTCAAGAAGTTCCTAAAACCTTCAATTTCACAACATAAAACACTATTGTATATGCAGATAAGCTGGGGGAGGGTGCTTCCTTTTCTTGTGGCTCCAGTGACCCAGCTGGATGGGCTTTGTAAGCAGGTAATGAGAACAGAGATTCACATGAAAATTGGGGAGGGAGACATCAGCAGACTCTTGACAAACAAAATACACACTATAGTAATGGTTAAAACCAGAATGTTAATTAGCTGATCTTTTATCCTTCTGGAAAATAAAGTAGCCACAATCCCCAAAGATGGACAATCACCCATCTACCACTGGCCAGCCCGAGGGGCACCTACAGACCAGGAAGGCACAAGTGCTGTCTGCTGGGCTCCTTCTCCCTCCCTCAGTGCCACTGAGGAGCCTCTGAAAGGCTTATTTTCCCATCCCTTCCTCCTTGCCACAATTCACCAAAATGCACACACAATTTGCTAACAACAATGACAATAATTTGCTACCACCAAGAGAAGCTCCTGGTGAAGCTCCAGCTCCCGCTCTGCAGCAATGGAGGTGCGAACACGGCTCGCTTCAGCTAAGCAAAGGAAAAAAAAACAAGCCTGAATGCTCCAGAAGTTTAAACTATTTTTCCCCCATCAATGACTGGCTGGATACACATCACCTTCTGAGCTGCAGATGATTTACAAGAACATCTCATTTACTTCTGCAGAGAAAAGCACACCATTCTTATTTGACTGAAGATAACCTAGATTAATGCAGCAGATCCTCCACTGAAGGCTCTCATATTATGTATTGGCACAATATCCTTAACTTCCTTTACTTTCTTATTCAATAGCAATTCCCACTACAGCTTTCAAAGCTTCTTTATATGCTCTGTATTTGCAACACTCATATTCTGTTATAAAATTTCTCTCTCAATTTCACACATTTACTCTGCTTGTATTTCATGTATGGACTATGCTATTTCAAAAGCCTCAGCAGGAGTGCTGAAAGTGCAGCTTGCTGGACACAAATATGCTCACACCCCAAAACATTCAGGCCTCAAGAAGCAAAAATATGAACTGGCCTCTCCAGTAACTTTGTTCTTGCAAAATTTCTATGGCATATTGGAATGCTGTGAGCTTATTCTAGTCTGCTAATAACTCTTAGGATCAAAGTCTTCATAATTTCAAAGACAATTAGTATAGAACAACAGAAACTGATCCTCCTCAAACATTTCTCAAGAAATTTATCATCAATTTTGGCTAATTTATTTTTCTTATGACTAATGCTTAATGAAACAGGATACAAGAATAAACAGTGCAGGCAGTAAAGAAAAGCAGCTGCACAATGAGCTACACGCACAGCCTGACCGTCACAATTTTGATGAATTTTCTTTAAAAGCCACTGCTGTAGTCTAAGACTTTTGTGCTTCCAGATTATTCTGAAGATATAACAAATATTTTTTGTTCAGATGATGTCTGTGGTAGATGAGAGATGACACAATAAGTAGCAGAAGTAAGGTCAAGGTTGCTAAGTTTACAAGGGAAAATTAACATAACTCAATTATTGTTGAAAACTGAGGGATATTGCTTCATAAAAAGCATAGAACTGCAGAACAGAATACAAAACAGAATCCATGCAAATCAATGATTAAATGGAGAAAAGTGACATTTTAGCAGAGAGTGAAAAACCCAACCTGCCTCCCCTGAATACAGAACAGTTGCAAGACATTCTTGACACGTGTTTTCTGTCAGACAGATGCAAACTCAATAGTTTACATATTAAAAATAGTTTACATACATAAAATACAGGAAGCTTAGTTCTTTGCAGCTGACAGTGTCCATAACCAACTGGATTTTATGAAAAATTTGTTGACTGGAGTCTATGTGGTGAATCACTCCACATTAATTCTCAGTCCACCTGGAGGATGCAATCCTCTCATTTCTTTTAAATACAGTTAAATGAATTTACAAATATCAATGTCTATGTACATACACACACACCTACATCATTTCTAGAAATTCTAAATTATTAGCAAACAGAATCACCTCTATCCTGTCCCTGAAAGTATTTAATAATCAGATGACTCAGGAGATTATGGCACATTTTACATGGAATTTCATAATTCAAAATCATTCACAGGTAATCTCTACCAAAGAGCACAAACGAACACACACAAGTGACTTCCTTTTTTTTTCCAAGTGGTGGTAGATTTTTTTTACAGGCAATTGGAACATTGTTTTTATCTGAGACTATAGGAACATCTTTTTGGCTATTTTTACCATAGTAAGTCTATTTCAAGTAGAATTGCAGCACCTTAATTTAGCAATTTTTCAAGCTCATGAATAGTTCACCAGACACTAAAATTCAAGACCACTAAATCTGATTTTATTCTAGCATTTCTCACCTATACCAAGACAGAACATCACAAATGAGGTGTGGTACGTCATACTTCAGAAGTTAGAAAGCTAAAATTGATACATAAATTTATCTTTTATTATGTTAAACCAGTTTTATCTAGGAGTCCACAGAGTCTCATACAGATTTTAAGTAAGATATGACATAACAAATAAATAGCTCATTTTGTTTTCATTGGATAAATTATTTTGGAAATATAATAAAAATCAACATAGAAAAATACAACCAAACATAGAAACCCACCCACAAATAAAGCCAGAATCTGCATTAACAGCTGCCTGTTTTACCTAAGGAAAAAAGGATCAGAATAACTTATTTATGCAAATATCTCTGGATCTGGGCACAAGTCTTTGGAAATGTAACACTATCAGGCACCAAGCATAAGAATGACAATGAAATAAAGAACTTGAAAAAAAGAGGTATTAAATAGAAAACAATGTACGTAATATGCACAAGACAGTGTCTACCAAGACTGACACAACAAATACACATTTATGAAAATACCTAGTTTCAGACTTAACAGAATGATTTTTCTGTGTTGTCTGAATACTAGGCAATTTATAAAGGCAACTATTAAAAAATATTTTAAAGCTACCACCAATTGCTCTGCTCAATCTGCCCAGTCTAAACTTCAGCCCCAAAAGGGGTTCAAGCACTAGAGGTGGCCTGGTACTCAGAAATAATATGGCTGGTAGCTTAGTCTGAAAATACAAGGAAAAGATGACTTATTTTAGAAGAATGGAAGTGAAAATGGGTCAGGAGCTGTTTCATAAAGAAAGTGTAAAAACTAATGCTAATAAGGTGGGAAGTGTGGAATTTTCAGCACCACAGGAGATACAGAATTGGTAAAAGCACATTAAGACACAAAGGAAAAAAAAATCTAAATGGAATGAACCTGGTTTTAAATACTGAAATATCACTATTTCAAGGAGTCTCACAATGCTGGTACTTTTAAAGTCAGCACAGCCAGTGCAGCAGAAGGATCCACCCCAAGGATTTTCCATCCCATCACTGAAATCTCCCATATTAGGTACAATCCACATATCACGTTCCTTTTTCCACAGCCATTCATATTTTCTCCTCTGTGGCTGCTTAATTATGCTGACACAATTATGTTCACATATAAAAATGAGCAACACTGGAACATAACCAAATGTGCATGAAAACCAGCCTGCATAGAGAATGTTTTGGAGGAGAACTTTATGGGTAGAAAACACCTTGAAAAGCACCACAATAATTCCCATCAAGAGGTGTAAACCTTGTGTGCTCATGCCAGCAAACACCCAGCCTTATGCCTCACCTTTTCCCCCCTTGTGTGGCTATCTGAACAAAAAGAAATTGCAATGAGGAAATAGGAGGAATACAATCCTCTGGATACAGTCCACAGCTAATGAGCACCACCACTTCTGAATGGAAGAGCTGGTGAACCTTATTCCAGGAAAGAATAAATGTCTTATTTCTGCTCTGTGACAGTAACAGTTAGAGGAGGTATATTCATAGAGACTTCAGATTTTACATTTATGCATTACAAAGCCCAAGTCCAAATTACTTTAGCTACTAGTATGCATTTTCATCATAATGTGCACTAAACACCAACTAAAATGACAATACAACCAAAACATTGCTTGGGAACTGGCCAGCAGAGTCTTCTGATCAGTAAAACCTGATAGTGGATTGTCACAGGCAAAACATCCTAAAGACTCCTGCAGCTGCAGGGTGAACAGCTGGGCAGGTTGTCACCATAGCCTGTTTTCATTAACATTTCCCTGGAGCTGGATGTAAGATCTCCTTCTTGAATAATGCTTCCCAAGCCCTATCAAATTTGACATCCAAAATACAGATGGACATTAAAAAATACCAAGTGGGAAAACATTTCTGTATGAAGCTTAATGCCAATTCTCCATCTATCCTGTATGTATTTCCAGGGACACTACTGAACTAGAAAACAGAGACAGCTTCAAAGGATGAAGTTCCTAGTAAGTGCAGCAGGCCAGAAACCAATTTTATTATAGGAAGGAAATGGAATGAACAAAAAATTCACAAGAAACTCCAGCACGTTAAAACTATCTCTATCATTAAAACTACACTATCTAAGGACTTAAATCTACAAAGATCAAGATTCAAGGCTTCACTTTATTTAAAACAAGGATTTATATTTGACTTGTCAGTATTCATCACAAGTGCCATAGGTACCAGATTCCAGAGTCAACCTCACTTTTGAGCCAAAAGAGACCATGACAATTCTCTGCAGGACAGAGGCAGAATGACAGACACTAAGCTTCCACCTATATAGAGAACTCTGTTCCAGCCATCCTGTTCCCATCCACAACTACAGCATCACCTTGGGTAGAAAAGGAGGATTTTGTGTTAAAACAAACAGCTGGATTGAGAAAAATGCAATCCATTAGGGGTGAGTACTGACTGGGGTGTTTGGGCACACCACCATCTGCCTTGGCAGAGCACTACAAACACAGTACTTAAACACAAACTCAATTCTGAGTTCTCAGTTCCATGATGATGATGATGTTCCTTCCAACACAAAGATATCCAAGGAATCTTAAACACAATGCCCAACTAGAAAAAGTGCAATATGCCCTTCTGCTGGTATGTGGTACCTTTCACTACCACATACCCTGACCCATAGAATTTTATGAGTTTATTAAATAACTGCCTTTAAAATGAGTGCCCACACTTTAGGAAAAGCAATATACATCCTGAACATACTAATTTCTGAAAGTCAATCTTGTGCACTTCTCTTAATTAGAAGTTTACACACAATCCACAAACCTCACACTGCTCATTACATGCACCAGTCCCAAACAGAAAATAGCTAATGGCCATTTGTCTCTTAAAAATGTCTATTTGTAGACTAAAAAATGGCACAATGTGGATTCCACTCTATGGAAACCAAATCTTTAAGCCAGCATTTACGTGACCAAATCAGCAGTTCTAAGCACTAAAACTGCTCATCTCTCACAACCAGGGAGAAACCCAAAAATGTTTAAAACAATAATCAAATTGTTAAAAAGCATTTTATAAACCCACTGAGGTGTGAAATCCACAACCAGAAATTTGAAATAGGACAGAGTACCCTGAAAGAGCTGTGAGGATCAGCACTGAACATCAGAAGTTCTGTTAGCACCATTCATAAACCAGGATGTGAATGTGGCTCATACACCAAACACCTCTGAAGTCTCTTGTAAGACATTACTGTAATGTTTACACTTAGAATGAAATAATGCTAGAAATAATTGAATTCTATACGTCAGACATTTGTTGAGAAGGTTTTCTTTTGATGAACATGCCATATTCCACAGGACTCACTTGACAGAAGATGTTTTCCTAAGTTCTCTCTTCAGCTAAAGCTGTCATGACTTGAGCCTTTAGATGAACAATCAATTCTGATATTATTTACAGTGGCAGGCAACAATTTCAATTACATATTAATGTCAAACCTTGGAATGAACCTCAGCAGTTTTACAGGCAATATAGCTTCCAAAATGCAACAACTCGATACTGCAAAAAAATACACCAAAATTGTGACCCAAAGCCATAAAGTCACTAAGAAGTTTCTATTAAAAGGACAGTTTCTTAACACTAAAATATTGACTGCCTTCCTTTTTAAGATTTTGGATGAACAGGACACACCCTTGTCTCCCATTTCACTGTCACTAATGTAATCTGTCTTTGTTTACAGAATAAATTCAACTTCAAAGCACTCACACTTCAGCAATTGGCCTGAGCATGGATCTCTGAATTGACAGAATACACCAGCATGTCAACCACAGCTATCAAGAACTCTTCACAATGCAGGAAAGGCTCGTTTCCACAGAAGACTGGATTTTTTCAATTACTGCTCCCAAAGAGTTGGATTCATCATTATTAGCAAATATATGTGGAAATGCGCACACAGGTTTCATTCACCTTCCTTAACAAATATAAACACACCACTATACACTGGAATATCTCTGCTGAAACATTGTGTCACTATGAGCAAGCAATTCCCCTAGAGAGGAAACAAGGAAAACAGCAGAACACCACAAAAATCTCTGAATCAAGAACAGCAGAGTCAGGCATTGAATTAAGTTCTAAAGAGTACAGTGGGCACAACCAGAGGAGCAGCAAATAAAAGCTCAGACAAAATTAAGAAGTGAGAGGGAACACCAAGTAAGAGATGAAACTTTTGTCACAGGGGAATGCCAGAGAAGGAAAGCAGATCACAATTTACCCAAGCCCTGAAGGACAGCACCTTCTCCACTGTTACCATTTCATCCCTACTCCAGCAGGCTGCACAACAGCCTCCCATCATCACCCACCCAACACAAGCACCCCCAGGTATTTATCACTTCAATCATGCCAGTCACTAAGAGAACAAGTCATTATCCCTCTGCAGGGAATGTCTGGGGAGGAGGAAAAAATACAAAGATGAGAAAGTTTAAGAACAGTTGAAAATGTATCAAATTGAAATTAAAGACATTTTCAAATAATCATAAAAGGAGAAGGGTAGCAGGCAAGTCAGTCCCAAATGTCAATCTTTTTAGGCCCTTTATTTTAAAGTGTCAACTGTAGTACAAAAGGCTCTTTTTTCATTGCTTTCTGCAGTAACAGATTTTCTTACATCCAAAAAAAGCAAACCTCATCATTCTGGACCACCTGTGGCCTGTCCTGTGAAAGCAACAGGAGGTGGGTAACCTTTATGCTTAAGCTTGGAAACATAAATAACACTTGCACATGTGGAAGAGAATATTGATGTTGTCTTTAGGCCACAGATGGAGAACTGGCATCTCCTGAGGCGCATGTGGCTCACGGGGAAAAACTCCTGACTGGCAAGGCCCGAGTTGCTGTCCAATGCATGGAAAGAGCTCCATAAACCCCAGTATGCTGAAAATATATTTCAAACATCTTTTGCTGTGAGATAAATTGAAAAACTCCAAGCCTTTGTGGAACATCAAAACAAAGTTTGAAGCTCATGCTGATTTTATTTCCACACGTTCCCAGGTGTGGGGATGTGGCTGCTCATGCCATGCCAGTCCCTCTCACACACAGGCAGACACAAAGGAGCACAGCCTCAACTTCATCCTCCTTTCTGCCTAAATGCACAGTATGCAGCAGGAGTAAATAAATTTGTCAAAATTTATTCATCCTGTGCAGCAGTGGCATGAGATTTGAGTCTCTGGGTCAGTCTCCTGCACTTGTTTCACATTCAACAGTTCAATGTGCTTTCGTTTTTCTTGTGTGTCAGGACAACCTCTAGCTAAAATCCATTTTCACGCGTATTTTATAGTGTCTAAGTGCACAAAATTCAACATAAAAGGAGAACTGCTGTAATATTAACTACATTTATTGGTGGTAGCCTATCATCTTATAATTACCTCCATAATTTGCCTTGATAAGATACTGGCCTTTGGACTGAATTTACAGTCTTATTTTAGGTTTATCAACTGTAAATGAGGTAAGGCCATTGCAACTCCAAACCACACCCATCAGATGGCTTTTGGAAGGCAGTCAGGGAGACACGTAGCAGTAAAACGTTATACAGCCACGTAAGAGACTGAACTCTGGGAAAGGCTTATTGAAAGTACTGGGAAAAAAAATCTCACATATATTAATTAATGGATTGTAAGTCAACAAACCAAGATGAGGACGTGCTGCCAGCATAAGGCAGATAAAACAAAGCACAAAGGATTCTGGAGCTCAACAGAGGATAGACTTCCAGCAAAGTTAAAATAAGATGACAATAAGTCAGATCAATAGTCAGCCCTGTGCAGCAACCTGTCTTAGTATTTACTTGAGCAGGACATGGACTAAAACAGCAATAATACAAGATTAGCACAGCTTTTACATGAACCCACATTGTTGAAAAAACAGCAAAAGAAAGAGGTTAGCATACAGTGGGGGTTTTTTTGGCTTTATATTTTTCCAGACTACATCAATTTAAGTTCAGAAAATTCCTGGGCACAGATGGGAAATGCTCCTGATGGATTTTCCTTCCATTAATTTTCCCTACCACTTTCTAAAACCATGTCCACTCGTCTCACACTAACCACACTGGACAGCCAGCAGTTCACAGACTAACTGCAGGGAACCATCTTGCTCTGAATCTGCTTCCTGATAGTTTCAATTCAGACTCCCAAGCTCTTGCAGTAGAAGAGACAGAGAAAAACCTGTTTTAAAAGCAGAGATGGTATCAATATCTCAGCAGATTCTATACAATTTCCCCACATTCAGTAGAAATTAAATAAATTTAGATAAGAACTGTAGGGGAAAGAGGAAAGAAGAGTCTCTCTTGAAAAAGTAAGTCTGAACATCTCAAATTATTTACCTTTGGAAATCAAAAGCTACTATGACTTTACAAAGACCAGCAGAACACACACCAGGGAAAGAGAAGAGCTATTTCAATCTAACAATGTTGCCAAACAAATGTATCATTTTAGACTGAAAATTTAAAAAGTATTTGAAGAATAAGAAAATTAGGTTTTGAGTAGTATTTAAATGTAACAGTAGAAGCAAAAGGATTCTTTTAAGTACTCTTTGGTATCACATATAAGACAGCAATTTTCACAAATATAATGCCATTACATATACCTGTGTGTCTGTGACACAGCCACATGCAATGTGAAGGGACATGCTTGAAAAAAAACTAGAAACTCTCACACAAACCTATGTATTCTTTTGTGTTCCTTCTCAAAGAGTCTGCACAAGTTTTGAAATTTCTATTCAAGTGAGAACAGACCAATACCAATACTGACTATAAAGAGCTGAATTGTTAAGCAAAGGGCTTATGCCCTCGAGGCACTTCTGAGTAAGAGTATTTGAGAACTTTAGGTAAAATTAGCTCCTTAATGTTTTGAACTACCACATCCTTACTGCCCAGACAGGAGGCAAACAGAGAGAGAATAACCACAGAACCAAAACCCACAGGCAGTATCTGCTATCTGCCCAGCTTCGCCAACATAAATACTTGTGAGGATCAGCACTTGGAGTCTCTCTAGAGAATCTCAATTTTAAATATTAATTAATGAAGGAACGAAATTCTTCAGCAAATATATTTAATTTTTTAAGAACCAAACCCACATCTTATGGTCTTTCAGAAAGTATTTTGGCTTTAATTTCAGCATGACCAAAGGACAAGTACTGACACTGTGGGTGTATCAGTAGCACTTAAACAACCAAAGCTTTCCATGCTCATACAAACCAGCTTTCTTTTATACCAAGACTATTGCTTTTCAAAACCCTCTTGTGAAATAATATTCTACAAAATTTCAAGAGTTTTAGCCTAACAACACTCCAGGGAAGAAAAATGAAACAGTAAAAGAATATTCACCAAAACTCAGCAGCATTACATGTTCTGCGACATGCTTTCAAAACATCATGTAGAAAATGAAAATGGTTTTGAAGAAAATTAATAAATGGTGATTCATAACTTTGTTAACAAATGAAGAGGTAACAAACACCACCCTCCCCCACAGCAATAAGACTGGATATCACTTCTTGAACATCTTTGGATGTCTCGTGCCCAGCAGGCACTGCCTGCCATAGCACAGCACCCAAGAATGAGCTCTCTGACCTCCAGAGATAAACCAACATGCTACAAAAAAGCCAAGCCCTCAGCAATCATCCTGGTCACACATTTTTAAAAGATCTGCAACACTAAACTACAGTCCCATGTTCTCTAATGTGTGCTCCAAGTAATGGTTCATAGCTCTTTTTTTTTTCTTTACAAAGATGCTCTCCCCACCCACTTTCAGATGAGCAGACACGTAATTCACTTTCTGCTGCATCATTTATCTGCTTGGTAGGCTTCAGACTTAAGACTTGCTCCTTTTTCCAAAACACATATATGCAGCTGTTGCCACCTATTATTTCAAAATTATCTTAATTCTCAAAAGCAAAGAAATGCTAATTTTTCTCTCAAAAACAAAAATATTATCAACAAGATCAAAAGCAAATGACAAAAGCATTAGCAGATCCAGCAAAATGCAGCATCACAGTTGGATTCTGCTGTCATTTTTGTACAGGACTCAAAAATTAAATAGCAGATTTATTACCCATTTTCAACGACCCAGGTCTAGATATGGTGTGGTGTTTTAAAATTAGCAGAGTGCTGATGTCCTAATGCTCTTACTTGCTTTCACTGTCAGAAAGCCACCACTGTCTCCAGTGATCACAGTGAAAGCTACTGATAGTGATATCACTGCCACTATTTTTGTACAGTTTATCTATACAAAATACACCTTTTAAATAGCATGTCATGCTGAAAACCTGGTTCACCAGCTCAGAGCTACAGTTTCTTAGCATAAAAATAAAAAGTGAAAAGACCTTTGTCAATAAAATTTAACACAGTTTGTTAGCAAGCAGAATCTTCTGTGAGGCCTCCCAGAAGGCTCAGAGCAACTGAATAATGTCCTGAAAACAGGAAACACACAGTTCTACCCACAAAGATGGGACATGGGCCACTGGAAAGCAGCTATTGGTATTCCAGCTGCATCAGTGGCAGCTGTACTCTACAGTCAAGGTATTAAGCAAAAAAAGTATGAACTCTTACATTCTGCTTTTCCCTTGAGGAATGTCCTGAGCTTGACTGCTAATGATGAAATGAGAAAATATTTCTGTGCCATAAGAAATCCACTGTGATTTATTTAGCGCTGCCTTCCACAGGCAGGAAGAGGGCTCAGGGACACTGAAGCCATCACAACCATCAGCAGCTGCACCAGACAGCACATCTCAAAATTGGCACAGGTAGGTAGATCACTGAATATGGGGAAAAACAAGTTCAGAAAAAAGCAAAGCTGAGTCTTCCTGGAAAACAGCCTAGGAACTGTGATATGAGCAACTCTGCTTCAGGTGCAGACAGGGGCAAAGGGCACAGGCACATTACAGACCTGGAAAAAAAAGTGTCACTCATGGAAGTCAGAGTTAAATTTATGCCCTTGGGCACAACCTCATTCACTGGTTCCAAAAGTCTTGCTAGACCAGTCTGGAAGGTCCAAAATTCCGTGCTGTTAATAGTGAGTATTCAGGGAAGAGGAAGCACAAAAGAAAAAAATCCTTGTTTTACTACAACAATCTCAGTAGTTGCATTCCAGGGGGACTACCTGTGGCTAAACCATTCCTAGGTAAATGGTACTCTGCAATTCTCAAACATTCCTTCATTCTCCTGAAAACTCTGCTAAAGGGATTTATGGGTTGTATTCAAAACTTCCCCAGAAGGCTCAGTTTGCATCTCCTCCATTTCCAGGAATTCATTTCCAACCATCAGCAGTCACCTACTCCATGACCTCATGTGCCAGATGCAACAAATAGGTCAGTCTGTATCTGACCTACAGATCTCCAGGTGAGGCAAACATCAAATACAGGAGGCTTGCAATTTAAAGCAGCCTCAAAACAAAAAAGAAAAAAAAATCCATTACAGGGTGGGATCCCTGTCAGGGATGGCTTCTTAACCCAAGTTTAGCATTGCAAGCCTTCTCCAGTCTCTGATTATTCCTTCACCTCCTATACAGCCTGACAGAAGCAAAAGCTTTCTTATTTTAGAGTTCCATACCTAGACTGAACAATTAATTGGAACATTCATGTCACAAATACAAGCTACTTCTCAAAATCTTGGGAGATCCTCCTTCCACTGGTTACAGAAGTCAAACATGTGAGACAATACGCATAAAATAACTTCCTCACCTAATGATGAGGCCCAAGAGAAAACCTTGTTTAAGGTTGGAAAAAACCAATCCTGGCTCCCTGGGAGAAGAGACCAACCCCTATCTGGCTACAACTTTTTTTCAGGGCATTGTAGAGAGTGGTAAGGGCTCACCATTTCCTCCACTGACAACAAGGACCTCTAAGAGCTCAGACAGAACACCAGTTTTTGCAGTCTGCCTGCCTAAAAGTAGATGACACTAAATTAAAGGGATTTCTCCACAATAATGTAGGCTACATGCACTGAAACAAAACACTAAATACTTGTATGACAGCATCCAAGTGAAAGCTGTTGAGGATAGTTCTAAGATATGCATATATTAAGATGTGCTATTACAATTAATTGGGTTAATTTTGCATATTTATTCATACATTAATGGGAAAGCATAGTAGTAGACCTGGGGAAAGGTGGAAAATTTAGTAATGCTGAAAATAAACAGTTTGAAACTATTTTTTTCTAGAATTAATGAGTGTCTCCCCCTCACCTATATCTCTTCAGACTACTATGTGCAAACTTATGACTGACACCATACATCATGACAATTATGTGACAGCAGGCCAGGTGCTTGCAAAATTTAAGATAGCCAGATCTAAAAATGCAGGGGGCAATGATAACATGATGGGGGGACACACAAAAAACTGAATCTGTTAACTTGCTGGAGAGGTTAAGAGGGCAACATTACAAAAGCAATGGAGCTTTAGTCAAAGACAAGACAACTTACACAGATTTACAGCTTCACACAGACATGTAAGTGCAAACCCATGGGCACCCTTCCACAGTAAATGCCACTTGACAGTGGAAACTCTACCCTTTATTCCTGCTGAATTCCCAAGTGCTGTGCAACTGTGCCTCCCAAGAGGTACTCCTCCAAAACTAAGGCAATCTTCCTTTTAAGTTCTTGCAAAGCAAGAGGTCCAACCAAAGGCATAATCAAATGCCAAGGTTCTGATTCATACACAGGAAGAAAATGCAACATTTCACTTCAAATGTGCATTTCAAGGAGTTAACAGAACTCAGCTTTAAGAACCAAAACTATTCAGAAGTAGCAGTTAAATTAATTTGACTCTCTTATCTGACTGTGGAAGGAGAGGCAGTATCACAGAACTTTCACCTACCCATCCAGAACCTGTTCGTTAATTTATTGGAAAAATGTGAATTTCTTCTACATAAATGATTATCAATTTAACAAGCACTATCAAGTTACATAAATGTTGCATCATCTTACAAATGCATCTGATGTTTAATAATGTTCTTCTACCTGCCACCTAAATAACACTGGTCATGCCTCTCACACTGCAGTTTTCATCTACAAACCTCATTTCCCAACAGCACATGCAGGCCCAGCTGCAGACACCACTGCTGCTTCACAAAAACCAGCTCTAGCATGTTCAGGCACAAGGGAAAAAAAAAAATCACACACCTCAGTACAACCCCTCAACTAGAGCAGCAGCACAGAGCTCTGAGGGGGTTTGACTGTGACACTGCAGGTGATGGTGCAGTGATGCCAAAAGAGAAACTCCTGTCAGAGCAGAGGAAATGCCAGCACAGGCACAGCAGCAGAGCCTGAGATCCACGAGGGAACACCAACACCAAGAGGTTGTCCAAATTTGACAGCACATTCATTCTTAAACTCAGGTACCATAAGTACTACTCCATAGCAAATTTTGTTGTTGTTGTTGTTGTATAGAAAAACTAATCACTGACAAACAAGGAACAAAGTGAAACAGGTAATAATTTCCTTATTGAGAATGAGTTCATTTCAGCCATGACATGAAAGGAATCTGGAAAGGTTCTCAAATACTGCAGAAAAATCATGAAAATGAAACCATTGGAGCAGGAATGTGTTCCTTCTCCTTTCCAGCTGTCTGAAGCCTGACAGACCTTAAGCAACCCATTAATGAATTGCTCTAAATCAGTTTGTTCCATTTTTGAGTTCTGGCTGTGGAAGTGAGAAAGCCCTGAGGAAAAAGTTGTGAAATGACCTGTAGTTGAAACTTGTTTTCCTGTTTCAGTTGGTAAATCTGCATATCTGCTTACCAATCCCTCTGGAAGCAGTTTCCTGGAGTCAGAAAATTCCTACCTAGCTGTACTGAAGAATCTTTAAAGTCAGTGAGTTCTAATGCACTGGAATCAGTGCTGCACTCTACCTAAGGTAGCTTCATTCTCTGATCTTAAAAAATAAAATAATAATCAAGAACAAAATAAAATAATCTCAAAATATGAACAAGCTTTTTCTAGAAGACCCCTGTCTGCTTGTCTGGAAAAACTGAAATTACCTTTAAACTGGATACAGAAACTGAAGCAGAGGAGTCAAGCAAAACCCAGAGTTTTTGTTTTTTTGGGTTTTTTTGACATTTTGAGGATGAGGCAGGTGACATTGCCTGGCCTTCTCCAGCAGCACTGAAGTCCAAAGCTGCTCCTCAGCTTCACAGGCACCACACATTCCCTGAATCCACAGAGCTCCTTGTGAAAAATGACTGCTCTTCTGCATTTTCACTTTCATCCAGAAATCATCATAAAAATCACCCCTACCATCATTCTCCACAATCAAGCAGCAAATAGTGGTCTAAAGTGGAAGGCATAAACTATTCCATTCTTTCAAACTACCAAGGACTTGGCTTAATTAGCAATTAAAAGCAAGTAGTACAATCGTTCCTTTCTCACTGCACATAATGGAGCCGTCATTGTTCTCAGATTTTTGGCCACAATGCAGGCAAGCTGCAAGTTTGCAACTGGTACTACAGGAAAACATTCTATCATTCAAAAGCAAAAAACAAGCCACCACTACTAAAGAAAATCAACTCATAAAGAAATGCACAATTTAAGATGACAGCATTTTTACTGGCAGGGAATAAACAGACTGCAACATTCTAATTCCACGTTTTTCCTCACAGAGTTTGAACACATCTACACTCACTGATTCACTGAAGACAATCTCCAAAATCAGACACTGCAATCCTATGCAATGATCATGTCCCCACCATCCACAATTACCTAAGGAACCCTTACACAATCTTCCACACTTCTTTCACCTGTCCCAAATACATCTGCCTCCAACATATTTCCATGCTACAACTCAGCTTCTGCCATGCTCTCCTCCTTTTTTTAACATAGCAAATGTCTCCTTTCCAGGCTTCCATTCAACCATTAATACTTTTTTCAAATTATTTATAGCAAATAAACCTGTAAATATTACTTTTACTGAGACTATACAGAGAAAAAAAATCCCACAAATTCAGCCAAGATGGACAGCATATAACTAATCCCAGAAAACTGTCAGAAGTAATAAACTTTTAAAACATGAACTTGTAAGTTAACAGAGACCTTTAACGGTAGAAAATGAGACCTAATTCTGCTCATTAGTTAATATGGACTCTGATGGTTTCTGGGATCTCATCTTACTTAGGCAACAAAAATTAACTCTGCTACAAGCATTAACACCTCCAAATCCTCCCCATATAGAGCCAGAAGAGGCATTAAAGCCATTTCAACTATTAATTTTCCCCACACAGTAACTAGAGTTTAAAAAGCCCTCAAGTACAAAAACATAAGTTGTTAGTTAATTCCATGTGCTCCTACACTAAAGGTAGGATGTGGATCTATGCTCAGGCACAGGGATTTTTGGTGTTTTTCTGTGTGGGGCCAGGAGCTGGACTTTGATGATCCCTGTGGGCCCCTTCCAACTCAGGATATTCAAGATTCTAAGTCTATCTGAGGGGTTTCACAAAGGCATCAGAAGAGGCTGGCTCAGACACACATCTCTGTTGTACTGCCTGATGCTTCCAGTTTTGTTTTCAGACACAATACTTTTTAAAAATATTTTCTTCTTAAGCAAGGAGTACAGAAGTGTGTACTGTTCTGATTCAAAAGCAGCTGAACAGTTTCCTACTATAATTTATTTTTCAGAAATTATAAAAAACTATTCTCACCCTTTTCTTTGATTTATAAAATGAACAAATGAACACTTATTTCTGCTTAAAAGCAAGTAAAAAACCACTTTTTAAGAAGCTAAAAAGACCTGTAAGCCTAATTTGTTGATAATTTTAACAGGTAATGTTTGAAATCTGATAGTCCTTCAGAATTTTTCAGACTCCCACTCTTGAAAACTTACAATGTTCAAATATTAACAAAAATCAGAAATTCAAAGGCTCTGCCCTTCCAACCATTAAAATGCAGATTAAAAATACTCGGAAAACAACACATTTCTGTGCACCACACCAGAGACTAAGAACAAATAAAGCTTTGAGAACCACAGTGTGTAAAATCTACCCTTAGTTACTATATTTGTAACATGCCCAGAAGCTCCATTGAAGTTTACCAACCAATGTACATAATTTTTGCAGCTCTTTTTTTTTTCCCAATATCATTGCACTTTTTCTCTCCTGCCAGAGGTTGCCTATGACATGCTTTATATATGATGTTATATAATGGATGTTCTCCATTTTTCTTATCCTTCCACTTTATCTTATACTCTTTCTACACTTTGTTCTGTTAAACTGTACTGTTAAATTCCCTAGATCAGCATCTTTGTCCCTTACATAGGCTTTCAGTTCCACACTTTAAACTGGTTCTTGCCCTTTCAACATATCCATCTGTATCTTCCACACTTGCTCAACTTCCTTTATCCTTCAAATCTAAAGGCAGCAAAACATGACTTGAGAACAGACACCTGAGAGCTCTTGGCTTCATTTCACCTTGAGGAAAGAAGCAGAAGTTTCTTTACTCTTCCCTTCTTTGAGGAATAAGGAGGAAAAAAGGGAAGCAGCAGTCTCAGATAAAGACACAGAAAACACAGCCAACATCTTACTTTTATCTCAAAAATGGGAGACAGCTCTGTTATACTCAGAGCATACAACCCTAAGCTCTTTCACACCCTACACAAACTCTCTACAATTTTGTTACTTGTTTTGTTCCCATTTACCCTGTTTTACAATCTTCTGAAGCAGGCCCCAGCACCATCAAACACTTAAATGCTACTTAAGTCACCAATAATGTTTAGATGGTAACCAAGCATGAGACTCGGGTAGCTGCTGGAAAAAATAAAAACACTGTGATTCACACTGCCATTCCCCTCACCCCCAAATGGTCTGCATCACTAAGTCACCCATTCAATTCCTTGGTTTACTACTCTTCCTCACATCTCATTCAAGTATTCTTATTCAACCTTTCTTCTACTTATTTTAACTGAAAATGTCTTCCTTTTATTATAATACTATATTCTGAAAAACCTTCCCAAAAGACAGCTTCATTTCTCCACTCCCCTAAAATCAAATGGTGGCCTGATTTTCAGTAGTCATAGGTTCAAACATATTCATTAGGTACTCAACCTAGATACCTCGGGATCTTTCCTTCATTCAGTTTTCTCATGTACAGTCCTTCTAACATACATGTTGGTGTTCTTGCTGCTGCACACATGCTCAGATGTGAATCTCTCCCACATCTGCTTGTGGCAGAGTAACTTCACTAAATACCTGGTCTTCCCTCTGACAGAGTAAGGAAGCCAAGTCACTGCACTCATTCCATCCCACCTCTCCACGAAGAAAGAGAAGTTGTGGATGATTCCATCCCTGGCATTGTTCAAGGACAGAGTGGATGAGGCTTTAAGAAACCTAGTCTAGTGGCAGATGTCCCTGCCCAGAGCAGGAATATTGAAGACTCCTTCCAACCCAGACTATTTTGTGATTCTATATAATCTAGTCCTGGCAACCTGTGCTTCCAAATACAGGTAATTCCATTCTCCATAAGAAAATAAGTAGCAATAGTTTTATAAATATTCCTTAGAGAAGCAATATCACACTAACCAGGACCCACCCTAGCCTCCCACAGTTTAAGACTGCAAAATGAATTGCATTCACAGAATCAGAGAATACCTCAATGTAAGGGTACAAAAATGGTATAAAAGCCCAAGGATTTCTTTGTTCTGGGTATCCCTCCACAGGCACCCTGCTCAAGACCTGCTGCTGTGCTACTCTATTAAATTATTTAATTTTACAAATCCAATGCCTGAGTCTTTGCTGCAGGGAACTCAAGGCCAAGCTCGAAGGAGAAAGTGTGTCCAAGAGTCTGTAGGAACAAGGAGTTGGAAGGGGCACCCATGCACCAGATCACTGCACACTCCTGCTGCAAAGGGACTCCAGACGTAGCAGGTAAAGTCTTGGGTGGCGTGTGTGCGACTCCCAAAATGGTGTGAATTCTCACCATTCTCAGACAGCAGCACCTCCTTTAACATGAAAAAACATCTGATCCAGCATTTCCTGGCAAAAGCACAGGCTAGACAACATGGCCCAGCACACTGTCCAGCTGCATTTTCAAAGTGTCCAACACTGGAGAACCCACCGTCGCCCTGGCGAGACTATTCCAATGGCTGACTCTTCTCTTTGTGAGTTTTTTCTTGTGTTCAATAGGAAGTTAGTCCCCTGGAGTAACTTGTACCCATTAAATCTTGTCTTATCAATGTAACTACTTGTAAAAATGGAGTCTCCATCTTCCTCGTAGGCAGCCTTTAAGTATTGGAACATGCTGGTAACATCTTTCCTGAAGCCTTCTTTTCTCAAGGCTGAACAAACCAGGATCTCTCAGCCATTCTTCACATTTCGGCTTCTCAGTCCTTTGATCACCTTTGGTGCCCTTCTCTGGACTCTCTCCAGTCTGACCACATCTTTTTTGTTTAGTGGGCACCAAAACTGCACACAAATATTCCAGGTGTGGCTTGACCAGCACTGAGTAGAGTACAATGATAACTCCTTTGTCTTCGTTGGTGATGCCATTGCTGGGGCAATCCAGCATCCCAGTCTCCCTTTGCCACAGCAGCACACAGCTCATTTTTTTTGAGCTAAATCCACCAGGACTTCCAGGCTCATTTCCACAGAGTTGCTTCCCAGCCAGAAAGATCTCAGACTGTGCTGCACTCCTGGATCATGCTCTCCCATATACATCTGCCTTTGCTGAACTTCATACAGCTCTCATCAGCCCATCCAGGACAGCTCTCTTTTCTGCAGGCTCACTTCCCCACTCAGTTTGGCACCATCAGCAAAATTCACAAAGGCACACTTGATCCCACCATCCAGATCACTTATGATGGTGTTAGACAGTGGCCCAATATCAATCCCTGGGGACTCCACTTGTGACAAGCAGCCAGTTTGAGAAGGAGCATTTCCCACCCTGCTCTGGGTGCTGCCCAGTTCCCAGCCAGCACACAGATCCCTTGTCAACAACACACTGGTTTCTCTGGGAAGAGGCTGCGGGAAACAGCACGGGAGGACTTGAAATCCAGGAAGACAATGTCCACCACTAGTTCCAAATAAACCAAGCAGGTTACTCTGTGCTAGGAAGCAATCAGGTTTGCCAAGGATGATTTGCCCTTGCTGAATCCATGTGCTTCATCAGGATCCATACCCTAACTTTCCCTGGGACTGAGGTACTGATGGGCTGATAATTTCCTGCATTCTTGTTTAAACCCTTTTTGAAGATGGGGCAACATGAGTGTTCTCCCAGTCTTTGGAACACTCCCCAATCTTCGTGACTTCTCAAAGATTACAGAGAGCAACCTCCCAGCATATGCAGCCATCTCTCTACAACTTCAGATGGGTAATTTGTAGGGGTCAAGCTCCTATAATAGTTTACACCCCAATAATTCCTTCAAAGACAGTAGGTCTGTGCATGGAACTGGATTTTTGTTCCCAAGGTCTGGGGTCTAAGAGCGCTGGTAAAGACAGAGGTGAAAGAAGTGCAGAGAACTTCTGGCTTTTTAGCATTGGTTGGCAACTAATTCACCTCTCCTGTTTAACAGCAGGCCAGCATTTTCCTCTGTGCTTGTTGTTTATGATCCTTTCCTGTAGTTTTTGACATCTCCAGCCAAACTCAAGTCCAGCTGAGCTTTTACTTTTCTAACTGCACCTCTGCACACTCTGGCAATGTCCTTGTAGTTCTCAGTAGGCATTTGTTCATTTTTCTATCTCTGGTACACTCCTCTTTTGGGTTTGAGCAGACTCAGGAGCTGGCAGCTAAGACAAGGGCATCTCTTACCCTACCTACTTCCCTTCCTTTTAAAGGTGATGAACTGGTTTCATGCTTCCAGAAGAGCCTTCTGCATGGAATCTTCCCTTGGAATCCCTCCCAACTCAGTTCTGAGCAACCAGAGGCTGGCTCTTTGAATACTAACCCTAGTACTAACCTTCAATACTGGTTATTTAAAACTAGTGAGTTTGCTATTTTTACTAGGTTATTTTTGAGCTGAAGCAGTTCTCCAGCCTGGTTCATCACACAGGCCCAAAGATGTTTCACTGAAACATGAGAAGCAACAGAGTACTTAAAATTCTGTTAGGTAGAAGAAAAATACCTAAAAATAAAACCTTAACTTCAATTCATTATTCTACTATTTTTTTCCTGTGCAAGTAAGTTTTCAAATCATAAGATAATGAAAACACTGCTTCAATAAAAAGTTAAAATGGCAACTAGACTGAAGCAACAGAATACTGACCAAAACCAATACATTTCTTGGCTCTATTTGAAAAGCTGTTGCACTGGATCTTCTGTCTAATGCTACAAATTATATTCTATACTTTAAAATTTGAGCAATTTTAAATTCTCAAAATGGAAGCAGAAATTTAAGGAAAAGCATATTCACAATCTAGTCTGCTTTAATAACCAATCAATAGTAAGAAGTGAATCATATTTCTCAAATGCCACTGTGAGAAAAGGAAATTACTTAAAGCCATTTTAACAAACAACAATTAATTTAACAACTTACCACAAAAGAAATTCATATTCAGACATACAGTGCTCTGTTTGTAATTCATCACACAATTTTAGTCACTCCCTTTACAAAACTGTAAATGAGATCTTAATTCTACATCTTAATTAAATAAGCTCCTGCCATGAACGCCACATAGCAAATCCAAGAACCATAAAGGAAGGTAATTTGTCAATACAGCTCTGACAGTGTGATCCCTGCATCCTCTCACACTCAGAAGTGAAAGTACCTGATAAACAATATTCTTCAACTCCCAAATATGCTTAACGAGGGTTTAGTTCATTAACATGTTATTTTAGGTAAGTAATACCTTCCTATGACTCTTTAAATACAAATAATATTCAGTATCAAGAATAAAACCTGAACCACTGCAAAACTTAAGAGGCTCATTTTAGACATGTACAATTCAACAAACTTTATAATGGCCACAAGCAAATTGTCAAATGGCCCAACCTACTTGTGACAGTATCAGTAAACTCATCTTGAAAACAAGCTTTGAACAGACCCCTATTTAAACAGGCCAGTCTTGGAAAGAGCTTTTCCACAGAGGAATTGCCTTACTATAGCTATTTCTTTAGTCTGCCTATCCATAAAGCAGAAACCTGTAATAAATATTTAAGTATTTTTTCTTGCTTTACTGAACTTCCCTCGTCCAACAAACTCAGACCGAACTATATTAAACACAATTCCTTTCTTTCTTTCTTTCTTTCTTCATACCAAAAATATTCTGTAAGGTACTAAGCTCATCCTCTCAGGTGCACCTATACAGATCCTGGCAGCCTTGACAGGGCTCCATACAAGACCCACTGATTTTAATTTCGTCTGGTTTTAACTACACATTAGACATTCTGCAAGATTAACATTGCTAGCATTTTCTACAAAGAGTCAACTGCCCTTTGTAATGACACATCAAGTTAAATAAGCATCACGTCAGAGTTTAATTGTGAAAACACACTACTCAAACATCATGCTCCAAACACCACAGCTGCAGGACTTCACCAAGAAAAGGGGTTAAAACTAAGTAACTTACTCGAGTTTTTAATGTAAAATACAAGGTAGGTATGGCACTGAAGGACTGAAGTTGAATCCATACACCTAGCTGTATGCAGAATGAGCAGGACAGTGGTTCAGCTCCAGGAATTACCTGATCCAATACTAAACCTGCCACCCAGCTCAGTTCTGCACTCACACTCACAGCCCATCTCCTTAATTCATTTCTGCAGAAGCTCACCCAAGCCCCCTAAGCAGTAACTGATTTCTACAAAACTATGTAAGCATTTTCCACAAAATAAGCATACACACACAAAATATACAAATATACAGACAAAATATATTTCCTTCCCTTTCAGACTGTTGAAAATACAGCAAAATTCCCCCCATTATCCAAAAATTCTACCAGGTGAGGACCAAGAAGAACTAGTTTTGTTCAGTAATTTGAGAATAACCTTAGGTTTAATTGATGAACCTGTAAGGCTAGAAACCAGAACTTAATTTCTCTGCAGAACATAAGTTTGCCTAATTGTCAGAGGGATAAAGAACAACAGTGGGCCATGGCATATAATTCTGGCACTGGCAAGTCTTGTGACAAGTGTTAATCAGGAAAAAGTCACTTTATAGCCATAAACATTTTCCATGACTCTCTTTAATTTTGTATCATCTCACTAATGCAATGAAAACAAATGTTTCTACATGCACCAAGCTATCCAAGCATGAAACATCTACTCTTTTCTAAAATGGTATAACAAACATATGGCATAGCTTTTAGAAGATGCTTTCAACACTTACTTCAGATGGTATCAACATTTGCAGATAGTTTTACCTCTATAATTACCAAGTCCACTCAACCCACTACAGTGAACAAACAGCCATGCAGGATGGCAAGAGGCACAGAGCCATGCTGAAAGTACACCTGAGTGATACCATGCACAGACAAAGCTTTAGATGGTCTATTCCTTTTTCACATACTGTACCTGGATTCACCTAGAAATGAAACCTAAAGGCCACGAGTAGCATGGTGCACAAATGGATCAATGGTTCAATTACTGGAATGGGATGAAAACAGTTGTGTCCCACCCTTACCCCTTTCCTTCACACTTTCAAAAGTTAAATAATTTATCAGAACCTCTATTCCTCAGCTGCTAAACTACAGCAGTGTTTCCCTCTCTCCTCCATTCTCAACCACTGCCCACCTTGGCTATTTGATTACTAAAGTCAGTAGGGCACAAATTACCTTAACATGATGCACATGTGCCACTTAGAGGAATTTCAGCCTCCAGACTCAGTAGATCAGTACTTAAAAGCTACAATACGTAACATGCATTCAACAAAAAAAAAAATCTTACATTATATTCCCTATTAATGGTCTCCTGACAGTGAAGATAAAACTTGCTGAAATGCAAATGCCAAAACACCAAGTGTCCTGCAATTCTAATTACACCTCCACAAAAGCATTTTGTTTGTGGACAGAGATCCATACTTCTCTCTTCATTAACACATTAAAATGACAAGTGTAATGTTTCTGACTTCATCAATTTTCTTGCCTTCAGAAAGTAGTACCAACACTGTACTTTACACTTGAGAAACAGCCAAAACATTCAGGAATATATGTTTAGAGCATAAAATCCCACTATTTTAAGACAAAGTCTCAAACACTAGTTGTGAAAGTATCAACATATGCTAAGTATTTCATACTTACAGTACTGTGTAATATCCATTAAAAAAAAAAAAAGTTGGTTTTAATACTGGATGAAGTACAAATACTGCAAACCTATAACCAAGTACCAGGACACACAACCATTAAATACACCATGGCTGTGATTTCCAACTATAAACACTGTACAACCAGGAACTATAGAATGTGTCACCCATTACACCTTAATTGGATCCCAGAAAGCTGCACCCTATTAATACAAACTGGGAAAAAAAAAAAAAAAATCTTAAAGATAAAGATTTGGCTCAGCTAAAATTGCCCCATAAACACACTCAAAACCATTAGTGCTTCAAAAAATGATAGAAAACCAGTTCTACCCATAACACAATTTACAAAATTTTATCCACCTTCAACTTGCTCCACAGGACAGACAATACACTAGATAATAAACCAGTAATAGGAAATGCACAATATATTAAAAAAAAAAAACAAACCCAAACATTAAGGAACAACTCGGATACAAATTTACAGAAATTGGAGAGGCTGCCCACTTCCTGGAGTGCCTTACAAATGTCTCCTGGTACCAATTTCCAGTTTCTCAATTCCCAGTACTGCCATTATATAAGACAAACATTCTTAATTCTTTTTCAAGCAGTATTTCTTTGTTTTGATGAAAATAAATCAAGGCAAAATCTTTCCAGTTATTGAAAAAAGAAAAAAAAACACTTTACTATACTAAGATTAACCTGCTAAAATGCTTTCTTGCATAATTATTTTTCAAGCAGTTTGTTGTAAATAAAACTGTGATATTTTACTTTGGATTAGTAGGAAATTAACATTAATGTCAATACAGAAAGGACTAAGTCAACATACACTAATTCACATTGTCTGAAACTATTTTTAAACAAGCAACACTAAAACTGTAAGAAAAACAAAAGAATATTGTCACTGTGCATTTATTTTGTAAGCTTCATAAAAGCACAGATAAGCACGCCTGTTAATTTTGTCAACACATGTGGCCTTTACACAAAGGAAATACCATTTTTAAAATCAGCTGGAAAACAAAAGGGCTGCTAAAACCATGAGAGGTAACACAGACTAAAACATGGCATATTGTGTGGAACTACTTCATCTCTCCAAATCGACTTCAACATCAATACTTTTAAATGGAAACATGCTTCAGTTTTTGTCCACAGGATATGACAAACTGATTAAACTCAATGAATAGGAATTAACAAGCATCTTATACCCAATACATCAGACCAGCTACATCAACCTACATCTGTATAGATGCCAATTACAGCTTATGAAACGATGGTTTGTCACTGCAATCAAGTCAACTTTGGCTAAACACTGGAAACATCATAAAAAAAAAAAGAAGAAAAAGAAAAAAAAAGGAAACGCTTTGCAATTCACTTCCAATACAATGGATATCCTCACCCTCCCCCCTCAAGTAATCTTTAAGCTTCACCTCCTGCTAGAATGCCTTCCTGGGAGAAAGAGACATCAAGACACCAGCAGGGTTTTTGTTTTGGGTTTTTTTTCCTCCTTCACGTTAATGTTCTTGTCAACTACGGAAGCACAACAGTGAGCACTTTCTCCAGCACAAGACTGACTACGTTGGATTTCCAGCATTTCAACCAGTTTGAAAAGTGATCTCTTAATTTCCCTCCCCTCTTTCCCAAAACCACACTAACTGCAAACTACGATTTTCAAGCTCCTTTTTCTGCAAAATAAATGCAAAATTTTTGGCAACAGAAAATTCCATTTCTTTGTCAGACATACTCACAGCGTGTACACTATTACAGGAAAGTTTCTTTTGGCTTATCACATACCCAATACGTGGGGCAACATTACAATATTCCTGACCCTTAATCTATACCTTCAATAATTCATGAAATTGTACAGATCTCATGTCCTAGCTGCTCTTTTGATTTGCTATACCCAGCAGCACAGCTTGGCTCAGTTCACAATACCACAGCTCATACATCCTACAAAGCAAAACCACCAAAAAACGGGGGACTGCAGACCTGCAGCACAAATAGAACCCATAACTAAATTAAAGCTCTAGACACGAAGCTTCCTCCATCCCTCAGAGATATCCCAGTTTTCTTATTATTAAATCCTGTCAGGGTGTGGCTTTGTTAAACCAAAGTTCCCACTGCAAAGGCCTCCTGCAATCCCCTCCAAGCCAATGCACATCTCAGTGAAACCCTCCAAAAATTAGGAGTGTCTTCTTGCACCCAGGCACCAAATTTAAGCCCAGAACAGACTCCTCCAGCTGCACAAGCAGCCAGGCAGGGAAGGGAGCTGTTCCCCAAATCTTACAACCCAGAACCTCCCGTGAGCCTCCCCAGACAGGTACCCTGCTCCTGCCACCTCAAGCACAGGTACCCAGGGAGCACCGCCAGGCCCCACAGAGCACTCACTGCTCCAGCCTGGCAGCCTCTGGAAAAGGTTCAGTAGTAGGTATGCTCCTCTCACATCGAGGGGAGCACTGATAAATTTCTGCCTTTGTGAAGGATTCCTCTGGAAACATGACTCAATGGTTTTTCCTTACCTGCTACACTTGCACATTAATCTCACACTGTAACGTGCTGCCTTGTAGATTCTTAAATCAGTCAGTCAGGATTTCATAATTATGTAGTCTAGGGTCTTTGTTAGCTGTTGTTGCTCCATGCACAAAAGGAAACATTTTGTTGCTATCGCTGTAAAACCTATTAATTAACTGCACATATATTCGGCCACAGTTTGTACTATAAAAATAACTGCTACATTGAATTAAAGTGGTCTGCTAGATTAATTGTTCTAAAGCCCTCAATAGAGCATAAATTGCATAAAGCTTCACACAGAATAGGAACGCAGCAGAAAATACCTTAAAAATAGCAACTTCTCATCAGTAACAAACACAAGCACGTTCCTTCAAAGTAAAAAGCACAAACAAAACCGAAACTGGTTCAAACCAAGAAATTCCTCTTGAACATCTATGCACTGAACAGCAACGTTTTAATCGTTCTACTTCCTTAAATAATCTACCTTTCTCAGAGACAAGTTTTACAAAGAACATGCTTTGTGAGTTACTGTGCAATTCATAAACGTACAAAACACCATCCAAAAACTGAGGTGAAATAGCAAAATATTTGGTTTGCTTGGGGATTTTTTTAGTATTCACTGCACGGATTCGCAGTTTAATACAGTAAAAGAAGATACATAGATATTTCTGAAAACGTATTTCAAAACTATCAAAATGCCCCACAACTTCAGATTCTATATACTAAGATTACAATTGACTAGCATTTTTTAAAAAGCATTATACATAAGAAAGGCACAAAACTCAACTAATAGGCTGAATTGCTCCTTACGCCACTTAATTTTACGGTACGCAAAATAAAACTTAAACCAGGGATTTTATGCGACAGATGATCTAATTAGATGTGAAGCTTTTATTTTCTATCTGGCATCCTTAAGCTCTATCCCATACGGGATTCGGTCTAATATTTCCGATAGCCTCAGCAGCATTCACACAGCAGACACGAGTTCTGGTCCACCAACAGTTAATGTACATTATCTAACTGGTTTGACATGTCACTCCCCTACCTTTTTGATTAATGGGAAGAAGTGCTCTTATAAATAACTCTGAAAATCGAAAGGAAACCACGAGATTTTTTTCTTTTTTAAATATAAGCAGAAAGGAAAGTGTACTTGCTTTTCCTTCCATCCCTCCCCCCTCCCCCCACGTCCTGACATTGAGCTTTTCCAATCCTGCCAGAAATAAACACCCAAACACAAGCACAGGCCTAGGCTATCCAATTCAACACGCTTTAGAGTCAAATCTTCAGATCAACCAAAACCAGCGGCAGAAAAAAAAAATTCTCCACGATACACTCCGGGCACAACAATGGGATGAGCAGTGTCAAACGCCAGACTACTGACAGGAACAAGCCAGGAAGCAGGAACCAGAGCAGCACTGTCCCCTTGGCTTCAGCCGTGTAGCATTTCAAAAACAGTTCCACTTATTCTGTTACCCGAACGTTTCCCTGGCGTGTGGTGTTTTAAGCACAGCTGGCAGACACTCGGCCCGCACAGCCTTTGTCAGCAGCTCACGGATGGGCAGCAGAACGTGCTACAGGTTGATAAGGAAGGCACCGGCGCTGCAAAGCAGCAGGAAAGCGCCCAGAAAGAACTTGGGATGCGCAGGAGAGTTTCCCTCAGCCTTCACCGGGGGCTCCACGCTCCCCATACTCGCTCCCGGTGTTTGTTTCGTGTTTACCTCCCCCCCCTTCTCTTTCTCCTCCCTGTCCGGCCATCTTGGGCCGACAGGAGCAGCCATTACTTAACTAAATGACAGGGCCAACAACTTTCCACAGAGACAAACACCTCTCTCCGGACACCGGGCCGGGCGGCAGCAGCCCGCGGGACGCCCCGCTCCCTGTCAAGCCGGGACGGCGGGCGGGACGCGGGGCTCGGTAAGGACCGGGCACGCTGGATGGAGGCAGCGGGGCCCGCAGAGTAAACAAGTCACTCGGACGGGCTCCGGGAGCCGCTCAGCGCCGCGCCCGCCCCAGCCCGGACCCCGCGCTCCCCGCGGGCTCCGGCCCCGGCTCCGCTCCCGGCGGCTGGGGGCGAAAATCACGAGGGAGGGTCCGGGGAGCGGCAACGTCAGCAGCGCCGAGCGCGCCCTCCCTCCCTCGCTCTCCCCCCGCTGCCGCCGCCTCCTCCTCCTCGTCCTCCGCCTCCCCCCCCTCCGCCCCCGCGCCCCCTCCCCCGGCCCGTCCGCTCCCGGCCCCGGGTTCCGCCACTTTCCCGTCCCAGGGCTGGACAGGCACCCGCATGGCCACGCTCCCCTCGTCCCGCTCGGGGAGAATGGCGGGGGGGAGGGGGGGTAAAAAGGAAAGGGGCAAAGGCGGCAGCAACGCGCTGAGACCCCGCGGAGGTGGCGGTGCCCCCCGCACACCCCCTGCACACACTCACCGTGCGGGCCCGGGGGTCCCGAGGGAAGGGGCGGCGGGGCCGCCTCGCTCCCCATCCCCCGTTTCCCCCCCCTCCCCCCCATCCCCGCTCCACATCCACCCTCGCGCTTACCTTTAACAGCAAGGCCTTCGTTCTGGCGCCATCTTCATGAAGCCTCAGAAATCCGAAGAGCCGGCTGCGAGGAGGGGAGCGGGCGGGAGGGAGGGGAGAGAGAGGCACCGGCGTTAGCGAGAGTCAGCGCGGCGGGCGGGCGAGAGCAGAGCGCGGCCCGGGAGCGGCGGCGCACGGGGAGCCGCGGGCAGGGGAGCGGGGGGACACGGAGGGAGCGCGGGCCGAGCCGGGACACGGAGGCGGCCGGGGCGCAGTGGGGAGCGGGTACCTGTCGAGGCCGGATAGGGCTTCTCTCTCCTGGGCTGTCAAGCTGGCGAAGTCCTCCTCGCTCTGGCCGCTCGCTTTCCCCGCCGCCATTTTCTTTTCCTCATCACCGAAAGGAGCAGCAGAGGCGGCGGCGGCGAGCGACACTCCGCACGATTTCATGGAAACGCAGCGTAATTAACTCGCGGATCGCACCCCCCCCTCCCTGCGCGCCCCCAACACCCCCCAGCGCCGGGCGGGGCGGGGTGCCCGACACACACACACACCACAACTTTTATTACAACAACAACAGCCGGCAGGGAGGGGGAGGGAGGGATGGAGGGAGGGAGCCCCAGCGCTGGAGACTCGGGGGAGGAGGAGGAGGCGGCGGCTGCGGATGGCGGCGGAGCGGTGTTTACATCGCCGCTCGCCGCCGGCGGCGCGGAGAGGCGAAGTGTCGGGGAGCCGGGGGAACCGTCTCCGCCCGCCCCGCGGCTCGGGGTGTGTTTTGCCGCCCGTACAAACTTCCCCGGAGCCGCTGCCCAAAGTTGTTGTAATTGTGTCACACCGCGGACCCCGCGCGCCGCCACCGCGACCCCCCCGTCCCGCCCCGCCCGCCCGCGTCAGCGCAGCCAATCGGCGGCTCCGCCGCGCCCCACGTGACCTTTGTTGACTTACGTCAGTCATTGCGCTCCGCCGCCGCTGCGCTCCGGTTTGGTTGGCCCTCGCCGCCCGCCTCCCCCGCCGGCCTCACGCCATTGGTCAGTAAGTGATAAGGGGGGTGGAGTTTCGGCGAGCCGCCGATTGTGATAGGCTGAGCGGGCCGTCAGTCAGATGAGCTTTTCGATTAGCGAGCGCCAGCAGGTTGGGATGCGCCTTTAAAAGCGAACGGCGGGGGAGGGGGGGCGATGTCGGGAGTGGCGGGCGTTGGGGTGGGAAGAGGAGGAGGAACGAGGGAGGGCTGCGCTCACGGGTGGAGTTGCGTAACGGGGGCTCCGGGCTGGAGGAGTGGACGCCGCTGAGGAAGGCGCCATGTCCCACCGGCGGGGGGCAGTAGGTCCCCCCGCCTCCCCCGGGAGCCCGTGACAGGTGGAGCGGGCCCCGCCGGCGCGCGCGCGCCCTCGCGGCTGTCACGTGGCGCGGAGCGCCGCCGCGCGCTTCGCGCGAGAGGCGCGGCAAGTCTCGCGATGCCTCGAGGGCCTCGGGGCGTGAGGGCGGGGAGGGCCCGGCCCGGGCCCGGCGGGAGCGGTGCGAGAAGCGCGAAGGACGGGAATGGCAACACCGGGGAGTTCGGGCTTCTGGGCACGCCTCGCGTGTGAGTAAAGCTCTGGATTTCTTCAGGCGCGGGAAGGAAAGATAGTTTGCTGCTTGCTTTCCCTGCTTCGTAAGGCTTAGCGCAGCTCCAGCCCGACCTGTAGATGAAGCGTTACCTTGGCATCGTAGACTGACTGGGGATTTGAAAGGTCATCTCGTCCCAGCCGCCTGCCATGGGCACGGACACCTTCTGCTAGACCTCGGGCGTGGCGCTCTTGGCACAAGCGGAAAATAAAGGCTTCCCGGAGCGGTAACGGGGCTGTACGCTGGTCCCATGGAGATGCCTTGGTCTGCGGGCAACGGTCGCACGGAAGGGCGGGGGCCGCCCCCGCCGTTGGTTTCGCCCACGCCCCCCTCCCCCCCGCCTCCCCCGGGAGCCCGTGACAGGTGGAGCGGGCCCCGCCGGCGCGCGCGCGCCCTCGCGGCTGTCACGTGGCGCGGAGCGCCGCCGCGCGCTTCGCGCGAGAGGCGCGGCAAGTCTCGCGATGCCTCGAGGGCCTCGGGGCGTGAGGGCGGGGAGGGCCCGGCCCGGGCCCGGCGGGAGCGGTGCGAGAAGCGCGAAGGACGGGAATGGCAACACCGGGGAGTTCGGGCTTCTGGGCACGCCTCGCGTGTGAGTAAAGCTCTGGATTTCTTCAGGCGCGGGAAGGAAAGATAGTTTGCTGCTTGCTTTCCCTGCTTCGTAAGGCTTAGCGCAGCTCCAGCCCGACCTGTAGATGAAGCGTTACCTTGGCATCGTAGACTGACTGGGGATTTGAAAGGTCATCTCGTCCCAGCCGCCTGCCATGGGCACGGACACCTTCTGCTAGACCCGGTTGCTCAGAGTCCCATCCAACCTGGCCTTGAACGCTTCTGGGAATGGTTCATCCACGCTCCTGTGCCTCCAGACCATCCTTGGGTTTCTCCACCCTTCCCAGCTCAACCAGGAACCCAAGGGACCGCGTTTCTCCTGGCCACACAGCCAGGAGGCTTTAGTGCTTTTTAAGTAAGATGTTTGCAGATCATTCCATCTTGGCTCTTCTGTGGTGTGTACGAGGAGCTGAGCCCTGCTGTGGGTGTGTGAGGGCACAGCTCGTTCCCATTTGCTGGAAATAGCTCAGAATAGCCCTCCGTAACAGCATTGCGTCACTTCTCTGGTGTGTGGCTGAAGCTCTGTGTCTGGGCTGGCTTTTCCTATTTGAATTTCCTGTTTGATGATTGCTAGGTGCTCTAAAGCAAAAGTAAAGCCCTTTAGCTGCCTTTGGGAATTCAGTGAACAAGGCCAAAGACCATCCTATGCAGTGCTTGCTGCTTGCTGGTTCTCCTTTAATGCATGCTCTCCAATCATGCTCACAACACTGAAGCCCATTTCTGCCTCTTTAAGTGTTAAACTAACATGTCAGTGATGTTTTTCAGGTGGATCCTTACATGTTTTCTGGTCCTGATGGTGCAGAGACGCTGGCAGGAATGGAGACCTGGTCAAGACAAAGTCTTAAATAATGCAAATGAAGACTCAGAGTAGTGTGTCCATGCGGCTCTTAAAAGCAGTGCCTTGTAATGTAGCTCTGCTTTCTGATGCAAATGCAGGAAGAACAAAAAAAAGCATGTGGGTTTGATGATGTTGCATTTCTTCATGAAAGAGTCAGCAGCCAGTTTGTTGAGAGTATTGGTATAAGAGAAGGCATTTGTGTTTAAAGGACTTGCAAGTCTGAAATCCAGATAAAATGCAAGTTGTTTTTGGTTCTGGGAAGGGGCCATGGTCTGTTAATAGTGGAAACACTATGATCAAACATCTGTGTTCATCTGTATCGTCCATGGCTTCTCTCAGCAGAGTTTCCTCAGGTGCCAAAATCAGTGCCAAGAGCTGACCGGGTGGGAATGTGCCATAAGTGTGGGGTTTCAATGCAGAGTGTTTCTCAGTCTTGACTCTCAGGTGTAAAGTTTCCACTTTGCAGTATCCTGAGTATAAATCAGCAGAAAGGAGAGTAGACAAAACCATTTCTCAGTGGAAGGAAGGGATTGCTGAACAACAGAGCAAATCAAGAGACTTAGAAGCAGAGTCCTAGTCCAGCTGGAACTTGTGTGCACTTGAAGTCACAAGCCCTGAGTTACCTCTCTGGTACTGTCAGTGCCACTCTTAACCCCCATACCCTGGCTGAATTGCTGGCATTGAACTTCCAGATGCCTTTATTTATTTATTTGTTTGTTTATTTATTTATTTGCTGTCACTTCCAAGTCAGGTAGGAAATTTGAAGGAGCAGTAGATCAGTTGGATATAATTCAGATCTCATGGTCCTGTGTAGCCCAGGCATACTTTACTGTCACCTGCAGCAAGATCCATCCCTGGAAAAACTGTGGTGTTTGAAGCTGGGTATATCAGTTCATATTGGTTTGGTTTTCATTCCTGCTTTTGGAAGTTCTGGGCAGCTGCAAGCCTTGACCAGCTAAGCAAATGAGGGCAGAGGTCATCTCCTTACCCAAGAGTCTGAAAAAGGTCAGGAGCCATGTGTGATCTCTGCTGATGCTGTTTAAGGAAGGATTTTGAGGTGTGGAGTCACCATTGTGCTCCCAATAGCTCAGGAGGCCTCTGACTATGAGGCAAATCCTTTTGCAGCAGAGCAGGCAAAATGTGATGAGACAACCTTGGATTCACGTGACAACGTGACATGAAAGACAGCAACAAAAAAGCAGACTGACCAACAGAACCCACAGGATGCCATTTTGTGTCCTGCAAAACATAAATCTGATACTTATATTGTTGCCATCTTGATACATTTTAGTCAGCCTGCCTGAAATATGTGGGTATTTGGCTTGTGAGGGAAAGCAGCATAAACTAGTAAAATGTGCCAATGGGTCAGTTAGGGAGAAAGCAGTTTCATTAACACATCTCTTTTTCTGCTTTTGTTTTCCTTACTGTTGTTTTCTTTTACTCCAAGGTTAAAGAAGAAAAGCTTAAATTACTAAACTATTTTCTTGATATTTGGAACAAAAAATCCTGTGTGCTTCCTTTTTGTACTTTAGCAGTGGCTTTTCTTTTGTCCAGGAGTTCGTAGTAAAATTACCTGCAATTTACATGTTCCTTGTACTACCCTTGTTAAATTTCTGGTGGGTGTTGTGTGATGATCTGTGTTTTGACAGCATATGGTGGTCAAGAAACTGGGGAAGCTGATCTAAACCCCAAGGTTTTGGGTTGTTTTTAGTTGGTTTTTTTTTTCCCCACAGAAAAAGGCAAATGCTTTTGCTGGTAATAAGAAAAACCAATACATGGATAGGAGAATTATTATTGAAAATAGGAAAAAAGTCATCACGATGCTGTTTATCACTATGTTGAAGAAAAAATTGCTTTTTAATCTCAGGAATACTTTCCTAGCTTTGGGTAGTAAGGGGAGCGAACTAGTCTAGGAAATTGGTTATTATAAAGAAAGAAAATACAGGGTTTTTTTTTAATTAAAGTTTTAAAAAATCAAGGCTAAATGCTTTGGTTATAGACCTTAATTATTATTGTTCTGTCTTGTTTGAACAATGTAGTCATTTTTGTCTATTGTCCTCTCTGACTTTGGTTAGCATGAGTTTAAAACCTGGATTGTCTTTGAAAGTCTTAATGCTGGAATTCATCTGGGGGTGAAGTGGTAATTCATGGTCATAAGAAGTCCACACAGTCATCAGGTAAGCATTAAAATCCATCCCTGTGCAGCAGCATGTCAGCAATTCAGTCCAAACATGGAAAACTGAATTTGTGTCCTCACCTCGACTGCATTCTGAGCTGTTGGATGGCATTCAGAAAGCAGGGCATTTTGGGGTGTTCTGTACATTTGCTGTGTAAGAGAGACCAGTTCTGGCCATGCCAGCATGAGCACAGAGACCCCTTTGCTGAAGCTCTACCAGTGGAGGAAACAACTGTTGGAATATCTGTATCCTATTTTTGCACTGTATAAATTTGTGTAATGCTAACTGGCAGTTTCTGCTGACTTGGAGAAATAAATAATATGAAAAATTATACTTGTCCAGGAGGTGGTTCCTTTACAGTGCTACTGTTGGTAGATTTTACATCTTTTTTCAATTGTGCCTGTTCCTCCCACCTCCAGCACTTTTGGTTGTGTCTTTGGTGTGCATTCCAAATGTGGAAATGCTTTCATTTATGGTAATAGTTTTAGGTGAATGTCTGTCTTATCCCTAGGAACCAGATGTGACAGTTTATGACTTGCCACCTTCCAGAGAAATCACTTGTTTGACAGGAGATGATCCTGAACAAGGATCTCTGCTCTTCCAGAACAGTGCAGAGAAACTGAAATTTCTTGTGTTTCATGTGTTTCCATGCAGAAATTTGAGAAGCTTTTCTCTGTTGAGAAGCTGATAATAAAATACTGTGTTTATATTAACTTGTCTTCAGATTGACAGTTGTAACTTAATAGAATTTGGCAAATGCTGTAAAGAAGAGGAAAAAAAAAATCCCATCTTTTTGTTTCTGTGGTGTTTTTATATGTATTGACTTAATAATAGTTGCTGGGCTGATACCTTTGTAGCCTACTGGTTTTCTGGCTTGGAAGTGAAAAACAAACCACATTTATAAACCAGCTCTGAGCAAAATTATGAGGGTTTTTGTGTAAACATTTGAAAAAAGCCAATCCTGATGCTCAGCAAACCAGGTGAATGGATATCTTGTTAGCTTTTGTTAATCCTGGGATAGAATCCAATATTATCCAAAATACTTGATTATCTGCTATTTTTGTTTTTCTCCAAGAGCAGAGGATGTCACGTGCTCTTACTGCATTTAATTTAGTGTTTCATACACAAATCTTTTTGAGAAAGTATCTGGGAATTACTTATTTTAAAAGCCTCAACAGTTGTGTATGTTGCTTTTTGTTAACATTTATGTCCATGTCTAAAAGGACAAAAATCTTCAATAACCAATCTAAACACTCTTGGCTGTAGTCTCTCTTCTCTGTTCATTTCTTACATCAGCCACTTTTAAAATCGGGTGTTTTGCACATGGTAGACACTAAATCTTGTAATGGTGCGCAGGTGAGAGTTTTAAAGGTGCAAACAGCAGAAGCAGCTTTGGGACTTTGGGTGTGGCAGAGTCAAAGCCTTGGCTCAAGACTAAACACAAACAATGACAGTTCTCCATCCTTGTCCAAGCAGTTCAGGATTCCCTCGCAGCAATGGGTGAGTCAGGGCATTTCAAATGAAATAAAGCACCATGCTTCAATCTGCAGACTTAGTTGCTGTAGGACGACACTCTTATATTTTGAAGCTTCCCGAAATGAGGTGGCATTCCATTAATTTGATGTATAGGATACAGTGGGGTTGTACTCAAAGCATGTAAATGTGTTCATCCTATGTAACTGGAAGATAAGCAAAACACCGAACTGAAACTTTTTTTTGTTAAGTTTGCTATTTTCAAGAGGCGGGTTATGATTAGAATTTCTCTAGGAGTGCTCCACTGTGTCTTCTGCATGTCAATGAGAGTTGGATCAGACCTCTCACAGAGCTGCAAGCACCAGGATGATGTGAGGAAGACAAGTAGTTTCTACCACAGCTTGACATTCATAAAATCCAAAGCTAACCCTGCCTTTAAGTACATTTTTCCTTGCTTCCCCCTTCAGGTGCACTTCAGTTGAGAACCTGTGAAACAGGAAATCCCTAGGAATGACTGGGAGAATTTCCCATCTTATAGTTTCTCAAGGTACAGTTTGGTTTCTGTTTGGAAGTTTGCAGTTGTGTATTTGTATAAATATACTCAGTGCTACTGAAGTCAGTTTATGAGATGTTCTTCTCTAATGGTGTTTTGGTTTGGCTTTTGTCTGTAAATGAGTCCTGTGGTGTTTTCTCTTGTGAGGAAAGTCAAAACAGTGTTTTTCTCCATGGATAAGTAATCCCAAACTGAAAGCTGAGTGAGAGGAAGGAAATTGCCATTAGTCTCAATGAGACAAAAGTTTCTTGGGAATTGGGGTAGCAAAGGGAAGCTTCACTGAGAATCTGCAATGTTTTCCAAAGCCCTGATACCCTTAACTTGGTGCTCTTTCTGCCACTGGTGGATACACAAAATTTCACTGGAAATTGTGAATTCACATCTTCACATAACAAAATACTTGTCCCATGGCTTCTTAGTATCACTGAGAACAAAGTCCCTTTAATATTCCTTCCTCTCAATCAAAAATATCCACATCCCCTGCTGAACTCAGATGCTTACATGTAGGTATCCCAGCTACTCCAGTCTGGTCTAGAGACCATTAAAGTAATGATGCAACTGACACTATTTTAAAGACATGAAAGTTTGAAAGTGCATTGTTAACATTTCTTCCACATGAAAGTTTGAAAGTGTACAGATACATTTCTTCCCAAGGGTAATCTATACAAAAAAGGACCAGGATAGAGTCTTGAGAAATTATATTGGTCCTGTTCAGATCATAGTTTTTGTTTCCTGTACAAAGAAGAAGATAAGTGTGTGATTTTTAAGTACTTCTGTTGTCTATCATGTAATTGGTTTGGGATTTTTAGTAAGTGATTGGTTTTGTTTTTATTACATATTCCTTCAGTGCAGGCATATTTCTAATGAATAATTCCACCATCCCAAGGATGTGAACCTGCAGGTTCTGGAATATCTTCTGAAGAGACTTTCTGCTCAGTAAACATCAAGTCCCATTTTTAATGGATCAGTCCAGATAAGCTTTCAACATTTAAATGCTTATCAGAGTTCCTTTATTCAGGAAACCAAACAAGACACAGGTTTTCTTGTAAATTCAGCGTTGTTCCTGGTTTCTGTTACATCAACCCATGTTAAATGAGACATCCTGCACTGTTTATGCTTCTGTCTCTCTGAAAACAACTGAATACAATATATATGATCACTGAAGAGCAAAACACCTGCTGTTAAGCCTCTTCTATGATTTTTTCATATTTATTTGGGGTTACTAATTTTGCAATGTAGGTGCTTCTTGTCAGCGGTCTGCAAAAAACACATGGGAAATACAAGTAGGAGGATCACAGTTTCTGTCTCCCAGGTGGAGTGGTTTGGCTCCAAACCCTGCCATGGGTGGGTGGTTTGGTGCTGTACAAGAAAGGGAGATCCCAACAGCAGCTGGTGGTGCCCAGCAGTGGAGCAGGAGGAACAAGCAGGAACTGATGCCCAGAAGTTCCACTTGAACATGAGGAAGAATTTCTTCTCCTGTGCAGTGACTGAGCACTGAACAGATTGTCCAGAGAGGGTGTGGAGCCTCCCACACTGGAGATCTCCCCTCTGGACACAATCCTGTGCTGTGTGCTCTGGGGTGACCCTGCTTGAGCAGGGAGGTGAGATCAGGTGACCCATGGTGGTCCTCTCCAGCCTGACCCATCCTGTGAGAGGGAAGAGCCAAGTGTGTGAGGAGGGTTTGAGCAGTGGTTGGACAGAGGCCTTTTCTGTAGCTCAATTCTTCTGACCAGTCACTTACTCCATCTCTTCTTTCTGTCCCTGTTGTGTTTTCCACTAAATGTGTAGAACGTGAATGTTGTGTTCAAATGACAAAGTGTCTGACAAAAAGCAGAAATGATCATGTGGTTTGGGGTTGGTTTGGTTTTTCCCCCCAGTCTTAGCCAAACAAATGACTGTATCAGCACTTTGTCAGAAATGACACAGCTGGTCACAAAAATGATGGTGCCTCAGGAGGGGTCCCGTGACATTTATTTGGGAAAAGCACCCCTTGCTTCTGACAGTCCCCTCTCTGCCTCTGTTACTAACCCTGTGCCATCCCTCACATACTGATTTAAGTGTTTGCAAAGCTATATTGGAAACTGAGGCAAAGTCATTGAAATAGCCTAGATTAAAAAAAAAAAAATAAACCAGCCTCCACCCCGCTCCAAAAAAACCCCAAACAGACAAATAACCCAAATCAACCAACCAAAAATCCACAAAGCAAACAAAACCCCAGAAATTTCCAGAGGGGAGGCAAAAGCCACTTCCAGACAACTTTTATGGTCATTATTCCCATGCAATATTGTGTGGCACGCTGAAAAATATTTAAGAATAACATCAATTTAATGTGAAATCAAATGCCAGAACGGATGATACAGTGGTTGCATTATTGAGTAGCATACTGAATTCAATTAAATCTTGTCTTGTTAATAAATCTTGCATCACTGCTGACAGCTGCTGTGAAGAATCCTGAGATTGTTTTGTAAGGACGTTCAGCCTGTTCCTAGCGGTGCCTGAGGAGCTGGTGGATGGCTGCCCAGCACAGTAAAATGATTGCATCTTGTGAGGCTGACTGCAGATTGCTATCACAGTAATAAAAACCAAGTTAAAAATTACAAAAACCTGGTACCTCTAAAAGCTTATGAGCCATAGAAATTACCTACTAGTAACTCCTTACTACCTCTGAGTAATTGTTTATTAGGTTGCTGGTTAGATTTTAAGTTGGAAGAATTGGACAAACTGCTGTTGGTCTTTATCATGATCTCTCTTTTTCTGCTGTTCTGATGCAGCAGCTGTTGCTGGGAATCAAACCCCTGATTCACAGAAAGGAGGAATAACTCATTTTTCCAGATAACACTTGCTGCATTACCTGTGTACACATTTCTTTCCCAGTGGAGCATGGCAAAAACGAGCAAGTTCTACACAGCTGGCAAGGCTAAAAAAGAAACATAATCTACAGCTGATGAAACTGGTAGATTATATAGGAAAATAGTTCCCACTCTTCTTTCATTCTAAAGAAAACTCTTACCAATTTTTTTTCATCTGATTACTGTTCTTAGACTTTTTTTTTTTAATGTCACTATTTACAGAAACTTTTAGGAAAGAATTTGTGTCTTTTATATTATTTCTTAGGTTTAGAACTATAAAGATTATCTTCCTGAACTAAGCACTCCCTCCTTAGCCCGGCTTTGAAATGCTTCCGTTATGCTTATTGAGAAGTTTAGGAATGAGAGATGTCCATTCAGAAAAGTGTTTAAAATAATGATAAATAAACAATAAAGACCATGAGGGTTAAAGATTAAAAATTGAACTTTTAACTACTATCTCCTTGCTTTGCAGCCTTAATATGTGCACTGTGATTCCTCCTCTGCATTAACATTCAGAAAGTTTTTCCCCATGAACATGTAATTGTTTGTATTAGAAGCTTAAATGTTGTACTCAAAATTAGAATCATGCCTGTGGGTATTTAAAATGGAAGAATAATACCAGTTAATGACTTCAGAGTAACTAGTAAAATTACATCAGGGAGTGTAATTCAGATTTTGCAGATTGGCCAAATTTATATTGATGAGAAATACATAAGATTTAGCTCAGTAAAATTTAATGAAACCAAGCATATATTGAGGAAAGAGAAGTGTGCAGGCTTATTTGTTGTAGAAATTTCTTGACTTTTTCTTTCAGAGATAAATTAAGTTCTGCTTTATGGAAATTTCTGGTTATTTTTTTGAAACATTGTTATACTTTTTGATGTAAGCAGTTATATGGTCTTGCAGATAGGTTTCTTTAGTAAATTTAATTTACTGGAAGTTGTTTCTTCACAAAAATAAACTTATTTCTACACCAGGAGTCCACGAAGGCATATTCCTGTGCAGAAAGAATTCAGGTGGCTTGAAATACGAAGGAAACCAGAAGAGTTGCAGTTCAGAATTCCAGGTGTTTTCTAGAAAATTACTCCATCACTTTTCCGGCTGTTTTCACCTTTGTGACACCTTGTGTTCAAAGATAACTCACACCTCCTCTGAAGAATGCACAGCTCTTGCCTTGGGCTGGCTCAGTGGGCTCCAGCACTCAGGTCACTCACAGCCATCATCTGGCTTGCCCTGTGAGCTGTGATTTGTATCACAGGTTCTAGTTCCTCCAAGTACAACTGCTTCTCACTTCTATCCTCAAAATTTGGTGTAACTTCATCCTCCAGTTTCAGCAGAGTTTTGCTTTATCTAAAAGGGAGGGTGCTATAAATAACTTTTTGCTGTGGAAGGTACGAGATACAGCAGTTTGCATCTTGCTGTTAATTGCAAAGAGCCAAGAGTTTCAAGATGAAAATAGGATCTATCTTGTGAACTTCCTAGTGAAGATACAGAATTTGGAGAGATTAGAATGGAATTAGTTAATTAAATAACTTATTTCTTTATAAAATAATTGGAGAACTTCTGGTAAAATACTGGACACTTCGATAAAAGTGTTACCAAAAAAAGGGAAATGCAAATTCATACACACCCATGCTTTAATGAACCAGATAAATCCTCCAGGTGGTCAGTGGATGCACAAGCACTAAAATAGTATGATATAAATCTAATGTTTAAAGTTGGGCAGTTTATTCAGTGATTGAATCAAATTAAGAGCATGTGTGTGATGTTCTACTAGCACAGAAATGCTACAGGGAATGAACAAAAAGGTAAGCCTAATAATGTTATCCGTAGAACATCTCAAAGGAAGCAGAACAGAACAACATGTTTTAACCCAACAGCTCACAAAGCAGGCCTCTTATGTATCAAAGCCAATTAGGACAGAGTCCAACAATCACAAAAGATATTTAGGCATAAAGAGATACCCAGCAATGTTTTGTTTTATCTCTGAAGTAGATCATTAAAGGCTTCCTGTCATATTTCTTCACGACTTCTTTTCAGGAAAGTCTATTTCCCTCTCCTCGGGAGGAGAACAGGACCTACCAGAGCACCTCACTTGGCTCCCTCCCAGCCGCCCCGTGGGCTGCAATCCAGGCAGGGAACAACAATCAACCTGCACCAGCAGAGCTCTGATTGCTGCCCTTCCTCATTGTCCTCGTCACGCTGCACAACGTGGCTCCAAATTCTCATCCCATCCAAGCTGTGGCACGTGCAGAGAAGCTTCTGGATGTACCAGGGAGTCTTTGCAGCATAAAGCTGAGCCAGGAGTTCTGCCACAGCAGCAATTTGGGTGCTGCTGGCCTGGCACAGTCTCAAATTCCCAGGGAAAAATAGGAATTGCTTGTAACAGTTAATGTAGGGAGAAGTAGGGTGAGCACCAGGTGAGAAGTTTCTCTTCTGTCAAGACCAGCTTTTGCTTTCATATGATTTTCTAGGTCTGGAGCACAGTCCTTGAACAAAGCAATAGCAACTCTTTTTACATTTGAAGAAAGTCTGGATGCAATAGGCCTCCAGCAGGTTATTGGGGAGACTTTCATTCCTGCATACATGAGAAATGGGAGGAATAGAGGTAATTAGCCAGCCTGTATCCCAGACTGATGCCTAAAGGTTCCATTGTTTATTGATACATAGCAATATTTTAAAAACAACTTCTCAGATTAATGTATTTACATGCTCTCAGTTGGCTCTTGTTCTTTTTCTCCTTTCTTGGCCATCCTCCACAGACTTGTAATGGGAGTCACTGCACGGTTCTCCCTCTCTACTCAGCCTTTGGGTTTCTAACTCAAATGTATCACTCTTTTAGGGGGAAGTGTGTGTGTCCCACAAGTATGTTTTCCCAGGCTTCCTCCTTGTCACTGTAAAATCAATGTAAAGCATGTCCTGCTGTTTGTCTAAGCAGGGAGAGAAATTGTGTCATCCTCCACCACAGACACTTCACTGCTATTTAGCCTGTCTACAGTCCACTGTTAACTCCTATCCTTAGGTAATCTGAATTTTTAATGGGAAGTGTTTTGGTTTAGAATCAGGCAGATAGTGTCATTGTTTCTCATGCACTCTCTTTTGCCCTCACTTTATTTCAATCCTTCAATAACAAAACAGCTGAATATAATATGGAAAAATCAGTTTATTTTCTGAAATTAAGTGAACTTCATCCAAGCTCAAAATCCTACAGTCACTTTTAGTATTTGCAAGTACACACTCACTAAAAATATTTTGACATCTAGACTGTCAGATAATCTGTGAGTAACAGTTACATCATTCAATGAGATAACTGTTAATTTCTAGAGTAATTTATTGGGAAAACAAAGCATTTACTGCAGTGAAATACACTACGGGATGCTGGAAAAGCTACAGAACATTTCTTCAAGTGAAGTAATTGGTTTCAGAATGCAGAATATTCTCTTGTGACAAAAACACAGGCAAATAAGAGAGCCAGCAAACATCACTGAATAGAGTGTACCTGCAGAGAGTGGAGTTGTCACAGACCTCCAGGAAGCTTTAGGATCCTCATGCAGAAGGATCTAATGCATGGGACAAAGAGGAGGAGTGCTCAGGGTTATACCCCTTACAGGACAGGCTCGTGAGGCACAAAGGTTCATGCAGCAAATGCTTTATTTGGAGTGATTTAAAAGCTGGAGGAGTTCTCAGCACTGTGGTGCCGTGCCCAGAACAAGGCGCTGTCTCTGGGCAGAGGTGTTGGCTGGCATAATGCAGTCGTGGCTCTGGAGGGTTCCACAGTGGTTGGTTTTACATCCTCCAGTTCTGCTTCACTGCCATTTCTCAGTTGCTTTTGTCTCTTCAAAAGCTGTCTTCTTGTTGTAGGGAAATGTCAGAGCATTATGTGTAATGATGGTAGTGATCATTCCCAGAGCACCCAGAGGAACAAATTCCAGGTTTTGTGTGATGCTGTTGGGTGGTGTCAGTCTGAGGCTACAGGATGTGTGTGCTTTTCATCTGGCATAGTTTGTGTCTCATACTGACTTACACATAAAATTTAAGTTAGGATTTGGGTTTCTTGGAAAGAAAACAAGGGATTTTTCATGCATTTTATTGTGTAATTAACAAATAGTAAATTGTTACCCTGCTTGCTGCTGTTGGCAGTGATGACAATAAAAGTCAGGATTTTTGAGGAATAAGCAAGACCATGTCATGGAGGAAAATCAGCAACTTTAAAGATTATTCAGCCATTAAAGAAAGGTGTTTGCAGAATGGGCAATCTCAGCTTTCAAGGTCTTCTTAACACTGTCCTGTCCAATTAGCCCACCAAGGCTCGTGGAATCTTCCCCTAATGGTTGATGCCACTCGTGGTGCTCTGAGAGCTGCTTCTTCCAGAGGCTTTTTTCCTGTGCTTTCCCTGATGCAGGAGATGTTCTCCCTTTTCAGACAGACTAAGCCATGAGATCCAGGGAATGAAACAATTTTCTGAGCTTCATGTGCTCTGAGTCACTTTTAGAAATTACAAAATAAAATGTCTAAGACACCACTGTAGATTGTTACACCTTACCTGATCTATATCAACCTTTTATTCCATTGTCGTTTCTAGTCGAAAGACAACAAATTATTGTGGAACTCCATTCTTTTATCATTTTAATTTTTCTTCAGTGAAACTAAAAAACTACAAACTCTTGCCATATTCATCTTTATTTACTTTTCTTATTTTTCTGCATTCTTTTTTCTGAAGCAAAACAGAAGAGGGGGAAAGAGAAAGCTGAGGGTAAAAGGAGAAAAGGAAAGAAAACCAAAACCAAGGAGGAAGAAAAAGGTTTTGATCCTTTTTAATCAAAACTTTTCATCTGAGAAAATACCATATTTAAAAGGTTTACAGTTATCCCATACAGAATAACAATACTTATCTTTTTAAAAAAAATTCTCTACCATTTCTAAGTAAATTAGCATAGCTCCACCCAGGTCAGTCGAGGACAAGCTACACAAACTTTAGCCCTTGTATTAGCCCATACTTCATATGTTTTAAAATACTTCATCCAAGATATGGTGTCTAAGTTAGGGATTGAAGGACTGTAGCCTTTAGCCTTCCCTTCTGTCTCCTCACTCTCAGATTTTACTCGAGTCTTACTGCCTCAGACTTGGATTATCAGCCCTTTTTTGTCAATAAAGCATCCAGCCTATTAGAACCTTTTGTATAAATCATAATCATAAGAAATTTGAGCCCAATTCAACTAAAAATTACAATATTTTTGCAGAATCCTAGCCAATTGTAAAAAGAAGCAGTTTAAGCTTTTAAAAGTGCATTCTGGATGTTGTGATTTATGTGCTGTCAATTATTTTTGTATGTATTGAAAAAAGCTGTCAAGTTTCCATCTCACATTTCATAAATCAGGTTTTTCTGTATACAAAGCACGTGTCAGAAATCAGTATCTAAACAAGATGCCAGTTGGCTTCTCCATGTGGCAGCTTGTAAACAGAAATATTTGGGGACTGCGCATTTATGACATGCCATGTAATGTCATGTATAAACAGCAGTTACTGGAAAAAGCTCTGTTTCTCTGCATTGCTAATGAGATGATAAATCATGCTTGCACTGCTGTATCACAGTTCAGCAGGTAGAACTTTCCAAATTTAGGTGGTGGTGGTGTTTTTTCAGGAGTACTGAGAGGTTAAATATTTTATTAGTGACCTACCTGTGCATCAGAGTGATGTGTCCAAACTGACATGGTGTTTTGTACATTTGTCTTTAAGTTTTTTGGATTTTTTTTTCCCTTTGTTTTGGTCAGAGACAAATTCTGGTTGTACTGAAATCAGTGAAGCACTTTCATCTAATGTCAAAGGGATCAGGAATCTGCTTGTCAGAGGACAGGGGAAGCCTGTCCTGATCACCCAAGAGCCAGGTTTAAATCACCCTTTAGATCAGGGTGATCTAAAACCTGGCCCTTGCCTAAAGGGGAAGTCCTGCTGTTGCTTCCACCCATGGCCATATTTCTTATTGCATCTTTCTTGCAGGTTTAGTGATCCAGGTCTGGGCCCTTCAGCACAAGAAAGATGTGGAATGAGTCCAGAGGAGGGTCTTGGAGCTGGCCAGAGGGCTGGAACACCTCTGCTGTGACAGGGGCTGAGAGAGCAGGGGCTGTTCAGGCTGGAGAATGCTCTTCCAGGAGAGAAGACCTCTAAGGGAAACCTTAAAGCCCTTCCAGTGCCTAAGGAGAGCCCATGAGAGAGCTGGGGAAGGGCTTTTACAAGGGCCTGGAGTGACAGGACAGGGGGGAATGGCTTCAAACTGAGTAACAGTGGATTCAGGGAGAAATTCTTTACTGTGAGGATGGTGGAGCACTCGCATAGGGAAGCTGTGGAAATGTTCAGGGCCAGGTTGGACAGAGCTCCAAGCAAGCTGGGATGGTGGAAGCTCTCCCTCCCCATGGCAGTGGTTTGGAACTGGATGATCTTTAAGGTCCCGTCCAACCCAAACCACTCTGCAGTTCTGTGATCACAGGGCTGTGCAGAAAACAAGAGCAGTTTGCTGATCCACCTGAAGAGTATCACAGGAAAGAAACAATCCTTGTGATCCTTAGTAGGGCAAACAGTGTCAGCTGCTGTTCACAAAGTGCAGGCTCCAAGGTGTGAAGCAGCATCCATGGGGTTTGAATTCAATACAATGAGAACACAAAACTGCCAAGGTATTCCATGAAAACCAAAACAACAAGGACAAGTCTTGTGCAGAAAACGTAAAGGCATATTATTACATCTTCCCAATAGAAATGAGCTGGAAAAGGCTAAAGCAAATTGTGTTTAAAGCATAAAAGCTTGAGCAGGACTGGGAGCAGCCTGGGATGAGCTCGCAGCAGTTGTGCCCTGCGTGGCGGCTGTTGGGGCGAGCGCTGGCAGTGCAGAAGGCTTCAGGCAGGGCTGGGATCACCAACAGGCCCAACACATCACTGCAGGACTTGGAAGTACCCAAACCCCCCAAGCGTTTTTATTGTTACTTAGTCAACAGTGCAGATTCTTTTAACATTTTATTCATTTTTTGATTGTTGTCAGGCCTGCAAATAAACATTTATCGGATCCTCTACAAAACTATCTGTTTTTCTTTTGCTACTATGTCTAGTAAAGTCTGGCCTTTCTGTTCATGTGTCTTGTTAATTTTTTGTGCCACATCCAAATTTGCAAAATCAAATACCAAACAATAAAAAAACAATTAATGAACTGGGCAAAGGTAAGTAGATTCCTACTATTGTGACCAGGGGGTGAAAATGCCAGTTTTATCCCCATAAATCAAAGTAATCATGCAAATATATGAACCTTATAGCCTTAATTTGTTTTCAGATGTTTGAAAATCTCACTGTTACTTTCAGCAAAACGTAAATTAATAATGGTTCAAAATGCCTGTAGATTATTTAATTAAAACAGTAAATTCATTCTCCATTCTCAGCTAAGTAATACAAAACAGACTTTGTAGGGTAAAGACCAGAATCGGAGTTCTGACTCTGAAATTTCTTTATCTCGAGAATTTTAATAAATTCTTTATTGTTTCCTTCCTATTATAATAACACACTCTGTGGTATTTTCTCTTTATAGTACATCTGTAATTCCAAATTATATTTCCATCCAAGGTTTGTGGAGGAGTTTTGGCAGTTGAAATGTTCTTTTGCTGCTTTATTAAGTTGGACTCTCTGCCTGCAGACTTTCTGTGGACTTTTGTAGTTCAGACTTATTTAACTGATAAATAGTTTTGCATAGAATTTGTATTCCCAGCTATGCACCCTTTACCCAGCTACTTCAGTAATTATTTCAAAAGGAGGAAACTGATAAGTCATTTAGGAAATAAGGAAGGAAGCTGATTATTATCATGAATTACCAGAATTAACATGAATTCTGACATGCAAACGCCAGAGGAATGCAATAATGCAAATGCAGACTGAAAACAAGAAATTGCAGCGCTCCTGTTAAGGTGATGTGATCCAGGACAGAGCTGCTCCAGGGGAGGGACAGGCCTGGATGACAGAAATGCTGGATGAAACCTGGAAGCAGCATCAGACAAGTGTATACAAAAAAAACCCCAAAAAAAAGACAAAAAAACCCAAAAAAACCAACCCAAACCCAAAACAATGAGCAGCAGAGATGACCCATGAGCCCAGCCTGTATTGCCTTGTTTTCACTTTTGTGATCATGTTTGAAATACAAATTTCAGTTTCTTCTCGTTAGCAGAAAAATAACTACAGTATTTACAAAAGATCAGAAAACTGGTAAGGAGGTTAAAAGTCACGATTTAATCAGAAAGATTTTTTTTAAAAACACCCAAACATGAAATTGTGACTGATTACCCTAATTAGCAGTCTCTGGAGGAGTGGCATGGAGTTAGTGAGCTCCCTAAGGTTTGGATCCCAAGGTTTGACATTATGTGTTTACAATTTCAAGGACTAAAATTATCAGCAAAAGAAGGAAATATTGATCATGTTTATTGTACTTCCTGGTTATCCCATTCTCAAAATTTGCCACATACTTCTGCATGCCAGTGCTTCTGCTGCTTTAAATATTCCAGACTGATATACAATTGAAATATATAAGCTAAGCAAGCCTTACTGCATCAGGAAGGGAACTAGAGGCAACTCATTAAATAAAATGAAAGGATATATATGAAATTTTAAAATATAAGATTCAGGCTAATTATTAGCAAACATTTAGTTACTGATGTCTACACGGCAGCATAAACATTCCTTTGAACATTTAAACTAAATAGGAAGAGACATGGAAAAATCAGTGATTAATTTTGTATTGGTTGGCTGTATTAGGATGACTAATAAAATAAGGCTTTAATATCTAAAATCTGTACTTCATCCTTCTGAAACTGCATATACAGGCATGCAAGGAATAGAGGAATTTGACCCTGTAATTGGTAAAATCCAATGACTTCAATTTGTCAAGACAGCCCCAAAGCACTCTCTGCTGCATGAATGAAGACTATAAATAAGTAATGTATTTATTTTTAAATAAATGGGAATGAGTAAATTTTCCCATATACCTAAATGCTCATAAATCATTGTGATTTACTGTGTCAGTCTCTTTTTTCAGTTCTGCCATCTATTTCAGTTCACTTTAAAGGCTGTACATATGGGGAGATTGACTAAAAGAGTTTCAATCTCTGGAAATCAAAATCTGCCAGAAAAAAAATGTCTGTAGGCCGAGCTTACCCCTTTACCTCCAGGAGGAAGTGGCAGCATTTTTAATCAGTCGTTGTTCCAATCAGAGCTGCATTCTGTTTGTTACCCCAGGGCCTGTGGGATGCAGCCCTGCCTGTGTACAAAGATGTGTGTTGAGGATTTACTGGAAAGAAGGCAAGGAACAGGGCTCAGCAGTAACATTTGGTGGTGTTGATGTGTGCTGGGGTTTTTCATGAACAGGAATTTTCTTCTTACCTGTACTGTTTCCCACAGTGATGCTGCGGAGCTGCTCAGTTGGAGGGGGGTGGAAGAAGTCAGGGTATCAGTCAGTGCTCCTGCTGACCGAGTGCTGGGAGTGACCAGGGACACTGGAGCAGAACTTCTGCCAGCTGTGTCCAGGGTGCCAAGGAGGCCAGTGGCACCTGGCCTGTGTCACCAACAGTGTGGCCAGCAGGGCCAGGGCAGTGATTGCCCCCTGCGCAGAGCACTGGTGAGGCCACACCTTGAAACCTGTGTCCAGTTCTGGGCCCCTCAATGCAGGAAGGATATTGAGGTGCTGGAGCATGGCCAGAGTATAGGACTAGAGCTGGAAAAGGGCCTGGAGCACAAGAAAAGGAGGGACCTCATTCCTCTCTACAGTTCCCTGGCAGGAGGCTGTAGGCAGGGTTTGGTCTCTTCTCCCAGGCAAACAGCAACAGGAGGAGAGGACACAGTTGTGCCAGGGGAGGTTTAGGTTGAAGATTAGGAAGAATTTCTTCACAGAAAGGGTGATTAGACATGAGAATGGGCTGCCCAGGTAGGAGGTGGAGTCACCATTCCTGGAGGTGTTCAGGGAAAGACTGGACATGGCACTCTGTGCCATGGGCTGGGTGACACGGCGGTGACTGGTCACAGGTTGGACTCGATGATCTCAGAGGTCTTTTCCAACCTAATTGATTCTGTGATTCTGATTCAGCTTTACAGAGTGTTTTCTATAAAAAGCTCTTTTTGATGTCTCAGTTTCATTCTGCTCATTTTCCATATCAAAGCCAAAACTTTCTTTCCCGGCAACTCTTTCATTTCACATCAGTTTGCAGCGCAGTGAATTAACTCTTCCAAACCAGGAGTCGATAACGTCTTGCTTCAGGAGGTGCCTAATCACTGTGATGAATTATCCTAAAAAAATGAGAGACCTTTACAGATGACATTTTCATTTGCAGTGAGTTGAAGATGGATTTAGCAAACAGCTACTTTCCACAAAAGCCAGGATTTGTCATCTTACTCTTACATCAAGCATAAAGCAGTTATTTTATATAGGGAATTATGAAAGAGACAAGTAATTCTGGATTATTGATCTATTTTTCTGCTGGGAGGTTATGAGTGAAAAATCTTTTGCTCTGTTGTTTTTAATTCAGCTGTCATTAGTGTAGAGCTTGCTCTAGGATCACTAGGAAAGAAATTGATATAATGCCCAGAGTGCTGCAAAATATGCTTCTTTCCCAAATAGAAATAAATGCAAGTTAACAAAAACCCCTCAAACCAAAACAACAGCAACAACAAAAACAAAAGGGGTTTGGTAGCTTAGAAACCAGAATGTTTTACAGTAGCAAGATCAATCAAATGCCGGCCTAAGACATTGAAGAATTGTACTCAATACTTTAGACATAAACAGCCTAACTACAATGCAAATATTAATTATTACCCCTGCCTTCCAAAGCATCTATTTGCACTTATTTTCTCTCTCATCATAAAAACAGCTCAGTTTTATGTGCAGTATAAATGTACTTTTTCTGATTTCACAAGAGTTGCCTGTAGCCATTTAATATTTTGTTGAGATTGAGACCTTTCCTCATTTTCACTTCCAAAGTCCTATTGACTCGATGGAACAGTAGCATGTTGTGTAACTGTGAAAATTAGCACAGGGTCTGATGCTGTAAATAGCATTTGCACTAAAAAGTGGAACATGACTTGCTTTATTTATATCCAAGTAATCGAGAGTGCTTTGTAGTAATTTCTACTGTATGTTTTTCTATATTTAGAAAAACAGCTCTGTGTCTCTTATAATAATGAGTAAGAAACTGCAGAAATCTTCCAGCTCCGGGCAGGTGCTTGCAGGTTTTGCCTCTCTGCTGATTTACACGGTGCCAGTGTGCTCAGTGGCCGAGTCCCCTTCCAGCACCCACCATCCCAAGGTGTCCAGCTGAAGCCCTTGGATGCTCCTGCCTCCCTGGATCACATCATGCTCCCATTCCCTCCCCTTTCCTGCTCCTCTACTGGACTTTGCTGCCTGCTTCAATTTTTTTCACCTGAAGAGCAGAAACATTTTGGCTTTCTAATTTCAGTACTTTCTTAAATAAATCCTTCTTTTCCCCTTTATGGTTGAGTTGTTCTAAATGCCCATTTGAACCCAGGCTAGATGATGTTTTGGTCTGGTCAGAGGAGCTGGGTGTAGGGTCAAGTCCAACGGAGCATTCCCATTATTCCTTCAGTATTGTTATTACTTGAGCTACTTTAACCACAGCCAAGTGCTAGACACAGACACTGTCCAGGAATCTCAGTGTGAGTAAAGAATTTAAGGAAGCTCTATGAAATGTTATTCTGATTCTTCCAATGTAAGCATAAATTACTATGCAGAAGTGAAAATGGTGATATTATGTGTTAAACAGAGTTTGTACAAGGAGGCCCTTCAGTGAACACAGCTACTCAGAGCAGACTGTGGCTGCTCCATGTGTAAGGTAAGGCACCAGAGGACTTTTTTGTGGACTTAGTTGGAAAGAAATAAAAATCCATATGTAATTGTTTCTTTATTCAGTAGAAGATGCAATTTATTTTGTAAACAGAAAGCAGCTATTTGCAACACTAGACACTGAACTAAGAACCCTGTTTGTTAACTAAGAGTGTTTAATAAATTCACAGTGTGAGTGCTAATGAACGAGCTGATTTTAATACATATCATATTTCACTGTAGAAACCTCCGTATGTTTTATCTACTCACAGTTTCATTTTATCCTCACTTGACATTCCCAGTAGGCAAGACCAAAAGCAAACTGGGCTATCCAGCAGTACTGATACAGATAGATTAAAAAAAAAGAAAAAGGACCCTGAGATAAAGCTGAACCAGCTGAAAGGACAAAGAGGTTCCTGAACCCAAAGCAGGACTCTCCAGCAGATGAGGATGAAGCTCAGGATCCCCTACCCCACCCCAAAATCCTGACAGAGTGGCAAGGCAGGGACTCACTGGAAACAAGCAGAGTGAATTTCAGGCTGAAAAAGGGAAATGTGGGAGTGAAAAACAAGAAGGGGGAATAAGGATCAGTTTTTCATCAGATTGTCTGGCCTCTTGCATTTGCCAGTCCTCGTCCTTGCCAAGATGGGAAGTCCCCAGTTCCCTGCTTCTTTATGCTCGTTCCCAGCCCGCCTTTGTGTGGCGAGGCAGTGACGCTGTTCACTGAGGGACAAATTTGAATTCTTTGATCTTACTATGCTAACTTCACATTTTCTGGGTAATTAAAAACAGACCAACATGCATGCACACATTAAAATACAGCAATGTATTTGTAAGTATAATTGAGCTGTGATTAATTCATTGCATTTCATTACAAACCAATAAAATCCCATTAAAGGGCAATGAATGAATCCTGCCAGGAGCAGGCCCATATTCCCTCTGTTCTTTGTAATCTGTAGCCACACACAATTTCACAAAGCATGGGCAAACACTACCAGGACAATGTGGCAATATTTCATATTTGTGTTGCAAATGTGAAAGTGACAGTGCAAGCTGTGAGAACATTCAGCCTCAAACACACCAGCAGACCTTTCAGATTGTGTGTACACCCCTGCCTCCATGGAGGATAATGGCATTTCTTCTGTTCCGAGACAAAGAGGAACCTAATTTTCTCTCCTTTCAGACAGCAGACACTGCAGGAACAGAGGGATATTATCTCCCTGCTAGTGGCATGAAGGCAGCATCTCAGGTATGGATTAGCTCCGAATTATCCCTCTTGACAAATGGGTTGTGAAACCATCGCTCGGTCTCTTGGCAGTCCCAGCCCTGCCTTTGCCCAGGGTACCCTGAGCAGCTGCTGCCTTCTCGCTGCCACTGGCCACAGGGACACATTTCCCTTTGTCACTCCCTGCATTTCAGGGTTTTAATCCACCTGGGGCATGGACTGTACCTGCACGGAGCAGGCACAGCCAAAGGCCTCTCCCTGCCACGTGTTCAGAGAGCTCAGCAAAACTCAGGAGCACTTGTCAGCTTTTCCACCCCAGCCACAAGCCATGTGCAAGGAGCTCTAGCTAAGAAGTTCTTCAGAAATACCCCTCCTGTGCTAAATATACTGATTCCCTGATGGCATCTTGCACCATTTGCTCCTGCCTCCGAATTTGTGCAATAGTAGCATCTAGTTTTCCCTCTCTAACATGGGGAGGCAGGGAAAAGCACAAGGAAGGAAGAAAAATGTAATTTGAGTTCCTTTTATTGCCTTTCAGCATGATCGCTTTCTGGTTTCAAAGGAAATGTAACTGAAACCCAATGTGGTTTTGGAGTAAGGAAAATGTTAGATAAAAATTAGCATTTTAAATCAGGGAAATGATTTGTGAATTAAAATACTTACTTCTTGTGGCTTTGCAGAATCACTTTCCCTTTGCCTTCAGGGTAGCCAGAACAATTTTCAGGCCAAACCAACATTTGAATTCCAGTTCTTCCCAAAGAAAACTGGTGGGTGGGTTTCTGTCTAGGAGCTAAAACAGAAGTTTGCCCTAGGGTTTGGCTGCAGTTCAGCTTTGGGCAAGCCACCATTCCATCCATCCTGTTGGCTTCCACCCACAATGGGGATGTGGAGCCAGGCTGCAAACTCAGGGTAGCGTTATACCAAAGTTGTTACAATACTGCTTTCTCACTGGTCATGGTAAAAACACAGCCTACAGCAAATAGAAAATAGTATTTTCCTTTATGAAAACACTTTACTTTCAAAAGGAGTGATCCACTGCTTTAGATTAACTATGCTCAGCAGTATCCCAAGTTGGCTGGTCTGGCTACTACAGCCCCAAAGGAAACACTAGGAATATCCAACAAGAAAATATCCTGCAATGAACTCAACATTGTGGGGTTTTTTTTCTCTTTAAAGTTGCTTGTCTTTGTGCTATGGCACAGCCAGCTAAGGGACAGGTTTCTGTTCTTTGGTTTGTTTAACAAATAGGAGTAACACTCTCAGAGCTGGCAGCTGGAGCTAGAAATGCCAGGGTACCCCATACCAAGGTGAGCAAGGAAGGGCTTTAAGATATGCCTGGGGAGAAGGAAAAAAAAACCAAAAAAAACCCAAAAAAAAACCAAAAAAAAAAAACCCCAAAAACCTGCTTCTCAGTCCTCCCATCCAGCTCCCTGTTATGCCTGTTCCTTTGTTGGTAACTTACAGCCTCCATAAGGCAGGGAATGATGGCATTTGTTCCCATAAATTCAGGTAAATTTGAGTGAATCCATTTTTCACTGAACTGTAAAAAAGGGAATTGTTTTTACCAAAATTTTCAAAGCAAAATAATAATGTGGGATGGTTCTGAATTGTGAACCAGGGAAAATATGTTGGAAGAGTCCAGGCTGTGAGTGTGCTGGTTGCAGCCCATGTGCAATGTTGGGCTCTCCTTGGTCACACCACCAGCTGAGGGGTCTAAGAAATTCCAGAAACTGCAAATCTAAGGCACAGGAATGGGGCTGTGTCTTTTCCTGGTGTGTTTCCCTGCACTACATATGGTTTGAGGGCAGAATGGCCTTTGGCTAGCAGAGTGGCAATGCAAGAGGCAGCTCTGGCATGAGGAAGGGCCAGGGAGCTCCAGAGAAGTGCTGGAAGCCAATGGCTGCTCCAGAGGTTCAGGCACCACGGCGGGTGCACCTCAGCGAGGCTGAAGCCCATCCCCTGGCAGCAGAGACCTGTGGCTCTGGTGCTCTGGGACAGAGGTTTCCCATCAGACGTCTGCAGTGGCCTGAGGTGATGTGACTATATCCCAACCTGGCCTGATCCATTTTTTAAAGGCTACTGCACTTTACCATGATGAATCTGGATCAAAAGCAAAGAAAAGCCAGCAATACAACTTCCTATTCCTCAGCCAAGGACTGTGACAGAGTTTTCATTCACATCGCCTTCCAGGCCCTCAGGATCTCCTGATCATGATGTTCTAAAAGTCAATGATCAGCACAAGATATTTCTGGAGGTCAGGAAACATGGAGCAAGAAATTCCATAAAGGAATCCTTCACAAAAAAATTACTTACTACTATTTTCATGAAACTATAGAATCATCTGGGTCAAAAGACACCTTAAAAACCATCTAGAGTTCTAAACCCCTCCCAGCTAGTCCATCTAATGTATTCAGCTAGCCCTGATCACTATGGATTTGAGGTTATATATTATTTATACTCTAAAACCATTGGTCTCTAAGCGCATAAGGCATAGAGACCCCACCTTACACAATGTAGGAGATCTGAGACAAAATAACACTTGGACAGCTCTTACCACTGGGCCAACTTCCTCTGTAATTTTGCTGGACTATGGAGAAAAACAAACAGTTCATTTTGCCAATAATTTAATAATACAGATCTGACATTATATATTACACCTGCAGGGATGGTGACTCCACCACCTCCCTGGGCAGCCCGTTCCAACCCTTTCAGTGAAGAAATTCCTCCTGTTCCCCAATGTCCATCTCTGCTGCAGTTTCCTCTGGAGGGTGCTATGAGTTGTGACCAATTGAGTGCAAAGGATTTTGAGATTCATAGACCACTGTTCCTTTCTTGGAGCAGCTCTGTGGTCATGCTGATGAGTGAGCACCACCTCAGAGAGGCAGAGTCCCAAAGCACACCTGTCTTCACCTCTGGAGCTTAATGTTGACACAGAAAAGACCCTGGCAACAAAAGCATCCATGCTTTCTCATCATCGGGCAGCCCTAAAAGCATCCATGTCTTAAGAAATGGCAAAGCTGAGGTAAATGGACACAGAAAGGTTTCGAGCTGTGTCACTCCAGATCTTACCTCACACAACATATAGAAATGTACATGAACAAAAGGAGTCCCATTCTCCTTTGGATTGGGATGTCTGTCTCTCTGCTTTCTGCATCTTCTTATGCAGGTGCTGGAGACTGTGTCTGAGAACTACTTCTCCACAACCTCCTCCCCTGCCAGGCAGCCACAGGTCAGTCCTCCTTTACGTCCTGTGCAGCTCACATGTGGCTGAGCACTGGAAGCTGTCAGCAGTTGGCTGTCAGCAGCTGCCAGTGCAGCCTCCACACAACTCCCTGGAAACACCAGGCAAGCCCTGGTGTGCAATAAATAGGGAGCAAACAAGTTCCATGTTCAAAATGGGGCTTGCCATACAATCACAGAATGGTTTGGATTTGGATCTTTAAGAGACCTTAAAGATCACCCAGTTGCAAAAAACTGACGTAAGCAAGGGCACCTTCCACTAGATCAAATTGTTCCATCCATCCTGGCCTTGAACACTCCCAGGGATGGGGCATCCACAACTTCTCTGGGCCAGGGCCTCACCAGCCTCAAAGTAAAGAATTTCTTCTGCACATGTAACCCAAATTTTGTCTCTTTCAATCTGAACCCATTACTCCTTGTCCTACCACTACAGTTTCTAATGTTCCATCTGACAAATACCCAGAAAGAGCCCTCAGTATGAAACAATTAAAAAAATGAACATGAGGAGATTCCTCCAAGAAGTCACCCTGGCTGCACTTAGGTCTTTTGCTTTTGCTTGCCCTCTTCTGAGTGAATGTGTGGTTTGTGACTACAAGAACAGACTAGAGAACTCTATGCGCTTGTTTAGATTCCAGCTGGACAGTGGACCAAGCAAATATCCTACACTTCTCCTCCTCATCTGAGGAATTCTGGATGAGACTCGGTGAGAACAGCATTCAAACACCAATGGCTGGACTGGAGCCACTGCTACCTCTCTGTCACTGCTGCTGCAGCCTGTGGGATTGGGCAGATGGTCAGTGCCAGGAGATGTACAGCACACAAACTTCTGTGGATACAGCCTGTATGTCTTGCTCATTGAGTTAATGACAGGAAGAAAAACTAGATTTCCTCCTCTAATCCCTTCCCATATCATTTTCAGGTTCAATCAGAGTCAGGATTGCTGCTTCTACAGATGTTTAACTCTGAACTGTGTCCCAAACAGCTTCAGTAGATGGCACAGCCTCTGTCTTGCCGTGTGCTGAAAGCTCTGCAGAGTAGGGCTTGGTCTTCTTTAGGAGGGCGCAGCTCTCACTCTGCAAAAATCATTATCAAGTCCTTGCAGAGACTGTAAGGTGGGCAGTGGGCAATGAGTCACGGTGGGTACAATACTTCCACAGAAACAAATATTCCAAGTCCTTGCAGAGACTGTAAGTCCTGAAGGTGGGCAGTGACAATGAGTCACGGTGGGTACAATACTTCCACAGAAACAAATATTGGACAAAACCAGGAGGAAAAGGTGAGTGTCTTTGAACAGTTCTATCGGGGGCAATGGCTGCTTTCAATTTTTGTCAAACTGCATTAGTATTTTATGAGAAATCCAGATTTGTGTATTTAAAATCTGGAAAAATTAGCAGTGCTACTGGAAACAATGCTATGATGCAGTTATTTCATTATTATTGAGTTTTGAAAGGTAACTGAATGAGAGTCTGATCCTTTGGGCAATCTTTCAAGACAAGCTTTGTTACAAAAAAATTATTTAAATTTTGTTTGGCATTGCCTCTGTAAAGTTAGGGAAAGTCTTGGTGATGAATTACAGTTACTGCACACAAATACAATAAGGAATGCCTCTCTAGCTTGTCAGGCTGTCTCCCCAGTTGCCAGGGGTCTCAATCTTTGCAGGAGAATTACCCCTGGAAACAAATCCAGTCCCCCTGATCTCAGGGTCACTAAAGCAAGCTGTTCCTTTGGCCAGAGAGATGTTATTTTGAGATCTCCATCTAGGAAGGGGATACAGCCGTGGGGAACGGGGCACTTGGAGGCAGCCCTGTACTCCGGGAGGCTCATGTTTGACTGTCTTGGCACATTTTCAGTTGTCTGGGGAAATGTGTTTAGTTTTATGCCAGCCAAAACCAGGCAGCACGGAAGAAGAAGCTGTAGGAGGGCTCTTCATAAGCTTGAGGTGACCTGAGAGCAGCCAGGTGTTTCAGTGAAGGCTACCTGTGACTGGCACAGCAGCATCTGATCAAAGGTTTCCCTTGCCAGCAGTGATGACTCACAGTAATTATCCTTTCTCTTTGTGTACTGTCTAGTGTTTACGCACTACGATTCTGTATTGCTTTTTGTTTCTTGCAAGAAAATGAAAAACATTATTACCATGTTTCCCTTCAGTTTAGGATTTTTAACCTTTTCTTGGTGCAGGGCTTCATAAACAGAAAAATCTGAAATTCTTTGGGTTCTTCACCTCTTAGATGGTATTTCTGGAGAGTCTTCAACTATTTCAGTGTGGATTTTTACTAAATCTGCGTTGCCCAGTTATTACCCTGTTACCCATAACTTTTTAAAAGCCATGCAAAGAAGTTTCATTTTTCTTTTCATTGTTTATGTGCATTTATGCTACAGAAAATAGGAACATCTGTTAGCTATGGAAGTGGTGTGTATGACTGATTCATCATCACAGCTCCTCTAAAAAGTAATTCCTTACACTTGCTTGGCAAGACAGACTGCCAGACTATCAGTCTGTTCTCACTCTCTCCGTTGGTTTGTCCGAGTACTTGAGTGACAGTAGCAGGGAACTCCAGAATACCTACAGGATTTACCAAGGGAATTGGATATTTATCTCTAAAGGAGAACTTGAAATCAATATATATCATTACATTCATGATCACAGCTAAAAGCTGTTCAAAGAACTTCTCTAAAATAATGCAGTACTACAGTCAGCACACTTTTCTGAAATTTTATAATATGGACACACAGTAAACAAAAGGTTACCTCCAGATCTCCAGATAATTAAAAATCTTTTATGTTTTACTTACAAGAAAATAGCAAATTAAGAACACAGACTTGGCAGAACCCTATCATTAAAAAAAAAAAAAAAAAAAAAAAGTCACTTTTTATGCGGAGAAAAGTTTTAAAAAATAATATAACAGCAGAGAGACATCTCTATCAGACTGAAGACAACATTCCAGAGCCTTGCAAGACTTTCTAAGATTCCCCTCACTGCCCTTTATTTGCCTGGGCAATCAGACGAAGTCTCAAATTTAGCTGAACACTCCAGTTTTTATTAAGCATTTTGACTGTGCAAGATGACCCTTCCGGAGTCACTGCAGCCATCTCCTCCGGCATTCTGGTGCCACCGCTGAAGCCCTGGCTGCCTCCAGGGGAGATCCTAAAGGAATGATGAGCTCAGCTCCGCCCCAGGAGTGCTCTGCCCCAGGCTCGGCTCCCCGGCTCCCCTCCGGCCGTGATCCCAGGTTCTTCCACAGGCACGGCACGCCGACCACCCCAAGGCGTGCATGGGATTCACACAATAGCAGCAGGTCACGGTCAGAGCTCCGTGCTGCAGCCCAAGCCTGGTAACTCATCAGAGCTGAGATCGAAAGATTAATGGATAATCAGCTTGCATTATTAACAATACAGTAAACAAAATGAACAGGAAAGATCAATCCCCCCTTAACTTTTTATTTTTATTCCCTTACTTTTCCAGGCTAGGGTCATGGGAATGTGTCCTGCTGCAGCCTGACCTGACACTAACCATCAGTTTTGTTTAATAAGTAAAATGCAGGTGCTGTGGATCCAGTGCATGTTACCTGGGTGATGCATTTGGTTATTACCTGTTTAAACGCCTTCCACTGCCCACTGAACTTGGTTTTTCTTTTTGTATCAGTTGAATTCTTCATCAAGAGACAATTTAAACTCCTGTTAGTTAATGGAGACAACAGATGTATCTTTCTCTGCCCCTTTGTCCTCCACTCATACATAGATTGTGGTGGGAATTTATAACTTAAATTTCATTAGAATAAATTAATTAAGATTTATGGCTGGACTCGATCATGTTAAAGCTTTTTTCCAACTGAAACTATTCTGTGATTCTAAGATAAAGGAGGCTGTTATTGAGTTAGAGTACTACAAAACTGAAAAGCAGAACTTAATGATCTTCACAAACAAGAAAAAAAATACTCATAATTAAATTTTATTAAACCTCACAACAAACATATTACAAAGAAAAGTGACAAAGGAAGGTTGAAGCCAAGCAATACAAGCAAGTCATCCAAAATCTCACAGAGATGGCAGGAGACACAAGGATGTGTATTTGTTAACATCATAATTACAGGGAGGATTATCTTCATTTAACATCACAGAATCATGGAATGTCCTGAGTTGGAAGGGACCCACAAGGATCATCAAAGTCCAGCGCCTGGCCCATTCGCAAGAATCCAACCATGTGCCTGAGAGCGTTGTTCAAACGCTTCTTGAGCTCTGTCAGGCTTGGAGCTGTGACCACAGCCCTGGGGAACCTATTCCGGTGCCCAGCCACCCTCTGAGGGAAAAAACCTTTTCCTGACATCCAAACTAAAGCTCCCCTGACACAACTTCTTGGCATTGCCTTGGGTCCTGTCCCTGGTCACCACAGAGAAGAGATCAGTGCCTGCCCCTGCACTGTTCTTTGAAAGGAAGTCATGGAACTTCCTACTGCATTGGCAGTTCAGGTTACTGCCCCACAACAGCCCTTGCCCAGGATCTTGATGGACTTAGAACCCAAATTCCTTCCCAGACATTTCTCTGCCATTTTCCAGCAAACTGAGCTTTGAATAACAGCATGTCCACTCAGGTTTTTAAAAAGGAATCATCCATTCACTCCAATACCTTTATTGCCAGGTTATTCCAACTGTTTATTCAGTTAAACCTCTGGAGAACCCAAGTTTCACTCACAAGTAAGGCCTAGTGGAGATGGCTGGCAATGTGTGTTGCCTTTAGTTTTTATAATTAATCATGCAAGATGGTAAAAAATTAAAGATGTGTGTCCCAGTTTGGAATTCTGATCAGCAGCACAAAGAAGCTGCTAGGATTAGAATCACACAGGCATTTGAAAATTGGGGGACTCCTTTCTGCTTTTTGGGGTTTTGGAGGTTTTTGGTTTCTTATTGTGGAGTTTTTTGTTATTTGTAAGGTATGTGTGTGCCATGTGTGTTCCCCTGCAAACTGTGACAGCAAACCTGCTTGTCACAGGTACAAGGACAGAGGGTGGCTGCACAGCCTGAACTTGTAGCCAGGGCTTATAGAGCAAAGAGAGCAATTTTCCTGTGCAGTCCTTCTGATGATACAGGAAAACATTTTGTTCCTGAAGAACCTTTAAGGGTGAAGCCAAAATGAGGCCCGAGTTTAAACTGTCTACCTTTCCTTGGAAAATCTGTCAGCCACGAATAGCTTGAAGGATGCATCCAGTGTGCATGAGATTTGAATGGGGTTGGGAATTTTATACATCACAATGGGACTGATAAAAGCTCTCCCAGTTATTCTTGGTCTCTGGAGCCACGCGGTTTGCTGTCTCTGGGTATGGATTTTGCTGGAAGCAAGAACAACCCTGATGGCATTTTCTAGGCAAGCATCGAGCCAACCCCCCAGGCAGTGCCTGCAGATCCGGGGCAGACACCAGGCTCATTCACAGCACCAGGAGCAGGCTGGGCTGAGCACCAGGGCTGGGAGCTCCTCTGCATCCTACACAACTGGAACCCACTGGGAAATGTCTTGTGTTGGGCAAGGGGTGCACCCTGACCCCAGAACAGAGATACCACAAGCCCAAAACCTGCCAAAAGGGCTTTCCCTGGATCTTTCCTAAACCTGCCAAAAGGGCTTTCCCTGGGTCTTTCCTAAATTCCTTCCCTACCACTTGCCACACCGTCCTGACCTGGCAAGAGTGGTGCAAAAGGAGACAAATAGGAGTCACATGTAGAACACAATGCAGCTTCTAATGTTAATCTTTTAAAAGTGCTAATTATGTAAACCTCCCTGTTCTGAAAGGAAATTAATATAATTGTTTGTACAGACACGGGGAAAGTCATCTGAGAAGTGCTGCTATTTTTAACTGATCATAGTTAAAAATAAGGAAGCTAAATATTAAGAATTCGAGCTACAAAAGGTACAAAAATAGCCAGGCTCACACAACCTGAGCAAAACTTTCTGGTCACCTCTCTTACCTTAGTGGCATGTGACTGGGAAAAGTCAATAAACACTTTGTTACTGATTGGGAAGTGAATACCAAACCCACCAATTTTATGCTTAAACAAGAAAACTCCCAAGATGCACAGTGTTTGTCAAAACAAATCATAAGAGACAAATCTGTGTTGTGATACAAGAACGTATCTGTTGAAAATCATACAGAAAGCAATATATTACTAGTTCTGTCTGGCATGATGTCACCTGCTTATCACAACGGGAAATGTTTGTAATAAAAATAATTTAATAAGCAAACAACCACTTCATACACTAATTTCAAGTTTTATATGCTAATTTCAGTTTCAGAGCAGACTAAAGCACCTTCTTGTGGAAGATACGTTTTCCCCTTTTTTGGTATGCCTGTAAAGGCTGGTGTAATTAAGGGGTTTAATTAAAATCCTAAATGCTTACTCCATAAAAATAGCCTTATGACATGGGGAAAAGTGGATTTTTTTCCATTATAATTGCCTGTCTTGTGTATTGGCAGTGTAAGAGTCCAATTGAGAAGCTGTAAACACTTTTAAATAATTTGTTTTCAATTTTATTATTTATAAATTATATTCATTGATGCTTTCTTCATTCACATTGTGATAATGCTCCTGAATGTGCACTTACTGTGTCAGCCACCTCTATGTTATGGCTGCACACAACTAAAAATGTAATAAAATACAATTATGTGGCTTTTAGCCCATCGAAACCCCACCAATGAATTGAAGGAAGGAGCACACCAGGGCTCAAATTTAATTTTTTCCAATGTTTCACAGCTCACATTGGCTTTAACCTTTGTACTTCGAGGGGCCTTGTGTTTGTTTTTTTCTGGTTATTAATTTTTATGGGGTTCATGGCACGCAGCTGCTGTCCAGCCATGCCTGCTCTGTTCCTCATGCACAGCTGGAGATACTGGGAAGGTTTTGGGGTTCCTACCCCCATCACTGGGATCAACGAGCCCCTCACGGCACAGGCTCGAATATTGTGTGCGGTTTTGGACATCACAATACAAGAAACACATTGAACTATTGGAGAGAACCCAAAGGATGGCAACAAAGATGGTGAAGGGCCTTGAGGGGAAGCTGTGTGAGGAGCGGCTGAGGGCACTTGGTCTGTTCGGCCTGGAGGAGACTGAGGGGAGACCTCACTGCAGTTACAGCTTCCTTGTGAGGGGAACAGGAGGGGCAGGCACTGATCTGCTCTGTGGGGACAGTGACAGGACCGAGGGAATGGCCTGGAGTTGTGTCAGGGCAGGTTTAGGTTGGGTATTAGGAAAAGGCTCCTCCCTCAGAGGGTGGCTGGGCACTGAACCGGCCCCCCCGGGCAGTGGGCACAGCACCAGCCTGGCAGAGCTCAAGAAGCGTTGGGATAACTCTCAGGCACATGGCTGGATTACTGCAGTGCCTGCGCACGGCAGGCAGCTGGGTTCCATGACCCTTGCGGGTCCCTTCCAGCTCGGAATGCCCCACACCCCCAAAGGCGCCACACGCACCCCCCGCCCTCAGCTCCCCCATCAGGGACACCCCGGGAAGGAGGTGGGGGGGAGGCGGGCGGCAGGCGCATGCGTGGAGCGGCCGCGAGGGGGCGGCACCGCGGCGGGGCGGGGCGCGAGCGGCCGCTGGGGGCGCCGCGGGGAGGCCGCTCGCCGCCTCAGCACCGGCCAACATGGCGGCGCGGCGGCCCCGCTCCGCCTCAGGTCAGTGCTGGCCCCTTCCTGACGGGAGCGGGGAGGAGGCGGCGCGGCGGGCGCCCTTCCTCCTCTCGGGGGCGGCGGGCAGCCCCCTCCCGCTGCCCGCGCTGCGTCCCGGGGGCGGGGAGGGATGGCCCGGGCTCTGCGCCTCCCCAGTCCGTTGCGTTTCCCTCCTCCACCGCGCGGCCCGGCGCATCGGCCCCGGCACCACCGGCATCACCCTGGCTGAATCTCCTTCCCGGGATTTAAGCACCGAAACCCCTTCTAGGCAGGCCCGCAGACAGAATGAGTGCTGGTCGGGCCCTCCCGGAGCGCGGGGCCGCGCGGCCGGAGGTGCCGGGGATGCGGGACGGGAGCCGGGAGCCTCCAGCCCCCATGGCCGCCGCATCTTCACCGTGCGGGGCTTTCCGGGCATCGCTGGGGCCTCGTCGTGCGGCGCCTTTCGGCACTGGCACGGTTCGATGTGCTTGGGGCATGTCCAGAACATCATTTGCCGCATGCGGGGTGGATTTTTCATCAGTAGAAAACGCTCTGGCAGTGTTACTTGCCACAGAACGCGTTATACTTGTGTACACGAGTTTTGGTTTAAATAATAATAATAATTGAGGGGCAGAATTAATGTAACTGTTCATGACAGTGTTTTAATAATCTCCATCTAAAGAAGTTAAACATGTTGTCCTCAATACCTCAAAGAAAGAACATTCAATAACAACATTTTAAAATTATGGCTCTCACTGTTTATTATTTAGTACTCAAGAACATGTGGTAATAAAAAGAAATAATGCACACCTACATGTGTATTTCTTGCAGTCTTTGAAGTTTTTACCCATACTGGTAGTACAAATCAAAAAGCTGTCAAAATTCTAATAAAATGTTTATATCTACAGTCTTACTTTAATTCTAGGTCATAATTTAACTGCTCCTATTTTCTGGAATGTCCGACCAGTATTGCTGAATTTAGATTTGACCTTAAATATATTTAAACAAAGTGGACTTCAGTTCATGTGTGTATGTCCCAGAATGTGATACACTTTTAAAATATGTTTCTTTAAAAATCTAGACCCATCTCTTTCCTTTGATGTCCAAGTATAGATGGTGTTGAGGATCTCTTAATTTGAAGTTGTAGGATACCTGTTTTGAAAACATTGGCAGAATTGTCCTGTGAACATGGAACTTAATTGAAGTCCCAGCATCATCTGCTGTTGTGGAAAAGGAACAGAAGCCACAAATGCTGATGCCCGGTCCTCTGAGGAGCACTGGGCCACAAGTTCTTAATCTTTCCAAGTGTTGGTCTGTCCCTTTGGTTTTTCTTTTTGTTGGGTTTTTTTGTTTGTGTTGAATGGGCTAACTGGTAGTTTCATCTGATGCTTCTTGGTTCCTGTACTTGAACAGGTGGGGGATTCTTGTTCACCTTTGTGGTGCCAGTCATGGATTTTATTAATTACACTGCTGCCTTCTACACCTTACCTTGGTGGTGGCATAGAATCCCAAAATCCTTTGTTCTGGGAGCTGCTGGACCATAGGTAGCTTGCACACTACAGTTTACACCATTGCATTACCCAGTTAATGCCCAGACTGGGTCTGGGCTTTTCACATAAATCGTTAATTTAGTCTACAACTGAGAAAAAAATTTTTTTTAATTGCTTTTTCTTTTCCAGACCACGACAGTGACGATGATTCCTACGAAGTGCTGGATTTAACAGAATATGCTCGGCGTCACCATTGGTGGAATCGTTTGTTTGGCAGGAATTCAGGACCAATTGTAGAAAAATACTCTGTAGCCACACAGATTGTGATGGGAGGTGTGACTGGCTGGTGAGGGAGCTTCCCTTTCCATCACTGACCTAGACCTTTTACTTTGTTAGAAGATCCATTTCCAAGGGTATTTGAAGCAGATAAATACATGTTTAATGGGATTTCCTTTATCATTAATCAAGATTATTCATGTGTGAACAATTTTAGCTTGTTACTCTGACTCATCATTGTGAAGTGTTTTTTAATAGTGGTGAAACATCAGTTATCCAAGGAAATTCATACTAGTTACTGTGGAAAGGATTTGGGAAAATGTCAGAGCTCTAAAGTGACAAGAAATAAATGGAAAATTACTGCATGTAGCTTTTATTTTGTATGGAAAAAGCTTATTTCCTTACTAGTCTAGATTTAGAAACTTAGTTATATTATGGCTGAGACATATTTTACAGGTAAAAGAAATGAAGGGAAGAAAAAAGGATGACAAAATATACTTTTAATTAAGAGCCCCATTTCCTGGAGACTGTTTTTTCCTCTAAATTGAGCTGCAGCCATGTTGAGTGAATTCACAGTTTGCTCTGATGTTAACTGATACATAGCCTAGTTATACTCGAATAATTCATGGTGAAAGCTAGACAGTAAAGATGAGAACTTAAACTGGAAAATGTGGTCACAGCCTGAGCAACTGTGTCAAGATATTTATTTGTCAGAGGTATTTGAATGGTGTTTGTCTATTCCAGTACACAGAAAAACGGTAAATTCATTGAAAAACACCATTATGTTAGCAAAGTGTGCTAACATAAAGAGGAATTATGCAAGAATTGGAAGATGAAATAGACTTAAAATGAGATTGTTGTACTCAGGCTCAGTACAGCTTTGTGAAGTGGGTTTAGCTTTCAGTCAGAGTTTATAATTTCCTTCTGTAGCCTTAAAATTATTTTTAAAAGCTACATGTGTACATGTAAACTCAGAAGTTTCTAGGGAATAGTTCATCTGGCATCCATAAAAACTGGCTTATTGAATGATCTGGAAAATGCACTTTTCAGTATCTGTAGATGCACATCTCTCTGGGTGCCTACTAATGTATATAAATAAGAATTCACTATTTATATGCAGGGGGAAAAATTCCCCTCTGTGTGTGGGCCAGTGTTTAGACACACTGGGATTGCCCAAGGAAGTTGTGGAACCATCAGCCTTGGCAACTCATGTCTGAGTCAGGGCTCTTGGCAGCCTGATCGAGCTTCGAGATTGGATTGGGCTCTGCAGCAGCTTTGGGAAGGTGACTGGCCCAGGTGACCTCCAGAGGCCCCTTCCTGCCTTGTCATTGTTCTGTAGTGTCAATATCTGTGCTGTTCTCCATTTGATGAGGGAGGGTTTGGAGACTGAGAACCAAGGTAATTTTCTGGTTGCCTTGATCCATTAAAAATAGACTTAACAGCATGTCCCAGCAGAATGGCCTCGCTGAGTTTAACTCTTGTGGTAGGGATGTGCTGCTTTTTACTGAGATCTTTCAGTTATGAGTTGTGTAGTTAATGTAAATTATGGTATAATGTATTTACATTCCACTTGGGAACAGTTGTAGTAGCACTGTTATGTAATTATGTTGTGCTTTATTAACATGCTACATTTAATAGCAGTAAGATCTAGAGATCTCAAGTTTACTTTAAAGGGGCCATCAGAAAGCCAGGAACAAGCAAACATTACATTATCTTGTTTTAGGCATTGTTAACTTAATATTGCTTGCATTAAATAGCCTTGATTTTTAAATTTTTAAATATGAAATTATTCATTTGCTTTTTAAATGAAATAATGGTAATAGTTGCAGTCAGGAATTGTGTAGTGTGGCATTGTTCAGCAGAAAACTTCATTAGACTGGGTTTTTTTTTGTTCTGTTCCCCTAAGGTGTGCGGGATTTTTGTTCCAGAAAGTCGGAAAGCTTGCAGCAACTGCAGTAGGTGGTGGCTTTCTTCTGCTTCAAGTATGTAGCATTTCATGCTTTATAAGTTGGCAAATGTTATTTACTAAACAATAGGAAAAACACAGCTGTTGGGTAACATTTAATTAGGAAGACCTTATCTACTTCATCTTTTTAGGTATATCAGTCAAAACCTTACATTTGAGCTGGATTATTGTGTACAAATGAACAAAAGAGACATTTCTGAGAATCAGTGGTAAATCAGAATCTGCTCTGTCCTGTGAAATAGTTTGTTGTAAGACAAGAGAACTTGTGTGCAGAAGCTGAGGTACTGTGTGGGATTCAATGTTGCCAGATCAGAGGAACTGCCTGTAAACCTATGGTTAGGGAGAATTTAAAATGTGTTTGTTTTACATTGGTTTGAGAATTTTATCACAGCTTTAGGCTGCTTTGGCAGTTGCCTGGAAAGCTTGTTCTGGTCCCAGTATGAGCTGTGTTTTTCTGTTTTCTCCCCTTGCCATGTTTTATCTCTTGAATATCTAAAGCCTGGCTGAGTTTTGACTGCTTCATTGCATTCTTCTCTCTGCTGGCTTTTGGGTTCAGAAGTTTTTAATTATGTTATCAGGCATGATCATTTACATTTTTCATCAGATACTGTGATTAGAGGAGGATATATTTCCAAAAAACCTTTAAATTAGATGAAACTTTAAGTGAAGGAGAATTTCACGTGTCCTTCTCTAAGATGCTAAGATTTTACTGACATTTTTCATGCCTTAGTACCTGTGAGCTTCTCATTTTTCCTCAGATTGTTCTAGGGGATATAGATTGGTGCCTACTTAGGCTCAATGATACACAATTTCTTGAGAGGAGAGGTTAAAGATATATTTGTTCTTTCCATCATCACCCTGGAGGGTTTCTGAAAGGCATATCCTGCTTTTATTTCTTTTGATTGTAGTGGCTGATCAGGAAGGGTGGGGTGGTAACTGCTGCTGTGTAATACATTGCAGTGTTGCTGTTGTGTGAAGTACACATATTTCATTCATAATCATGGTCCCCACTGGTTTGGGGGCTAGTTTGGTTTTTTCCACTTCCCATGTTTTGTATGCCATTGGTCTTAATTCTATAAATGATAATTCTCTTATCAATATGACAGAAGAACTGCCAGACAGAGGCACCCAGGGTGGAGGCAGCAGATTGCTGCAGGTACCTTCCTCAGTTCTCCTGACTACAGGAAGCTGAAAAGTTAAAGCTGAGACCTGTAGACAAAGGAGAATGGAAATTGAATAAAACACATCACTTGTGCAGGATTTTTACTTGCTCAGCTGTGAAGTTTGGGGAGCTTTCCTGTACATGCAATAGTTTTGCCATGTGGTTGAGTGTCTGATTTCTTGGTTGATGTCATTTACACTGAATCCAAAAAGGAGTATTATCCAAGAGGAAATACGGGTTAAGTATTTTGATTGGATTGTCTATATCTTAAGTGAGATCAGATTCTCTTGAAAGGAAATTAAGTAAATGCCTTGGTCTCTCTTTTAATTCAAAACATTTTGCATTTTAAGGCTGAGTCATAAATTCTATGGTGTAATTACATTTCTGTAGTCTTTAATTTTTTCATTTAAAGATCACACATCCTGATTCTATGAATATGTGTTCAGTGCTTCCCCTGAGTGGGCAGAAGAGTATTTCAGCACATTACTAGAAAGTTCCTTTTTATCTGTAAATTTCTCTGAAGTTGCAGATTTCATTTCAGCTGCTGATTGCAATATTGACATTATAATTACATGCTAGAACAAGAATAATAACTACAGAAGGCGAGATTCTTGGCTAAAGCCCATTCAGTGAAACATTTCAGTCTTAAAATTTAAAAAATACGTTTTTTTTCTTCAGTGGGTGATGACTTCATCTCGAGAAATATAGTAGGAAACTGAAAGCAATACATTCTTCAGTGTCAGTTTGTACAGGAAGCAAAAAAGATTTTTCATGATTTTGTAAGTGATTTAGAACTTCAGTCTTAATACAGATTATATGACAATCAGTTGGAGAAAAAGAATAAAAATTATGTGATATTTGCACAGGTTTTCAAAATCATGATCTATTATCACATCTTTGCAGTGAATATTTCCACACCTTAATTTCATTCATTCTTATTTGATTATTAACTATGCTTTTTTTTGTGAAATAGATGTAGTTCTTCAAATATGCTGGTATAAGAGCAATATCCAGGCACTACATTAAGGAAAATACAGTGCATTTCTCATAACAAGTAGGGGATTTTCCTTGTGTAACTTCTCATTTATACAGCACAGTTTGGTAAAATCCTGGAGTAGGGAGGTACGAACTCAAGTACTCTTGGTTCTACTGTAATGAATTGGTTAAACACAATTGTCCTTAATGAGCACCTAATAGCTCTTTATTTTTAAAATCCTATATCCTCAAGAGCAGTTTCATTGTCTTTTGCTCTGCAGTGAGCATACAAATTACAGCTTTTTCTGTTCTGTGTTGTCTATTATTTAGTAATGAAATTGGATTTTTATTCAGTTATTTGTGCTTTCACTAACACATTTTTCCTCAGCTCATTAATATGCCATTGATGAATTAAACTGAATTCTTCATTAAATTATGTTCTAATTTAGGAAAGGTAAATATGTGAAAACAACACAAGAAACAGAATAAACTCTGAGATGTCCTTGGCTTTATCTTGTACAGGGGTTTGTTGCTAGTGCACCATGATGATCAAGGAATCATAGCATGGGTTGGCTTGGAAGGGACCTTAAGGACCGTGTAATTCCAACCCAGTGTGGCATCCCAGTGACATTCCCTGGGAGGCACCAACCTGCTTCTGGGGCTGGGGGCTTAGTGAGAAAGAGCTGGATTCAATTTTCTGTTGAATATCCCACTTGACAGTTGGTGTGTAGACACTTAGAGGGAACATTCAATGGAACAGCCAAAGCAAATGGGAGTTGGGAATTGGCCTGATAAAGAAATGCCAAGTTTCTGGCAGGTTCTGCCATGGAGGGACAGAGCATCTGTGCCTCTGGAACCTGCTGTGCTGGCACGGGACAGGGGAGCTGTGCCTGCAGATGGTGGCTGAGGGTCCAACCTCTGCAGTTCAGCTCTTACACATTGTGTCACTTCTCAGTCCCTCCTTGTCAGTGTGTGTTGAGCTTAGAGACTTGTCAGATCTGTTCTGGAAACTGGGGGTAGTTCCCTTCCAAAACAGCAGAAAATACCTCAAAGTACCTGTGGGTTCTGTACCCTGCAGCTGAGCTCACCTGTGACTTCTGGCCTTGCTTGGGCTCTTTTGGTGTGAGACATTGTGCCTTGAGGAAATTAAAATTCTTTTGTCCCATCCTGTTGTACCGATTTTTTGCTCCAAAACATTTTTCTGCTCATTATTCCTGTTAGTGTTTCACAATAACAAAGTACCTGTGTGCCTCTCCAGTGTCACCCCCAAAATGAGGTCTGCCCTTGAAGATCCTCAGGTTTCCTTAATTAATGTCAAGAAAGAGAACACATTTTTAGTGTTCCTGCACTGATGTATTTCTTCAATTGCCTTTTTGAAAAAATTCTGTTATTTTTTCAACACTTTTGGAAGGTCTTGAACAAATAATGAGCTATGAGATATACAGATGATAAGTATATATCTATTATTCCATTACCATTTATAGAGATTCCTGTATAACCCAAAATCCATCCCCATAAGTCTCTTTAATAATATGTGCAATTAATATGTATAAACCTATATGACTCCTTAAAATATCCAAGTATGGATATGATAATGGGGTATTGTTATTTTACTTGGTTGTTGTACGGCCTGAGTTTAAAAAAATAGTAAATTTTGAGAATTTGTGTTTATGTAAATTTACTGTTATAAGCAAGTAGATTTTTATGATACATTGGAGTCTAAAAATTGAAGTCTGTTTTTTCAGCATTTGAGTTCAGGGGTATTATTTCTGCACTTATATATGAAATTATGTAATTAGTGGGGTTGCAGCCAAAGTAGATATGACACAGGTTCTGTCACTGCCAAAGTACAGGGGTTTTTTCTTCTCAGTTAAAAAATTTATATTCAAAACATTACCTTCTGTTGCTTATTTTATAAACACTCAATAAGTAGAATTTGGAATCTCTTATTTCAGGGCTGTAAAGTTCAGGGAGAAAAGATGTCTGGTTTTGATGCAAGTGTAAGCTCTGCAGTAGTTACAAACAGATCTTAATTAAAAACTTCTGCCTCATCTTTGTGCTCTCTGGATAACTGAGCTAATTAAAGTTGTCTTAGTGAAATGTTTCTTCCAAGAGCCATTTGCATTTCACAAGCAAGCAGATACATTAGCATTTCTTACATTGTGTTGGACTGAGTGGATCAGTCACATTTAATTTACAGTTGTGTGAGTGAGAAGGCACCAATTCAGTGCTGGGGCCTTTTTGAAATTCTTGTGGTCATGTTAAATTCATAAAATAACAATTGCCACAATGTGCAGCTGTTTTTCTTTTCCTGGTGTGTCATCCAGTGACTGGATGTGCAACCAGTACAGTTCTCAAACAGGTTTCCTGCTTTCGTACTGTACAGCCCTTACTGAGCTGTCCCTGCCTGGCACGAGTGCCCATGTGAATAAATGGCTTTACAGTAGACAGGCAAAGTCAATTAATTTGTTATTAATTACATTCGGAGGCAAGAAGTAAAAGAGAGTTTAAAAAGTAAGTTCATTTTGCATTTGTCCAGTGAATTGGTTTTTTTAGTTATGCAAAGGTGGAAACTGAAGTTGACTTTTTTGCAGAGGTGATCTTCTAGAAGTTTTGTTCTGAATTCAGGCAAAATCTGTCTGACACTTGTTTAATTTTATTTTTTTTCTGGATTATGAAATCCTCAGTTTGTGGTGAAATAGGTTGCTTAGTTACTGTAGCAGTTCTAGTATAAACTAGATGGTCTAATTTCAGTTATTTGGTAGAAAGATCCATGTGAAAGTCAAACTTCAGAGCTTGTAAGTGATGTGAAACTAAACATAATAAATTATGTATTTAGGCTAAACCTAATAAATTGTGTATTTAAATACCTGTTCCACAAAAGTTCATTATCTGTGACTTATGTTTACCAACTGGACAGTTTGCATAGAAGGCTGTTAGGTAGTTTGGGTGGATTTCCCACCCACATGTGACCTTGAGAAGTACCTGAGAAATCTCACACTTTAGAAAGTTTTTGGATAACAGTCATTTACATGTAAGTTCAGTGATTTATATCCTAACAGTTAAAATAAGCAGTAATCCTTAATTTTGATTTTCTTTTTTTTTTTTTCCCCCAAATGATGAGTTGTTTAACTGTTTTCTAGAACATGCACCAATCAAATATTAGTAACAGAAATAAGGCAAAGGTTTGGGATGATCGTTAGGCAGGCTATAAAATTTGGAAGTTTGTGTGTAAATTGTATGAAGCAGTCTCCTCAAACGTATTCATTTTTCTGATTTTACAGAATTTGTGCTGTTCTCAGGCTGTTATTTTTCTACTTAATGATTTTGTTTTGTAAGAAGGGTGAGAATTCTCTTGTAATGAGTATTTTTTGTTGTTGTTGGACAGTTTAAATTATGTAGGATAAAATAAAGAGTTTTCAGTGTTTCTAATGATGATTTTGATTAGCCCTGGATACTCTGTCACAAATGAGAATTCTACAGTTCTGAAAGAAACTGAGACAAAAAAGTTTCTTCATTGTTGTGCTATGAATCTATTTTTCTTACAAATAAAGTTACAGTAAATGTTGCAGGAAAAACATTGCAAAGCTTTTATAAGTAAAAAAACAGAGAACTGGTAAAATTAACAAGAGTCTACTGAACTTTGCCATTGCTTGTTCTAATTTGAGCTGCTGTCACTGAGGAAAGGTTTGAAGCAGAGAACCTGCTGAAACTGGAAGAATGTCTTTTCCTGTATCTGTAATAAGTAAAAATAAAAACGATTTTATAGGCACCAAGACAATCTATTTTGACTAATGAAATGTGAATTGCAGCTGTACTAACTGCCTTTATTTCCCTAGATTGCTAGTCATAGTGGATATGTACAAGTTGACTGGAAGAGAGTTGAAAAAGATGTAAACAAAGCAAAAAAACAGTTAAAAAAGCGTGCAAATAAGGCAGCTCCTGAAATCAACACTCTCATTGAAGAGGTGAGTCTAAGGTGATAAACTCCTTTTTACCAGTCACATTTTCTTACCTTACACTGCAGGTGATAATGAGTTGAAAATGCAGATGCAGAACTGGAACACATCAAAAATAGTTTGGCTTTATAATTTATTTAAAGTTTTCAGATTGTGCTGTCTTTTATTCATTCAGCTTTCTGGCTTGGTCACTGTTAAAAATGGCACACAAATTTGTTCTTGGCAGGTGACAAAGCCAGTAAGGTCATGACATGGTAAAAAGTTCAGGATGGTGTGGGTAAAACATGTTAACTACAAAGACAAAACCCAAATCTTCTTAGACTGCTGATAATAAAATTACTTGTCTGGACAAGAATGACATTTTTGGCAGAAAAGCTGTGGCTACTTGGTAACAGGAGTTGTGATTTTATCTTGCTTTTATACATTTTGGAGAATATCTGTCTGCAGAATCTGCCGGTTGCCTACTATGTTGAGAAGAGGTAGCTGTGATACTGATCAGTGTCACGGGGGCTGTTTCACCCTGTCATTTGAAGACTTCCATTTAATCAATTTTGTGGTTGTTTGGGTTTTTTTAAAACCTGTTTTTACATATTTTTCACGTTCCATACATGCAGTCTAAGTTTCATTCTGAATAACTGAGAATCCTGACTGTGAATGTGCTGCAGACAGCAGCCACACTGGTGTTCTGTAATGAAAGAGTTTTGACATCTCAGGTTTAGCCTGTATGGAGTTGCATATAGATTGATAAAAATTTACTTTAAATTTTGATGTGAATATGAACTGTAAGTTCAAGATTGAGGGTTTTTTTGCTGCTTCTGTACCTCAAATAGCTTTACCTCTCCTTCACTACTGCCCTGTAGAAATGGGTGGAATAGGATGGGGTTTTTGGTTTTCCTTTGTTTTTTTTTTTTCCTCTCAGATTATATGAATTTCTTGTGTGTTAGTTGCCAATCTGAAGTGTTTGAAGCAGAGGATTTATGAAATGGCACATTTGATAAAAGGTGTTACACTCTGTGCTGCTACTTCATTAAATACTCTACACACATGTTATCATACATAAGTGGTTTTTTTCTAGGATTAAGTTGTTAGGAAACTGGTTCATAATGGAGTGTATTTCATTCCCAATGATCTTCCAAAAAGCAGTATTTTTTCTTTTAAACAATTATCATGTGATTGCAATTGAAGTCATGGTGGTGCTTGTGCTTTTTTTGACAAGGTAGTTTGTAAAACATCTTATTTTAATCAAAACAAGAGTGGTATTGGCATGAAATTGCTGTAATAATTCCTCTGTATTTTGTCTTTTTCAAGTTTCACTGTATTTTAAAAATACTGTTAAAAACAGCTGAGAGTCAGTTTGCACTACATTGGTGCCACCTATTTTTATATGGTTTTGCAATTAACCTCATGAGTATCATTTTTCTTCTCAGTCAACAGACAAATCGCTTCCCCCTGCATCCTTCTCCACAAGTTTGGTCTTCTTGTTTCCAGAAGCTGTGATAAGTATTAAATAATAACATCAGGCACAATTAACTTCATGAGTATCATTTTTCTTCTCAGTCAACAGAATTTATCAAACAGAACATCGTGGTGTCCAGTGGCTTTGTTGGAGGCTTTTTGTTGGGGCTGGCGTCGTAAGGACCCGAAGGTCTCTTCCAGATGGGATCCATGTCGACCAAGATCAGTTGTGATGCGCTATCTGCAAGCAGTGTGGGTCACTGGGCCTGCCAGAGCAAGACAAGAGGACAAGCTAGACAACTTGGGAGCTTTTACATTTCAGGCTTTTGCCTCTTGAAGCTTGGTAAAACTAGGATTTGCTGAAAAAACTGTGCAGTGTGCTCATTATAGCGTTTCTGGGCAAAACTGGTTCATCCTCATCATGTCTCTTTTTATCTATGGCCTTTCAAGATCTAGCATTTTTTAAAATGTTGTTCTTGGAATATAGCTATGTAACCATACTATAAGAATGAAAGCTCCATTTCTATGTTTTCAGTTAAATACTATTTATTTAAAAAGTATTTTTCTTCATGCTGTAGTAGGTAGTATCAATGACTACATACTGTATATGATACTGTGTTTTCAGCCTCCTGGCTGTCCATCTTCTTTAGAAGTCACTGCAATAATCTGTAATACCTTTTTACAGAGTATTAAATAACAAAGAATCATGAGCTTATTAAAGGTGAAAATTAACTTTGGCCTTTGTGTACATAAAAAATGAAAGTCTCTCAATTTTAGCCTGCAGGGACCTGGTGCCAGTGTTTTCCCAGACGGGTTTTTAAGGTGGTTTTAGTGATTTGTTACCAAGTTATTTTAAAGAAGCTGATAACCCAAACAAACACTCAATGCATTTTGGTGCATTTCAAACTTAAACCTTTCAGAAATTTGTACCCAAGGAAGAGTTTGCTCTGCCCCGATTTCTCTGGTTTTACTGTAGCAGCAGATGAATGTGAACTGGAATCTCTCCCACCAGGTTGTTTTGGGTTGCAGTTGCCTTCTTAGAACAGCAGTAGTGGTTCAGTAGCATTGGATGGATGGATGGATGGATGGATGGATGGATGGATGGATGGATGGATGGATGGATGGATGGATGGGTGGGTATGAGCTTGGATGCACAGGACCTGGGATGCTGGACATACTATCCTTCTAAATATTTAGATTTGTGCATCCCTGGGATCCAGAGGTTTGTGTTACATGTTGACCTCATGTTTGTGGTGTGCTTGTGGCCAAGGTGAGTAAGGTATGAAGCACGTCCTGCCTGCTTTAAGGGTTTCATCAAACCTGGTTAAGACTGGAAAACAAATCCTAGCACACACACCCCCAAACCAAACCCCCAAACCTGAGGTACATGAATGGCCATGGATCCTAAATATTTTGTTTTAAAGTGACTATCTGGAGTTATATAAGCCCAGTTGCAGTTTATTAGAAACGGGAAGCCCAAGGAGGAGTGTGTCTGCTGGGTTGTCTGGGATTTACAGTAAAACAAAGAAAGATGAAAATGTTAAAATATGAAAGCCTTTGCTGTGGTGTTCAGCCCAAAGAATAAGGGGAAGGTCACCAACCAGTCAGCTTTTCTCTGCTGATGACGCTCATGGGTTTTTGGCACGTCCAAAGGATACTGAAGCCAACTGACATGAGTCATCCACCCTGACTGGAATGAACTGGGTATCCTGAAGGGCTTTGGGGATGTGCTGACCGCCTCAGTACCATGAGCCTGTAAATATGCGTTTTTGGTGTACTTTGTGAAAGGATTTCAAAGGAGCATCCTTTAGTGAGCTTGTTAAAAAGGCTGCTCATGTGACCAAGGAATTTGCTTCATTGTTAGAAGTAGAATTAAAACCAAAAGTATTAGTAGGATGCAAGACTGATTTCTACAGAGGAAAGTTCTGCTGTTCTGTTGGCATCATCTGAGATTTTCAGTCAATGGATCAGGAATTGATTGAAATACATTTGAGGCTTCTATAGTTTTATTTTTTGAGTTAGATTTCATTTTTTTAAGCCTTAAGAGACATAATGTTGTACATGTACAACTGTCTGAGGGACTAAAAAGGCAAGGAGAAATGGTGTTACTGAAAAGGTGAACACTGGTGATTTGTGCTGGGATTGGCTTCATGTCCTGGAAAGGAGAATGGAATAGGAGAATGGCTGCTGGCACAGCAGGACTTGCTGATGCAGTTCTTGGGCTGGTGAGGCAGAGGAGATGCTGCCAGCAGCTCCAGGTACAGCTGGCAGGGTAAAGTGGTGATGGAGTGGCAGCTGTGGTAAAGGACCAAGGTAAGTGCAGCCTTTCTTACAAATACCTGAGATTTTTTAGTGTGCCAGCTCAGACCAGTCTCACCTAAGTGAGGGAATGCTCTGTAAAGGTACAGTCAAAAAATGGATGTTGATGGGGTTGGGAATGGAATGTAACAGGAATATTTGGTTTCTGGGGGTAAAGCCTTCTCTGGGATGATTTCAGAGTTACTGTTGCCCTCTCTGACAAACAGCAATCCAGGCTAAGAAGATTCAGAGGAGAAAAGCTGGTGAGGTCGTGGCATGGGTTGTCCAGAGAAGCTGTGTCTCCCCTGGATCCCTGGAAATGTCCAAGGCCAGGTTGGACAGGGCTTTGAGCAACCTGGGAGAGTGGAAGTGTCCCTGCTTAAGGCAGGGGGGTTGGAACTGGATGATCTTTAAGGTCTCTTCCAGCCTAATTCCTTCTATGGTTCCACGATTGTAAAGAAAAAACATGGAATAAAAATTTTTGAAGAGCATTTTTTTGGGGGAGTGGAAATCAGTTTTAAAATGCTGATTAGAAATGCTTAAATTAATGAAAGGCTGACCCAGCATTTCTATGGGTTTTATTGTATAGCTGAAGAACTTAAAGGTGGAAAACGTGGACCTAGCAGTGGCAAACAGATTTCCATAATGCCCAGTGGGTCTGTGGAATTAATTTCTGTTGTGTGCTACTGAGATCAAGGAAGAGCCCTTCATTCAGAGAAAGATGGGGCAACATTGCAAGAGTCACAAAAAACATTTGAGAAAAAACATTTTCGGTTTCTCTGGCCATAGTTAATATTGTTTGGTGCAGTTCATGATAAAATTCCAGCTGATCCTACCTTTTCCCTCTACAGGCCTGTGTAATTTTTTTCCCCTCAAGAAGTTATTAGCAGCCACTTTTCAAAGTTGAATGTTAAGATAATGATTGAGGAAGGCATGGCATATATCCCTCTAGTGAACAGCTTTTGAAAGCTTATTAAACAGTGTATTTGGGGAGAGATTGCTAATAAATCATCTATTTGTTTTCAGTTATCTTAATTGGATAATCTATTTCCTGAAATTACTTATTTTTAGTTAAAGAAGCATTGGGCAGTACATTTTAATTTAAGGTGAGATGCCAGCATGATCTTATTATTAAATTTTAAGAGGCCAGAATTTGGCTAAAATTTTGAAGGCTGTTTCTGCTTCAGCAGCCAGACAGAAAATTAAAATGTAGTTAAAAGATGGAGCTGTCTCCCAGATTCAAGTGCATTTGTCATGAGGGCTTAAGAGGGGGAGAGGCAAACAGTAAAATGCAGGAGTCAGGACTGTAATTCAGTAATTCTGCCTGTGCAGACTCCATAAATTACAGTGAATTCACTAATGTGAAAAAGCACCAGTAATACCTCCCCCTAACCTTTTAAAAATTGTTAGAAATCTCAAAGAATTACTTTAAAATCAAATTTTTATGGTATGCACCTCCCTGGGGTCTGTAGGTGATAGTGGAAAAAAATAATGCTCACCCAAACTAGAACAACACGACATTTTGGAAGGGAGATTGGGCACCAAAAAAAAAAAAAAAAAATTTTATTCACCCTAGGACTGAGCATGGGCTGGGGGCGTGGGGGAAGAGAACAAGAGTCAAATCTACCAGGGGAAGGAGGTGCCATCCTCCCTTGTTGGATTGGAAGCAGGTTTGGTGCAGCATGGCGCAGCAGCATACATCCCAGTACTGGGACATGTGGGAGAGCTGGTGTTATCTTGAGGCAGTTTGGGAAGTGAGTCAGCTGACATTCATCAGGACCTGTAAGACCAGAAGCCAATTTTAATGAAGATAATCGTGGGGTGAGTGTGCACAAAACATCTGGTGCTGAACCCTTGGTTGCCTTTGGTCCCACATTGAAGCTGGGAGGCATCTAAATCTTGGAATGCTGCAGGACGTGGCACAGAGATGTAATAAGGAATTTTGTGCTCACAGCCTGGGCTGGACACAGCACAGCAAACTCCAGCACAACTGCTGCCAGGCTTGGACTAGGAAATCTTGCTGGACCTAGGCTGAGTCCAACTCATAGCTTGGGTAAACCAGTGCAGTGGTTCAAATTTGCATAGTTCGCGGGTTCTGCATTCAGAGGTTTTCTGCCTCACTCACCCTCTCCCCTTCTCACAGTTCCTTGAGCAGTCCGTGTTCCTGCCTCCCTGCTGTAGTTTTTCCTGCCTTCTGTTTTTTCCACAGCTCCCAGGAACAGAGCACCACATCATACACTGAGCTGTGAAAAAGAGGAAATGCAGTGCTTCAAAATGAGGAGAAGTTGGGAATAAATGCCACAAGTAAGCTCAGCTGTGGGACTTCCCAACAGCTCAGCCTCTGGCTTAGCTCGGGGGAGCTGGTGGCCACATTCCATTACCTTTTCCTGGGAAACCTCTTCTTCCTAGATCAGTGCCCTTCCTTCCAAACCATGAGGTGTTTTGGCATGAGATAGCCTTGGTCCCTGCTGCTGACATTCCAGGGGTGTGGCTGTATCTCAGTGTTCATGGAGCACGGACAGGAACTTGGGTCTGGTCACCTCAAAGTTTCCTGAAGTCATTTGTGAAGAGTTGAATGAGCTGCTTGAAGTGGGAATGCTCCAGTGGGAAGAAAGGAAAGCAGGTTACACCCAGGATATTTTGCTGCCCATTTGGTAGGATGCTTACCTGGGGACTGGAATATGTTGTTATACATTCAGTCCTTGATAAGGCCTTATTTATTTCACCATCAAACCACACAAATTCAAGTCCTCCTAATCCTAACCTGTTAAAAAAACCATTTCTGCACATGTGGACTGTATATTAAAAAAAAAAACAAAAACAAACTTCATAGAGAATGTTAATACACAAAGAGAATTGAGTATTGAACTATATGATTCCTATTTAATATAGATAATTTGAACTTTTGTCACAACAAGAGGCACTCAAACACTTGCCATACATACTCATGGGACCTGGAGAATTAGTGCCAATTTATCTAGCATGATTTGTCATTGGACATCTTATTTTCTTGAAGTATTAATGATGAAGTAGAGGTTATTCTGTTTTCTTGTGTGCTTAACAGACATCAGACTGCAGCCAAATTTCAGATTTTTATTTACAGATATTTCAAATCCTCTCCAGTGAGGCAATCAAATGCCTTGATAGACTACATGTTGCTGAGACAGAAGTCTAAGCCAAAATACATCTGAATTAATCTGTAAATGTAAGAAATCCCTACAGATGTGTGAAAAGAATGTTTGAAAAGCAAGAGTTGCCAAATATTATTTCAAAATCCACATGGGCCAGTAAAGAGGAAGCAGGAAAATTAACAGCAATCAGGGAGTCTCTATCCTTAATGCTCTTATAACAATATATAATTGTTAAAAACATTGAGAAAATGCCTTTCTACAATATAATAATTTTTTTTCTATTTATATGTAATATAAATATATCATATGACATATGAGATCTAGTTTTCAAACTTAAAAGCAGAATTGCATGCTGGCTTCTTTAGGAGAGTTCTTTTGAGGCTGCATGTGCAAGTACAGCCAGGCACGTGCTTCAGTGACTCACTGGTTTGTATGTGAAAGCCAAGGTAGAACAAACCAGGGAAGGGATGCACAGGTCTTTCCTCTTTTTATGTTTTTACAGGAATCTCTAGTTTGGCTTTGCGACCTTTGGGTAGTCTGCACAGAATCAGGAAACCAGGGAGTGCTCACGGTGGGGGAGTTAAGGGTAGGGCACAAGAAGAGGAATTTGTCTATCAGAACGTGGGTGTCAAGCTGGGTGCTCTGTATCCTGCTCATGTCAATGTTCTGAGGCAAATCTGCCTTTCTGGAAATCACAGACTCACAGAATGGTTTGGAGTGGAGGGAATCTTAAAGATCATCTCATTCCATCCTCCTGCCCTGGGCAGGGACACCTTCCACCAGACCAGGTTTCTCAGAGCTCCATCCAGCCTGGCCTTGGACACTTCCAGGGATGAGACATCCACAACTTCTCTGGGCAACCTGTTCCAGGGCCTCACCACTTCCCTCACAGGGAAGAATCCTGCTAACCTCTGATCCAAACCTTCTCTTGGTCAGTTTGAAGCCATTCCCCCTTGTCCTGCCACTCCATGGCCTTCCCAACAGTCTCAGACTTTTCCATAGGCCTCCTTTAGGGGAAACCTCAATTAGATCACCTCAAAGCCTTCTCTTTTCCAAGCTGAGCAATCCCAACTTTTCCTTGGCCTTTTGAACTCCATAGGCTGAGGTTACAGGAGTAGCAGCTCTGCTGGGAAGGTCTGGGGGTTATGGTGGACCTGGAATTTGAAGGAACCCTGGAGTCACTGCATATGGCAGAAAACACAGGCTGAGGTGCCTCAGGAGGGGCATGGTTATGGAAATTTGTTCCTGCCTGAGGCCCTGGGGGACCTCACCTGGAATACCATGACTGCTTTTGGACCCTCCAGTTCAAGGGAGGTGCTGAGAAAGAAGAAAGGATCCAGAGGAAAACACCTGGGCTGCTGAGGGGTCTAAAGAATCAAGGCTACCAGGGGAGCTGGGGAAGGGAAGGGAAGGGAAGGGAAGGGAAGGGAAGGGAAGGGAAGGCTGGGGTTGAATCTGAGGCAGCTACAGCCACCTGAAGGGGGGGCACAAAGGTGATGGAGCCAAACCCTTCCCAACAAGGGGCAGCAGCCACAAGAGTTGTGGCTTGGGAAGGTCACGCTGGACATTAGGAAAAGACCTTCCAGCAGGAGGGTGGTGCAGCAGTGGACAGCTCACCCAGGGAAGCTGTGGGTGCTCCCTCCTCAGGAATTTACAGGATTTGGCTGAACAAAGCTGACCTGACACAGCCCTGGTTGCTGCCCAACCATGCTGCTGTGAGCAGAGAACTTCAGTGCTTCCCTCCTGGGAACATCAGGTGTTTTTATCCCACTCGGCCCTTCCATCCTTCTCCTGGGTTTAGCCTTGTGCTCCTTCACATCTGAACATGCAGCAGAAATGCTTTCTGTGGCTGCTCTCTTCTTGCTGTTCACACAGAGCAGGAAAAATAGATGCTGAGGGGGTGTGGCACTGCAATTAATTCCAGGTTTTCACTTAAAAAAAAAAAAGAAAAAAGTAAATTTATTTATTTTCTCAGCATTGGAAAGGTTAGAGACCTGCCAGGTTATTTTTTGGTGGTATTACTTTTGCTTTTAGAAAATTAAGATCCTGTGGTAGCTGACACACAGGAATTCATGTATGTGTGTGGTTTGCTTAGAGCTGTTGCAGCAAATTCTTAAATATGGAACAGCGAGGGAAAAAAAGCATTTCTTTCCTATTTTTTTTTCAATAGGCACTCCTACACTAATTTAAAAATAGTAAACTGGGGCAAGGTAAGTATCACAGAGCCTGATGTGAAAAAAATACATTGATAGAAAATAAGGAATAGAATATGTGATGAAGATTGACACTGTAAGTAAAAAAAAAAAAAAAAAAAAAAAAAAAGGAGAGGGAAAAAAATTGCACAGAATAATGGAAGATGCAAAGTGATTAGGGAGCACCAAGAGACATGGGAATGGGAAGTTGGTGACAGATGAGGCTGATAAGGCAAAGGGCCTAAAGGAATTCCTCGCCCCAGTAATCACAAAGGGAGCAGAAGGCAATATCCCAGGAACTGGGATTTGTTTTCCTCAGGGAAGGAAGGAAAATGTCAAAAGGTTTTACTCTCGCACTGGAGTGGATAATAAGGCAATTAGTACTATTAAAAAGTTCTCAGAGCACCCAGACTGGAGTAATAAATCACATTCTGGGATTGTAAAGGGAGTGGGGGATGCTGGAAAGCTTTTGTGGGACACTTGTGATAACTTACTGGAATGGGAATTACTGAGGACTGGTGAGTGTTTAATGAAGTTTGGGCATTTACAGATCTCTAAGCTTGACTGCACTTGACCTCAGGAGAAACTAGACACTGGTGAGTCATGGCTGTGTAGATTTGTAAGTGGCAACATGAATATATTATTAAAAACACACCATTTTAACATATGTGCCATGGGAGAAGTATATAATACAAATTATTTGGAGTCTGCTGCACAAAAGATTTATGCAAATAATCTCTATTAATAGGATTTCTCAGTGCAAATCCTTTCATGACAATAGGAGAAGAGCAATGGTATGCTTATGATTTACTTTTGCAAAGGGTTTCTGACGTTTCTACAATTTGAAATGGTGCTTTTCCCTACATTAGGGATATTAGAGAGGAAGTAACTGGTAACCTTTTGCAAAGCTCTGTAAATATGTGAACTATGCATTTTCTCATCCACAGGCTGAATAAGAAGGGAGAGGAATACAAATCCTTCATATGCTATACCTACCCACACCTTCTTTTGGTCTCCACACCTTTGGATTGCTTGATGCATTTTAGAAAGAAAACACAATTCTTTATAATATGGTTTAACTGCTGCCAATGAAATTAAAATAAAATAAAATAAAATAAAAATAATGGGCAAACATCTCTGCTTGATGTTGTGGGCTGGTTGAGTCCTGTGTTGCCCAGAGGAGCAAGATCTTGTTAACCCATCCATCCCAGGGACTGGAGCTGTGGGGGCTGCCTGTGGTGGGGGTGGCAGGGCATGGGCTGACAGCCCAGGCTCATCCTACTCCCAGCCTGGAGCAGCCTGAGGTGAAAAAGGGCTGAAGGAATGAGAGCAGGCAGGAGGAAGGTCAGAGGATGCACTTACCTTTGTGTTTCATTTCAGTGTTTCATTTACCTTCTCCTACAGCTGCATTCCATTCCTTCCTTGGGGAGCACTACAGAGATCTCTGTTCAAGGGGAAAATAAGGAAATAAGGAAACGGGATGGAGAGATCTGAATCTTTTGAGTGGAGCAGCCTCTGCAGAAAGCATTTGGATAAACCAGCCCCTCACCAGCTGGCAGGAGGAATCAGCTGCCAGAAGATGCCAACGAAAGGGTGGAAAAGATGCTTCCCAGAGTGTTTCCACAGTGCCCAGCACCAGCAGCACACCCCTGGCTGGGCAGGCCAGAGGAAACCAGAGAGGCAGGAGCTGTGGGAGCAACAGCCTGTGCAGAATAACCACCAGTGGGAAAATGAGAGCAGCGTTCGGGGGCACAAAGGCCACTCCATCTGCAGCAGCCCCGCTGCCCTGTGCCCTGACACTGCTCCTGCCTGAGGGGCTCCTTCTGCAGGGCTCACACAGGCCCAGCTCGGCAGGCGTCAGTGGGACACAACCATCCCTGCAGGGGGCTGACAGACCCTCAGAGATCCTGCAATCCTCGTGTGGCTCCCCAGGCTGGGGGGCATGAGGGTATCCCGGTAGGTTCCAGCCGGGCTGTGCCCGGTGGACTGCCAGGGGGCCAAAGTGCAGAGGCCACAGAGCTGCCAAGGCCAGGACACCTGGAGCTGGGACCCGGGGCAGGTCCTGCCCTGCTGCCATCTGAGGAGGAGTTCGCCTCCCACCCAGCTTCCTATGGACGCCAGCTCATCCTCCAACACCCCCTCTGCTCTGCTCAGCACCTGCTGTGCCCGCTTGGATGTCCAAGCTCGTCTTTTGTTGAGTTTCAGCACTCAGGAAAATTAAAGGCATAGCTGAATCCAGCTGGAATTAACTTGCTGAGGGCTAGAAAATCTGGTGGGGAGCCAGTGAGTGGCCATGTGTGTGTCCAAGCAGGCACCATCCCCTGGGGTTTGGGCTCTGTGACCCACCTGAGTCCTTGCTTCACCTCGAGGTGTCAAGGTTAATTCCTGCTTTTCCACACCATGGAACATGGACAAGACACAGCCACACTCCCGGTGCTTTGCAGCAGCTTCTCTCCGTGTGTGGGACAGAACCACTGAGGCTGGCAGGGACATCAGGAGCTCCAAGCAGATTTCCCTCAAGGCAAAACAGGCATCCCAAAACAGCTGGTTATGCCTGTGCAGGGGGAGGTAACACCAAAAACATGACCTGATCATCCCTAATTTCTGACCAGTCCACAAACTGCCTCACCTTTTTTCTGTTGTTGTTATTTTAAATGATTCAACATGTTTCCCTGCAGGTGTTTTCCCTCTTGAATTCTTGAGCTCTACCCCAAATTGTTCTCATCTTTCCCACCTCAGACTGTAACTGTACCTCTCTAATCTGTGCAGAGACTCTCTGGGGGCTTTTCCAGAGCCTGACTTGAGGTTACACAGCTGTGCTGTGCCAGAGCTGGGCCTTGGGTCCTTGCCTTGAACACAGGCAGCTGAGCTCCCTGGGGAGGCTACAGAGACTGGAGTGCTTGTGTTATGGTGTGGGGATTTTGGGAATGACAACCAAGCCTGTAAAACCATGCTTTGCTCCTCAGGTCACACAGATGGGCACTGCCCTGATTCTTATTGACTGGGGGGTGACAAGGCAATGCCCACAGCTGTTACCCATAATTTTTGCTGCTCCTCAGGAGCTACATGACATGCAAAACTGGTGTTTGATGAGTGAAATTTGAGCACAGGTATTTCTTCAAATTGCTAAAAGTGGTACCATTCCTGTGCAACATGTATTATTCTCAATTTTGGGGCTGGGTTTCTTGCAGCCTGCTCAGCATCGGGAGACACACACAGTCCTGTTTTCTCCTTGCTTCTTCCTTGATCCCCTTCAGGACAAAGAGCAGTGATGGACTTGATCTCCCCAGAGCCATTATCTAAACTGGAATGGTGGTGTGAGGCATCCACAGGTGTTGCATGGCTTTTCAAAGCCTGTCAGCCTTTCTCAGGCATGAGCAGCAGTGCAGACTGATTCTGGATGTCAGAGAGGGCTCCTGTTCCTTGAAAAACAGACTCCATTCTTCAGAGAAGAATTTTGTGCAAGAAATCTCTTTCTGAAGAGAGAAGACACACCCAGAGCCAGACACACACAGCTGAAGTGGCAGCATCAGTCTCACCTCAATTAGAAAACCCTCCTGGGTATGTACCAGTTCCAAAATCAGTGTATTTTGGTTTTGTTGTTTATCTGCACTTCTTTTCCTAAATTCCAGCACCGTAAGAAGTAGGAAGTCTGTGGTGTTATTACTCAGATTACCTAGTGTAAATTTCCTTGGCTCAGCAATCAGTGATTTAGGCCACTGCAAGTTCAATAAGGGATCAGAGGCACCAGTCAGTTAAAGCCTCCCAACATTTTGTTGGAACAAAATTGCAAACCTTTGTATCACTAAAAGAATTTACAGATTGCACACAACACTGGTAAATAAGAGTATCAATTTCATGTCTGGCAGGTCACCTCCCAAAGGACTAAACCTGTGCTGCAGAGGGATAGAGATGGTTTTCAAGCGGTCATTCCTGTCTCTTTCTTTTATGAAAACTGCCTATTTTGTGGCCAAGTGGCACAAAAGCAAAATGATTTGGAAGAGTTATTTTAAAGCTGAAATCAGGTTTTCAGAAAATCTGTCTCCCAGTCTTCCAGTAGGTACAAGGTTGTTATAAAGAGGATTATCATCACTTGCTCATCATGTCCATCAAAACAAGAACAAGAACAAATCAGATTTGAAGTAAAGAAGATTTAGGACAGCGAATACAGAAAACTTCCTAACGATGGGAATCATGCAGTACTGGAAGACATAACCCAGGAATGCCCTTATATACCCTTGACTAAAATCTGTATTGTTGCACAGAGGGATTTAGATCACTAAATCACAATGACATAAGAACCTTTATTTAATCCTGGCATCTGCTATATTTGTAACTGGAATGTTTTTTTCAGTCTTTTTTATTTTTATTTTTTTTAGATCCTGTATTGGTATGCCAATGAATTGTATAAAGCAATGAGTGGCATTCACAGTATCTCACTGTGATCTAGAAAAGAGGTGGGGAAGCAACATTTCAAGGTGACACAAAGTTATGTAGGTTAGGCTGAGTCAATGGAGAGAAAAGAATTCCCAAAAGTTTTGTCCAGTGTGAGCATGAAGACAGTGGGACAATAAAGCTGTGTTGGTTCTCATCTATGCAAAATCATGCCCAGCAGATGGAGTGACCTGGAGCCCTCTGCACAGTGCTTGGTCCTAAATCACAGACAGCAAAGTCAGGGAAAGACTGGGAAATTCACCTGGAAGCTCAGTGTCAACCAGTGGTCAAATCACAAACAGGATGTTGGGGGATATTTGGAGTGGAACAGAAAACAGGTTCAATATTGTGACATTTCAGTGCCATGAAGGTTTAGTGAGTCCCCTGGAACAGTGGATCTGGTTCTGGTCAGCCTAATGCTCTGCAGAGACCTGCTCAGAAGAGCTGATTTAGCTTAAGGAGCTTACTCAGATCTCTCTGCAGACAGGAACAGGCTCTGGCTCTCTCCTAGGGGATATTTCAAGGATCTCAGGGTAGGTGACTGTTCTCCAGCACCCTTCAGAACAACCAGGGTTTCTCCCTTAAAACAGGGTCAGCGCTTTCTCTCTGTCTCTGTCTCTGTCTCTGTCTCTACCAAGACACAGAAATGTAAGGAATATTCATGAAAATTGTGAGAGAAGTTGGGAAAAAAAACCCCAAATGAAAAATGAGGAAGCTGATTTACACAGGGAGCAATCAGAATTGTACAAGCTAAGAAAACCAAGAGCAGGTAGACCTGGAACTTCTGAGTTTTTTAATAGTGAGACAGCAAAACCCCCCCAGTGACACAGAGGCAGGGGATGAGAAGAGAGGAAGGCTGCTCTGCACAATGAGGGGATGAAGTTTTACTGCCTTGACAGCCTTGCAGGATTAAAGAAAATATCATTCTCTCCTCAACTACTGGGACAACCAGCAGCTGTGCTGGAAGGGCTGAAGCAGCCCCAGGGCTTGGGTTGCTACACATCAGATCACGCCTTCACTTAATGTTGAAGCTGGACTCTCTCCTTTGCCCTTCTTTACCAACAAGCAGTTTAATCACTGGGTACCTCCTCACACAGATTCTGTGTTTCTTCCCACTGTGTCTGGCCCAGCTACCTCCAGAGACAAAATATCCCACCCTCTGGATATTCCTGTGATCTCCTCAGCCAGTGCTGAGCGAGAACACAGTTGCCAGCTGTACAGAAGGAAAAAGGGACACAGGGACAAGCCTGAATGTGCACCTTGGAGCAAATGACGAGCCAGATTGCCATGAGTGAAAGGCCATCCATCCCCTCACCTTTCCAGGCTCCTGCCAGGCCATAACTGCAGAGACACACCAAGATATCCTGGGTGAGAAACAATGCACATACTCATTTACAACATCCCACTGACCCTATTGTTTCTCATTCCCTGGCTTCACAATTCCCTGCCTCTTTTAACAGAAGCACTAGATTTGTCCCCTTCTAATCTTCTTTTAAGAGGCACAAAGCTTTCTGAGCTTCTCAGCATCATCTGCTGATTTTAATTCTTCCCTTGTTTTCCCTTTTTGTTACTAAAAACTACCCTGAAAGTGCCTTATTGGTATAAGCAAAGAATAGGAAAAGTATTTTATTTTGTGCTTTAGACTTTCTGATTTTGTATCTGTATGCTCATGCTGAGCTTTTTTTTACATTCATTTTTAGATATTTGACCTAGTTTCTATGTTCTGTACTCTCCCTTCTTGCACTTGAGATCATAGAAGAGCTTGTGATTTCACAGATAGCTCCTACTGCATTTCCTATCCTTTTTACACACTGGGATATTTTGTGATTCTGTTGCTACAGTATTTGCTTGTTTATTTATTTATTTACTTTTAATGAACCAGCAACTCATTCTGGAACTCCTTTCTTCCATGGATTTGATTCCCACAGGGATTTATCCTCTGTATTAAGTCTGCTGCCTTCAAGCCCTTTGCCTTGAGTTTGATGTTATCCTCCCCGCATTCCCCGAGGCTTACAAATCCTGTAACTCTCACTGACATTGTCCTTCACTTTCACATTCCCAGGTTATTCCTCTCCCGTGGTAGGAACTCCAGGACTCCACCTGGGAAGCTGCTTTCTGTTCTGCTGCCTGGCAAAATGCTGGTGACACCCACCAAAGGCTGTGCCCTACTTTATCCTGTCCCTCAGAACTAGCAGGGTGGTTAAAGACCCCCTCAAAACAATTAGCTCTGTTTCTTTGTTGAGTTTTTTGTTTTTTTTTTTTTTAATGACTCTGTTATCTGCTCAAGAGTCTCCCCTCTCTGAATTCCTTAGGGGTAAGAGGCAGAATGCAATGGATGTGATTTTTACCGCATTATTTCCTGCTACCATTTCGAGATCAGGTTTATCACGCTCCACACTCTCTGTCTGAGAAGGGATGTGTGTGTCTGCTTTTTCCTCGCCAGTTCCTATTTCTCCAGTTCAGTTCACGGCTTTCTACTTCTCCCTGCTGCCCACAGCCTCATGCAGACCCTGCAGAGCATCTTGGTGGGAGGGGAGGGCAGAGCCCTGACCCTTCCCCTCTTTAGAGCTGCACAGAGCAGCGAGTGCCTCTTCACAAGCAAGACCTCTAAGGGAGATTACTTCATCCTTCCAAAAAGTCACATAAATTAGGCTGTAAAATTTTGCCCAAACCAGCAGCCATGACTTGACTATCAGGACCACTTTATTTCCTGTTTCTTTAATAGGCAGCTTTTCTTCTTGAACATAGACCACTCAAAATTTGATGCTGAGATCACTCAGTTCAGTCTGATTCGATCTTGTCATCTTCACTATGAACTGTCCCTACAATTTGAAACAGAAACATCACAGCTACATTAAATACCAATAAAATTATGTGCAAATACAAAGATTAACTCATTCTAACTTGATTTTTCACAGCATGATCCAGTCCTCCTCATCCACATAAAAATTATTCAGCCGCAAAAGGCCCTTGAGCATAGCATGACATTTACAGCATCTCTGAGTGTTTCTTGTTTGTTTCTCATAAATTTCCTTTGGTAATAACTTAGTCACTCAGCAACACTCTACAGCACACACATACATTACATGATTATCTCATATTTTATACAACACACGTTAAAGTAATTAATTTTCCCTGGCAAATGTCATACCAGTTAGTTCATCGTTAGGAGCCAAATATTTGTGCAACCATTTGTTACAAATATATGCACAACCACAGAACACTTCAGCTCCCTGGTATTTATTAAGTGTAATTTAAAGGGACACTGTCGAGGCTGCTGCAGTCTTAACTTTCACTATAGTTTTAGCTCCAGTTTAAATTCTCTTAAATATTGAACCTCATTTATTTATTTGTGAGCTAACCTTGCTACAGCATTTAGCACACAAAAATAAATATGGTCTTGCTGTGGTGTGGAATGTGCTAGTGACCAGCAAATGTCTGGCATGGCAGAAGTGTTTCTTCTCTCTTCTTTATCCTTTCACTGACAGGATCTGGAGTTTGGCCCATCTGTCAGGTAGAAACATAGCAAAATAGGTACTTTGCTCATAAAAAGAACTGATATTAATCACAAGCTCAAAATGAACTCCAGGTGAAGACATTTCTTTCTGTGCTATCACAGGTTGCCTCCAAAGAGACAAAACCCCACCAGGACAGCAGCTTTGATTTCAGTGGATGGAAGCCAAGTTAGCCATGCAGCATCAAGATCAGTTGCCTTGAAAAATGTATTACAAGGGCATGAAACCACCTCTGATATATAGTGAAGTCTGCTTCTCCCATCCCTGAAATTAGGTCTTACCCATACTCCTCACACACTGATACAAAAGCAAAGCCCTTCAAAGTGCATTTAGAGAGAGGAAGAGCAGCAGTGGAGCTGTGCAGAGAGAAATTGTGCTCAGAGACTCGGCAGGCTGAGCCAGACGTCTCCATTCAAGCTAACAGCCCAATAAATCCTATTCCCTGCAGATCACTTATTCTTCAGCACGTTCAATCAACACGTTTGGAAAGGAGGACCTGACACTTTTCTCACTTATTTTGGCCTTCTATGAGAAAAGCAGCAGTGAAGAAAAGAAGCAGAACAAGTGGGAATGAGAAGGGCCAGGAGGAAGCACAAACCTAAGAAAGCAGGAAGGCAGGGCAAAGAAATATTGGAAAGAAATATTGAGAAGACATAGCAGAGGAAAGCAGAGATGAGAGTAACTGGAACAGCGCAGCACATTGGTGAGAGAGAGTTCTTTCAGGTTATTGTGCATTGCTGCTTTTTATTCAAGGCAGACGAACTCGGACTGAAACAGGCAGAGAAAAAAGCAGAGCTGGGAGTTCAGGAGAAACATGAACTATCTCACAGGCAGCATGCCAAAAAGTCTGCTTCACTAAACTTGGCCAAAAGCTGAAGGGAGATGTGATTGCTATCTACCATTATGTAAGGAGAAGGCATTGGATGGCAAAAAAAAAAAAAGATACATTATTCAAAGGACAATGCCAAAACAAGGATCAAAAGCACCTGTTTCCCAAGAGTGCCCTTAGGGTGGAAATTAGAATAAAGTCCTAATCAGCAAGGGAATTAGGTTTGGGGTAAACCTCAGTTCCTAACCCATTCATAATTGACTGATGTCAGGCACTCTTGGGAAGCTGGTATTGACCAAGGCTTTTGATCCACACAGATGACCCAGCTACCATTAAGACAGAGCTTGATTAAGAAATGATTTCTGGTGTAGTGCCTGCAATTGCCAATATCTTGATCTCTGTGACAGAGGGGATTACTGTCACTCCTGTTCTGCTATTATCCTGGCAGGCTTCACCAATTTTGAGACCATTTCTTGGAAACTCAAAATCCACTTGCTGCTTTGATAACTTACACTGCCTTAATTTTTTTTCCTATGGACAATGAAGTATCATATCTGAAGGAGAATGGATGAATTCTCAAAGCAGCTTTGATCTGTCCTAGATCCTCAAAGCAGCCTGCAAGAATAGCTTGAAAGCTTTTTATTTAAAATAAGTGTCATTTCCTCCCCTCTCATTTTGATTGAAATAGATGATGAATGCAGGGCAAATTGTACTGTAAGCTTGATCGTAAAAGCAAGTATAATTCTAAACCAGCCTTGATCAATAGCAGTTTCTGTAATTGACTGTAATCTATCTATCTATCTATCTATCTATCTATCTATCTATCTATCTATTTATTGCCATGGGAATTTTAAATATTGCTGGTGGGGGTTTTTTGTTGTTTTATCCATCAGCTGCCAAGATGAAGCTTGAAGATGGAGGATGGGAGAAGAGGGAGGAATTGATCAGTGATGCAGCCTCAGCTGATGGCGTATCCTCAAGGCAACTTGCAAGACTTGTGGAAATGCCGACAGAATTTTCCTAGGCAGAAGGGAGCAGACTGGTAAGTCTGGCTGAACAGAGCCAGGGCTGGGGTTTCTTAGGGCTTGAAGTGCCTCCTTGGCTGGATGAGAGAATTTTCTTAATGGAGAGTCAGGCTACTGGAAAGTTACACCCCTGGTGGAAAGGAGGGAAGGTGTATTAACACTTCTGCTGATCCAAACCCCTCATTTTTGTCAGAAAAGGTGTGAGAGGAAAGTCAGGAAATGTTTGACCTGCATAAGTTGAGTCACATTAACATCCCAAACAGGTCAGGAGTGAAGGAAGGAAAATAAATCCAGTCAGGAGGGTAATAGCTGCCTCCCTCCTTTATTGTCCCCATGAGAGCAGCTCCCCATTCCTTCTGCAGGGTGTGACAGGGGTCTGGGTGCTGCACTTGAGTGACAGCAGCACTTCCCTGACTTCCATGGGACTGTCTGGGCTGTGAGAGTCACTGTGCCTCCCTGCCTGGGGGCTTTGTGTTCCCAAGTGATGTGTCCTCACCCTAGAAGTGATGTTATCTGGAGGGAGGAAGGCTGCTTGGCTCTTGCAGAGGTGACACACAACTGGGAGGCCTCAGCTGCTCTTTGAAGTGTGGTTTCATTGCTGCCAAACCCCATGTTCATACTTCATTCCCATCACTGTTAGGTGTCTTACTTACAAGTTTTTCCAACTCTTCCCATTTAATACTGCATGCTGTATTAAATGCCTGTCTATATCTTAATTGAGAGAGAAAAAAAAATCTGCATTCTGCTCTGAATTAAATTAGAGGCTTTTCTGTCAGGTTCATTTTACCAGTGTGCCTGCATCTCAAATCAGCCCACATAAGGAGGGTGAAGAGGAACTGAACAGCTACTCCCTGATGCAGATCTCACTGAATATATGCAGCGGGGGCAACTCAAAGGTATCTACCAGGCCCAGAATATTTCTCTTTTCCTGTACTTTCAGAAGTGTGGGGGACTTGGGGAAGCTGCCCCTCATAGTCTCCCTGACTTCCATGACACGGAAGTCAGGCTGATTGCAAATATCCCCTGAGAAGCTCACACCTTATGTAAAGGAGCTGGGTATCAGATGAGTAGCAACTTCAAAACACTTCAAACAGGAGCAGCAAAGTGGAACTTGCCCACTGAGCTTGTTCTGTGAGACAGAGCACTTCTTCCATCAAGTTTCCAGAGACTGAGGAGTTTGTGGGATGGGGTGATGGGGTGGGGACACAAGGACAGGAAAACCAGCCTGTGCAGGGCTCCTCACACCCAGGCTGTGCCAGGCAGCACCTGAGGGGATACTGTGCCTGCATCCCTCATCCCTGCCCAATACCTCTGTCCCCAAAGGCATGGCACACCTCACTGAGGGGCTCATGTGCAAATGGAGCAGGCTGAACAGGCTGTATTGGAGCAATTGCCCATGGAAAGGTCACTCCAGCTAAGGAAACCTTCCAGTGAGACCCAAATGGCTGTAACTGTTTTTCTGGTCTCCTCTCCCCCATGGCATTACCAGGAAGAAAGGGTTCTAGGCCATGAGATGTGGAAATTCACCCTTTTCACTTTGCCTTCCTGGGGCAGGAGGCAGCTGCAGGAATGATTCACCAAGTATCCCTGTGGTGCATGGCCAGCACAGATCCATGGCCACAAAGGTGCTGGATTTTCCCTGTGTGGGTTGTCTGGAGCACTCCACAGCTGGGATATCAGCATTGTTTTCTGGCCGTGGAAAATTATCTTCATGGGCTACATGTTCATTGACTGGTAAAAACAAAATGAATGAGGTAATAGGAGACACAGGAAAACAAAGAATGAGTATTTCTAGGGCTGTTCATTGAAGGTAGCAGCTGACCACAGCGCACCACAATGAACAGCCACACTGGGGCTTGCTCTGCTTCCCCCAGCATGAGCTGGCCACAGGCAGGGCTGTGTTTGATTCCCCCAATCCAATCCCCTCCCTGACTTCTGCAATGCCTCTTACAGCATTCAATATTTTCCTAAGACAGGCCTAAGGAAAAGGGTATTAATACGTCGTAATTTTCCATTCTTAATTTCTGGAACCTAATTAAGTGTATGCCAAGGTTCAATTTTGGTTCAGGTTTTAGTGTGCTGTATGATGATCCAGGTAGGGTCATAATTCACTTTAAACTGGGAAGCCTGGGAACAATCTGATTTTGAGCAGCCCAGCCTTAACATGGCCTGTAAAACCAGTCCCAGGAAGAGGAGAAGTCACACATATGACAGAAGCAGAGACATGTTTTCACAGACAAGCAACACTAAATTATGCTGATTTTAGTCTAACCTTCCTGGTTTCCTCTTATTTCTAAATTTTCTTGTTCTAAACTGACAGAACTTGGTCAGAACTGGCCTTCCACTCAGACAAATGGACTAAGCCTGGAGCCTGCAGCATTTGGTCAGAGTGAAAGCCAATGTATATATATATATATATATATAGCCATAAGGTCACCCCCTCTTTGGAAAGTTTTGAGTGGCTCACTTTACAATATGTACTCCCCTACTCATTTCAAGTTTGCCAGTAAAACTCAATCTCAACACAAAGAGACTATAATAGCTGTCTTTTTATCACAAAGACAGCATTTTCCATGTTTTCCCCAGCTTTAGCTTCCCTCCTGCTTTTTCTCTTCTTTGAACTGTACAACTAATGCAGTCCTATGTACCACTATCATCTGCAGAGCAGTCAGAACACATGGTTAATTTACCACTGCCAACTGCTTACTGTTGTCATTAACAATCTTCATTTAATAAAAAGCTTTTATCAAAATTGGTTTTCCTGGAGTACTTTCATTTTTCCTAGAAAAGGCATTAAAATTAATTTGTTTTCACTCAGTTTGTACTACTGAGTGAATACAGCAAGGAACAAAAAAGATAAACATGTGAGAGAAACCCCAAAGAAAAGGTAATGTAGAAAGAAGCAATTGTGTTCTAAAGTAGATTATACTTTTTTTTTTTTTTTTTTTTTAATTTGAAAGAAAACAAAATGGTTGAAGACTGGTAGAAAACATCAAATTGCAGTGGTGGTTTGGTGCACAAGGAAGATGCTCCCCTTCTCCACAGCCCCCTGTGGTTTCTTTACTGGGGGAGACAGAGGTGCAGAAAGATTTGACCTGAGGGTTTAGGGACAATTGACAGGATTTTCTGCTGGAAATGCACTGGGCTCTACTGATACTCTGCATTTCACTGACCTTCCTCCAGCAGGGCAGCTGTTTCCTTTGCAGGTTTTTCACATGCAGCCTCTGCCCCTACTGCCTGAAACCTTGGAGCAACAGTTTATTATTGATATCAGAGGGCATTTTAAGACATTTCAACCACCCTGTTATGCAATGAGCCACAAAAATTAACAGGAGATACCAGTTCCTTCCTTCCTTCCTTCCTTCCTTCCTTCCTTCCTTCCTTCCCTCCTTCCTTCCTTCCTTCCTTCCTCAACAAAAAAACCCCCCCAAAATAAAATATAATCATTTCCCCATAAATGACAGTTTTGGAAATCTGAACATTTTTTGGTGAAATTCCAATTCAGACAGTGAATTGTGCACAAATGCTCCCTGGGGACTGGATGGGGAATCTCTCCCAGGCTTGCTCAGACTGAACACATCTCCCATGCTGTTCCATGAGCTTCTGCTTGGGGGAGGAGGGATGACACATTATGGGAATTTCATGGTCTGATGCATCATAGAGTATGAAATATGGCAGGGGAGATCCACTCCATCCATGAGAATAAGGACATTCAGCAGAAGAACAGCTCCTGTGAGACAGGGTGATGGCAGATCAGAACTGGAATATTTCAGTTTAAGCTATTTTATCCATAAACTAATTTTTTTTTCTGTAAAAAGCAGTCTAATTAAAAAAAACAACATATTAATGAACAGCTTTATGTAAAATGGGGGAACATAGCACGGTTGCTGTTCTCTGGAACTGGATTTGGAAGTGATCTGGAATGCATCTTCCCTTATTAACAAGGAAAATGTTATTTCCATTAAAGAAAAACAACCCTTCCCCCATCAGCCATCCGTGAGAAACTCTCACTGTATTTTCTGTTTGAAATTTAAATTTTTGCGTAATACCGCCCACTGTATGAAATGAATGTGATTAAAATTATGGTTTCTCTAATTTTCAATTAAAATATATTTTAAGTGTTTACCTTTCCACACTAAATGCAAATACAGATGTGTGGTGCAGCGCTGGGAAACCAGAAGGTGGAAACCCACTGACCCAGTTTCCCCATCCCAGTGGGCTAAAATGCAAAAAACCAAACAAAAAGCTGTAAAACATCCCACCTCCCCCTCCCCCTAGCCTGACAGGGCCCCAGAGTAAAATGTGCTGTGTAAAAGTCTCAAAACAAAAAACATTAAAAATTAATTGGTGCAGAAAATGGCAAATGTGGTGGGATTTGTCCCATCTGTGACTCCAGTTCCAGAGGTATTTGGGGGGCTCCCTGTCCAGAGAAGTCACTGCTCCTCACCAGGTGAGGTAAATTTTCACAGAATCCTTTAGGTTGGAAAATACCTCTGAGACTGAGTCTGACTTGTGACCGATCAGCACCGTGTGACCCAGTCCATGGCCCTGAGCGCCACGTCCAGCCTTCCTTACACAGTTCCAGGAATGGTGACTCCACCGCCTCCCTGGGCATCCCATCCCGATGTCTAATCACCCTTTCCATGAAAAAATTCCTTCTGTTGTCCAGCCTAAACCTCCCCTGGCACTGCTTTAGACCATGTCCTCTCTCCTGTCACTTGTCCCCTGGGAAAGGAGCCTGATTCCCACCTGGCCACAGCCTCCTGTCAGGGAGTGGTAGGGAGCCATAAGGTCACCCTTGAGCCTCCTTTTCTCTAAATTTCTCGTGATCAAAATGGCCACTAATCCTGAAAAATTGAAGAAATTGATTTAGTGTGTGCTAGTGTTGGATTTAACATGTATTTAGCATTCAGTAAATATTGATGTGTAATAAATATTATATACATATATGCTATATATATATATTATATATTACAATACATTTATATATGATGTGCTTTTACATTATAATAAACCGGAAATAAATTATATATACACATAATATTTAGATCTATTTCTATAATTATACATATTAATTAATTATTATATGAAAATAAGAATGGATTTATTTCTACTTTGCTACTGCTGACTCTGGGCGCACCCTGAGGCACCCCCACACTTGGTGGGGCCGGGGCTTCTGCGGAGGAAAGCCGGGACCAGCCTGCATCCCCTGGGCCATATCCCGGGATGGAGCAGGTCGGGATGAGGGATCAGGATGAGGGTTTGGGATGAGCGGGTTGGGATGAGCAGTTCGGGATGAGAGGATTGGGGTGGAGCCATTTGGGATGAGGGTTCAGGGTGAGGGTTTGGGATGAGGGTTCGGGATGAGCGGTTCGGGGTGAGAGGATAGGGATGAGGGTTCAGGATGGAGCGGTTTGGGATGAGTGGGTAAGGATGAGGGTTTGGGATGAGTGGTTCGGGATGAGGGTTTGGGATGAGCGGGTTAGGATGGAGCAGTTTGGGATGAGAGGATTGGGATGGAGCAGTTCAGGATGGAGCCATTCGGGATGAGGGTTCAGGGTGAGGGTTCGGGATGGATCCATTCGGGATGGCTCCGTTCGGGATGGATCCGTTCGGGATGAGGGTTCGGGATGGATCAGTTCGGGACGAATCCGTTCGGGATGAGGGATCGGGATGAGGGATCGGGATGGCTCCGTTCGGGATGAGGGATCGGTTCGGGATGAGGGTTCGGGACGGCTCCGTTCGGCGTGGCTCCGTTCGGGATGAGGGTCCGGGATGGATCAATTCGGGATGAGCCCCCGCGGTCTCCCCGCGCCTGTCCCCGCCCCGTGACGTCACGACCGCATGACGTCAGCGCCGCGCGGTCTCCGCGCAGCGGCGGCGGCGGCAGCGGTAGCGGTTGAGGGGCGGCCATGGCGCTGCCGCTGCTGCCCGGCTTCTCCCGCCGCCGCAACGTGAGTGACCGCCCGGGCCGCCTCCTGCCCGCCCTCCTGCCCTGCCCCGGGGCCGCGGGGGCCGTGCCGGAGGCGGTCCCGGGTGTGGCGGGGCCGTTCCTGCCGGCCCCGCAGGTGGAGGCGAGGCGCCCCTGGGTGCGCTGAGCTCCCCCGGCCCCAGCGGCGGGTGAGGGTGCTGTGCGACAGGACAGGGCGAGCTCAGGCCACAGCTGCGCCAGGGGAGGTGTGGGCTGGAGCCCAGGAGGAGTTTCTACACAGAAAGGCTGATTAGACATCGGGGTGGGCTGCCCAGAGAGGTGGTGCAGTCACCGTCCCTGGAGGTGTTCAGTGAAAGACTGGATGTGGCACTCAGGGCCATGGGTGACACGGTGGTGATCTTGGATGTGGCACTCAGGGCCATGGGTGACACGGTGGTGATCTTGGATGTGGCACTCAGGGCCATGGGTGACACGGTGGTGATCTTGGATGTGGCACTCAGGGCCATGGGTGACACGGTGGTGATCTTGGATGTGGCACTCAGGGCCATGGGTGACACGGTGGTGATCCTGGATGTGGCACTCATGCCTGTGGTCTGGGTGACACGGTGGTGATCCTGATGTGGCACTCAGGGCCGTGGGTGACACGGTGGTGATCCTGGATGTGGCACTCAGGGCCATGGTCCGGGTGACACGGTGGTGATCCTGGTGTGGCACTCAGGGCCATGGTCCAGGTGACATGGTGGTGATCCTGGTGTGGCACTCAGGGCCATAGTCCTGGGGACGCAGTGGTGATCCGTCACAGGTTGGACTCAGTGATCTCAGAGATCTTTTCCAGCCTCACTGGTTCTGTAATCTGGCAACTGCTTTGGGGCATTTTGAGCTCTTGGCAGCTCAAACAGAACAAAGAGAGAGGCAGATACCCTCTGCATCAGTAACCAAAAAGGCTTTGCCAGAGAGGGCAGTGACAGAAATGCTGATGTGCTGTTTCAAGGTTTCCAATACTATTAGTGCAGGCTAAATAGACAAGATGGTAATTTTATCACGGCAAACGTAAGAGGAGGCTGCAATCACTACTTCAAAAATCAAGAATAGCTAGGAATTCACTGAGTACACTCTAATGTGAAGCAGTGCAGGGGGTGGGGCAGAATTCGTGCACAGGGCTCTCACTGGTGCCTTCAGGAGGCAAATGAAACAGCGTATTTCAACGTTGTTAATAGTGTTAAAACACCTGGAAGAGAATCTATCATTTTCACACTATAAACATGTCGTGGCCAAGGTTTCCCGTAGAACATGTCAATGCCCCGTTGCTGGAAGTGTTCAAGGCCAGGTCAGGTGCAGCTCTGAGCAATCTGGTCTAGAGGAAGGCGTTCCTACCCATGAAAAGAGGGTTGGAACCGAATGATCTCTAAGGTCTCTTACAACACAGGTCTTTCTATGATTCCAGGATAGACACTAAGCTGCCCAGGTACGGGGGGCATGAAATTGTGTAGAAATATGTGGACTCCCAGAAATATTTTACTCTGTGTGTCAGCACTACACAGGTGTGTGCAAACATGGGACCTCTTTCAAGCCCAGCCTAGAGACAGGGAGGATCTTTCAGGCATCTTCTTCCCTGGAAACAGCTGGATACTGTTGTTTCAGAAGGGGTATAAAAAGAAGGTCTGGTGGTGAATACTCAGTCTCTTGCTGAACTGAGATTTGTTTTGTTAAGGATTGGTTGTGTGTGTGTAACTCTTGAGGTGGCTGCTGAGTGGGTGTGTCAGCAGCCCTGGAATATGTGTGTGCCATTGGTACCTCCTGGCTGGAAGCAGAATAGCTCAGCTCAGGGATATCTGTGGCTTTATTGTTCTCCAAACATCAATTTAACTTAATTCATTTAATAACTTCACATGCTTGGGAAGAGTTACTAACGGTGTGGAACACCCCATGCTGAAGTGCATACAGTGAGTATGTTATGAGAACTAAAGGTGTGAAAGCTGTCACCAAGTGCCACGAGACAACTTTATAAAACCATGGTTAGACCCTTGTTAGGGCTCCAGGCTGCTCTTTTTGTCAGTCCTTGAGACAGTGGAGTTAATAATGACAAGTCACCTCCACAAATGAGAGGCTGAAAATAACATATTTAAAGGAGAAAAAAGGTATCACTGCTATAGATAAATTGAAAAGAAAATGTTTCCACCTGTCAGGGCTGTGAGCATCACCATCAACACCTCTTATTGCACAGAAACAACAGTGGCAAAGCGTTCCCTGAAGAAGGATGCACAGGGGACTGGGGATTCTTGTTCCTATCAGCCCTTGGTTTATAATTATGGATATTAATTCCACTCATTGCTGTTCAAGCTCCTAGTGAAATTCTCTTGTCTCTGCTTCTAATTCTTCCACCTGCCTCATCTGTAGACCCACAAAAGGCATGGAATGGAATGGAGAGTATATGGAAGGGGAGTATATGTGTTCTGTCTACCTTGGATGGGTTTAATAAGGTGGCTGGGCTGCCTCCAGAAAATCAGAGCCTTAAGGTAGTGTTCAAAATCAAAATTACAGTAGTTTGTGTACACAGAAGTCCATTAATAAAAAAAAAAATCCAAAAAACCCTCCACCTCTTTTAAATCAGAAGTCCAAAGATCAGCTGCTCATCAGCAGTGCCTGTATTTTTTGTTTGTGGGTGATGAGGAAGTCTAACAACACAGGTATTTTGAGCACATGGTGGAAACACAGCATATAAAAGGTTTGCTTTATTACTGCAAGAAAAAGTTTGTGCATTTGGAGCCTGGACTGTGTCAGGGATGGCACTGGTTGCAACACAAGTACTCCCTTTATTAGTGTCCCTCGTGTGCCTCCTGTTCTCAAAAGCACCTGCTCCTTCTGATACTGGATTGGTGTCCTTGCCTGTGTCAGCAGCTAAGGAGGAGGGTGACAAACACGTATTCATACGGATCAGATTTGCCAAGTGCCAGCTGATCAGTGTATTTTCTTGCCTGATGTTTGAAATCCCTCTCAGAGAGAAAATCGGACAATAAGTTTATAGATCTCAGGGGGAAACTACATCCTTGAAAAACTGCAGAAAATTCTATTGCAAGCTCTAGTGGCACAGCAGAAATTCCATATCTTTCTTGTTTATTGCAGCAGCTTAGAATTGCCCTCAGCTGTGCTACTGTGGCTGCCTCTGTGTTTCCTGCCTGAAATATTTTCTGCTGCTCTGTAACCCACAAAACAGGACATTAGTTTTTCTTGACCAAGAACACTTCCCAACCTCTTTATAATTGTGTCTGCTCTCTTTTCTTCTTTCCCTGGCCATCTTTCCCTGAACCCCTTCCACTACCTCCTGCCCCTCAGCCCTGCTCCCCCAGATCTGTCTGTTCATGACCCCCAGTCCCAAATCTTCCTGTAGCTGCCCCTTGTGGCTGCATTTTGGGCCCTTTCCTTTATCCATCTTTTGTCTTCTCCCAGGCAGTAAGAGCAGGCCAGGATCACAGAATGGTTTGGGTTGGAAGAGACTTCTAAAGGTTATCCAGGCTATGAGCAGAATACCTTCTGCTAGATCAGGTTACTCAGGGCAACCTGACCTTGAATATTTCCAGGAATGGGGCATCCACCACCTCTGGGCAGCCTGTCCCAGTGTTTCACCACCCTCATTGTTAAAAATTTCCTCCTCATACCTAACCTGCATCAGCTCTCTTCTAATTTAAAGCTATAACCCCTTGTCCTTTTGCAACAGGCTCTGCTAAAATGTCTGTCCCTATTATTCTTATACTCCCCCTTAAAGAAAGGCCACAATGAGGTCTCCCTGGATGCTTCTCTTCTTTGGGCTGAGTAACCCCACTCTCTCAACCTGTCCTTATAGGAGAGGTGCTCCAGCTCCTGCTAATTTTTCTGGCGCTCCTCTGGACCTCTTGCAATAGATCCCTGCCTTTCCTGTACTGATCTACACTTATTCGTGTTGATGCAGCTTATTTTGTGATGTTTTTAGAGTGGCACCAGAGTTGCTTGCAAGATTGTCTTAGGGTGTTCCTCCTTTGCCAGTACACTCAACCCCTGAACATCCTGAGACCTGTGCAGCAAGCAGGGGTGATAAAAGAGTTGGAAATCAGTCACATGAATTTGACTGGCACAGTGTGTACCATTTGCATTTATTTCTGTCACTTAGCTGAAGCAGCCAGGAGACCTTATCAGCAGCCTAGAATAGTTCAGAAGTGCCACAGTTTGTCCTGATACAGAGTTTGAGCAGGACATCCAGGGTGCAGCTGCTGTTCCCAAGGTGGGAACTACAGATGGGTACTGGGTACAGAGCTGTGCTGCCACTCCTGCATAGCTCCCTGTGGGATTGAGTTAAAAACGTGGCTTCTGAGAGCTCACTGAGGGCTCTCCCATCACTCCAGCTGCTGTGCTGGAAGATTTCCAGCTGTGTTTGGTTCAGCTGGAATGTGCAGCTCCCTGGGGAGTTTGCTGTGACTCTATTCCAGAGCAAGATGGAGCGAGCATGAGGCAGCGTTCCCCGAGGACTGCAGGGGCTGAGTTTGCAGAGCCAAGAGCTGCAGTCAGAGAACCCTGACCTTTGTATTAGTCACTCTTGAGTGCATCCTCAATATTTTTCAGGCTCACCACACAGAAAATGTCCAGCTTTGTTCAGCAGACCCATGGCCTGTTCAGTTGAGCTGCATTAGCACAGCAGACACATTCAAACTTTCCCTGCTCTCTGAAAGCTTTCTGTTAGAAGTCATTCAATGTGGAGGTGAATGATGAATGATGTTCTGTCACTATTTTAGGCCGGATGTGGTCTGAGTTCATTAGCTGAAGTTTCCCAAATGTGATTTTTCCCTTTTGTGGTCCTCAATTATAACTAATCTTTTTTTAAAACTTTCTATTTTTGTTGTTGTTGTTGTTCTGTTGTTTGGTTGTTATTTTTTTTTAAGACATAACTGTTCAGATTTTGAGAAGAGATTGTTTTGTCTATGGATCTAGGTGCTTTTTGGAAGAAGGGGATAAGAAATTATGTGATTAGGAATCTAAAATAGTCTTTTTGTCAAACCCTAAAAAGTTACAGGAATGACATAAAAGATTCTTAACAGAATTGAAGCTGTTTCATCATGTATTTTTCATATCAAATTTTAAGAATGTTGTGATTTTAGCCCTAAATTCTGGAAATTCCAGCAGGGTTATTCCTGGATTACTTTGATGAACACTTTGCCATACTTTTGCTGCTAAACCCCAAGGACATATGAACAGCAAATGCTTCTAGAAGAAGTTTTGAGGACAGGAAAAGCTTTCCTTTGCTCAGGAAAACTGCCACCCTCACTGTGCTTCGCTAACTGTGCCTTTCTCCCTAACACATGCTTTGGTAATAGAGGGAAAATAATTAAATACTTGCTGTGCCAGAAAGTGGATCTGTTCTGTAGCACCTTCAGTTTAAATCAGATGTTTCTGCCTAGAAAATCCCCTTTTAAAATTCAGCTTGACTGTAGTTATTGTGCATTTGAACTGATAAATGCAGAAAGCTCCCTTCCTTTCTGACTTCTCCCCAGCTCTTTCTCAGCTTACAGCGGAACAAAATTATTTTTAAAAGAAACAAAAGAACAAAGAGAAGCTCGGTAGCACCCAAAGGAGAGAGAAGAAACCATCCCAAGTGCAGATGTGTTACAAAGCAGGTGCCAGCCCCTGTCAGTGCCTGGCTGTTCCAGATTCCAGGAGAGCACCTGTCCTCACTTCTTGTGGGAGAGGTGGGATAACCACATGAAGCTCTGCTTCTGATGCCTTCAGTGCTCACACTGAAGGATGGCATTTTATGTCACAGCTCACAAATATGTGCTGATATAAAATATTTAATTTTGGGCATCATTCCTGCAAATGTGACTGGTTAAATTCCTGGCTTGAGGAATGCTCTGTGGTAGGGGAACCCATGAGCTCCTAGTCTGCATACAAGCATTTCCTTTTATTGGTTTTCTCTTTTGTTCAGTAACTCTTGTTCTTGAGTTATATCTTGAGGAGAAATTTTCTGTTTCCTTTGTATTATTCTTTAAATTATGATACTTTCTGCATGCTCTTTTATTCACCTTTGTTCAAAACACTGCTTACCTTTAAAGTATCTTCTTTGGGGATGTGCTCTCATAGCTCTGATTGTTTCTGACCCCAGTATGTGAACCTTGTTCCTGTGGAATAACTGTTTGAAAGGGTACTGGCTAGCTCAACTTTTTTTTAACCTAAGCAAGGGTATAGCCATTGATTATCATGGTATTAAAAAGAATTGTTTGTAAAAATAGTAAGTATTCTTTTTCATACTGCTGTCCTTGCAAAAATGGTGCAAAAGGATTTTAAGCAAGGTTAAGCTAGAGCAGTGATTGGGCTGTTCATGTCAGCAGCTCTCTGTCTTGAGCCATTGGATTTGGAGCACCTGAGGGCAGGTGGACAATTCAGACTGTGGCCCCAGTGTGCAGGAGTTCCTGCAGATTGGTGTGGATAATTCTGTGCCATGAGGCTGGTTCCCTGCCTTTCAATTCCAGACTCTTTCAGGCTGGCAGAATGAAATAACTGCTTGAGTACTTTCAGGTTTTGCTGCTTCACTGCTTGCACTTGCTCCCAGAACTGCTCTGCTGGGTGTATGTTATGTTATCTTGGAACACTTGAATGTTGCCATCACGAAAAAGGATTATTTGTACCATTTTATGATTTATGATATTAACTTAGAACTCTCTACACCTTTTGGGGGAGTAGTGGTTTATACATATGCATGTGATAATCAGTGATGCCCAATCTTCCAAATGGAGTGGGGAGGCAATTTTGTTCCCCTGCTACTTTATTGACATGCTGCTCTGGTGCTGCTGTGAAAAATTTTGATGTGCAGCCTTTTCCTCTACCTTTGCTTTTCTCACCCCTAACATCAGTTCCCACTTCTGCCTCATCTTCCCTCAGGTTCCCCCAGCCCCAGGCCAAGGGAGGGCACAGCTCCGATGGCCTCTCCCTTAATGGGCATGCCAGGGTGCAGTGGCCCCTCCTGCTTTCCCAGATGAAGTATTTTGAGGATTTGAGAGGGCAAGAAAGAGAAGAATAGCAGAGTGAGAGGAGCTAACAAGTCAGGATTATTGCTCATGGAAAGAAGTGGAGTTTTCCATTGGAATTTTCTATTTCCCTGTCCTCTTCTATGGGACTGACGTGTGGGGTCATTCGGAGATTGCTGCCCAAGCCCAGCTCACACCAGCTGCCTCTGGCCAGCAAAGCAGGCAGATTATTAGGAGGGACATTCCCAGAGACAGGAGTGATATTTATGTGAGCTCAGAAGCTTTTCTGTGTCACTTGAAGACTGGCTCCAGCCCCAGCCAAGAAATTCAAGTGGGCAAGATGGTTTTCTTTGCTGTTGGTTGTTCCTATATTTTTAAGCGCTCCATCTTTAATTGCCTGAAAAATTAGTAATAATACAGAGGAATCACTACAGAGACCTTCTTTTGAAATACTCCCAGATGAAATGAATGTCTGCCTTTATATTCAGGTCCAGCCTCCTAAAATTCAAGTGTATTCACTAGTACAGAGGAATTTATTTGCACTCAGGGATGCAAGTGTAAATAAGATCTTTGACATGAGTAAGGAGAGCAGGCTGTTCTCTGAGTCCTGCTGAACTGTTTCCATTTGTCCTCTGGAGAGCCGTAGGAAAGGCCTTTCCCCTTTACCTTTTACAACAGTTCTTGGAGGTGATTTGATTCTTTCCCTACCACATACCTCAGTCCTTATTGAAGGGAAGGAGTGTTGGGGGTAAACATCTGGTTCCATCCAGTCTCTCATCCTAGGTAAATGATTGGAATATTATTCCATTTTTGTCTATAAGACTGGTAAATTGGCCACTGGAACATGTCACTTCACTTGCAGCATTCCAGTTGTTACAGGTTTTTAGAGTATTTTTTAAAATCTTTATATTAAAAGTAAACATAAAGAAACTTTTGCATGATTAATTCTCCTTGCCTGGATGGTCAGCTATCATGGACTTCAAAACAAAACCAGAATTTTTTTTCTCTTTTTCTTCTGCACTTTTGACAGACTGGGGGAGAAAATTTCCACAGATCACAGATCTGCGGGTACAGCAATAATGTTCGGAGGCTGTTTGAAGATAAACCTGGAATAGGAGGAGAACTGTTACCTGGTCAGACCCTGAAAATTACCAACAGTGTGTTTCCTGAAGCAATAGGAAGTGGTCCTCCTGCTTGGATAGCATTTGACAAGCAGGTATGTAGAAAACCCTTTTTTTTTTTTTTATATGAATGGCTACAATATGACAGAGTATAAAAATGAAATTTCATTAGTCAGACATTTCAGAAGATTATTTTGTGCATGCAATAAAAGCTCCTTGATAGACAAAAAGAGTGGTAGTGAGTATTTATTTTTCATTATATTAATGTATTGGGCAATTAATATAAACATATGTCATGCCATACAACAATATATAGAAGTGTTTCTGTGCTGGGATACATCTCCTACAGGATTTAACAAAAATAAGGGGGTGAGAAGCATATTTCTTTTTAGTGAAAATGATGACAGTAAGGGAGTTATCTGGCAAGCTGGTAAGAATGAATGTAAGGTAATCCTCAGTCCAGGAGAAAGTGTGTCTGGGCACTTGGGAATCATTAAACTCAGTGGAGTCCTACATCTTGGGGTTCACTCATGCCCTCATACTTGTATGCTCAAAGTCCTGTTGACTTCTGGACTTCTGTGTAATTTGTTATTGTGTAATTGTGTATGTCTGATACAGACACAGAAATTTAAAATTAGAGTTTGTTTTTTTGTTTGTTTTTGTTTGGTTGGTTTTGGGTTTTTTTGGTTTTTTGGTTTGGTTTGGTTTTTTTATTGCAAGAATTTAGTTACACCTTTTAAGTTAAAGAGTTATCAAATAACTGTAACCTGTGATGACAGGAATTTTGTAGCACATTGTTGTTGCTTGCTATGTTTAAATTCACATTAAATTCTACTTAGAGATGTTTTATTTCTAAAGCAAAAAGCCTACAATCAGGGAAGGAAAATGATCCAGAGAAAGGAATCATTCAGCAGATCTCAGAAATGTTGCATGACTAAATGATTATGGTATTTAAATATTGGGAAGAAAGGTAAATCTCATAATTTTTGTTTTAAAAGAGAAGCCATGCAGGTAACTGGAATACAATTACACATTCATTTTTGGCAGAGCAGAGCTACAACAAGAAAATGTAAGGTTTGAAGAGCTCACGTGCCTTTGGTTGGCTTTGCCTCTGAGATCCCTGGAATTGCTCACAGAGCAACATGCTTGGGTATGACCTGGTCCAGTGTGCCCAGGTGGTAAAGCTTCAGCCAGACCTGGACTTGCTTTTCCTACTCCCTTCTTGGAACAAGGAGGCTGTATTGCCTCCTCAGGCCTCGGATCCAAGCCTATGGAGTCAAAGGGGTTCAGTAGGAAGCAGAGGGACCTTCCAGTGAGCATCAAGTCCTGGCCTTGGCTGGTGAGAGGAGCTTGCTGGCCTTTGGCCATTCCTGATCTAATCCATGTGTGCATCCACAGGGCAGTCCAGGACAGGAGTTTGCAGGTTCAGAATTGGCCTCTGGAGGGCTCATGTGTTTGTACTAATGGCAGTTTGTTGCAGGGTACTCACGATGCAAGTAATTTAGCTTCCCCAGTTAAGAGCCTGGAATGCAGCTCTGTCCTCCAGTGCTGCAGTTTGGGACTCAGCAGAATGCACTTAATGCAAAAAGGTTTGAGTAGGTGTTTATCTTTTGAAATGTAAGCTGCTTTCTTACCACTTTGGCTGTTAACTTTCAATAGTACCATAGCAACTGGAAGAAGGACAGGCATAAAACTTCATTATTAAGTAAGCTGAGAAGTAGTCTTTGTGGTTTCACTTGCCTAATAGGAAGCAGGTGTAAATTTAATTTCTTCTATAATTAAGTACACACACAAGGCATCCTGGGCTTTGGAATTATATTTATAATTTGACTACCACAGGCGCCAGAGAAACTTTGTGGCACTTTGCAAAGTGCTACAGAGTTTATTCAATATTTGTTATTTTGGATTTTCATAGGTAACATTTAATTTTTTAAGGAGTGGGATGGGAACTTTGTAGTTCTGTACTGCAGATGAGTCTCCAGTTAGGAAGTTACATTTTGAGTATTTCTAAGACTAACTTTACTCCAAAATGAAAAATAAGTCATCTTCATTTCTGTTCCTTCCCCTCCTCACACTTCCTGAATCATCTGCTTTGATCTGCAAAATTTCAGTTGGTTGCTGCATATATTTCAGTCCCACACTAGCATGTTGATAAGAGTATAAAGAGAATAAAAGTGAGTGCAAAAGAACCTGCACAAACTCCTCAAATGGGATAAACCAGGGCATAAGTGTGTGCTCAGAGAAAGAAATAAATCCAGTGTATTAAGGATGTGGTTGGGCTTGGAGTTCTGTGCAAACAGACTGCTTTGTCTAGCTGGTGTCTCATGAGACAACAGTTCTCAGAAGAGATCATTGACAAAATTAAGAACAATTAGTGATGAAGCAGAGCTCTTGAAGAGTATTCTAGTGGGACTGGCAGAATAGGGATGAGAGGGTGCAGAAGTTTCCATGTTTTGAGTGATTTCATAGGTTATCAGCAGCTTGGCGAGGAATGAAATTCTGATCCTTGCCAGCTGAAGCCCAGGAAGTTCAGACTGGGATACAGTGGTTCTCTCATAGCACCTTTTATGTCTTTTATGTTCAAGAGATTTATACAGGCCTCCTGGTCATTCCAGAACAGCAGCTGGAGGCCAGGAAGGATCATTTGGTCACCAAAAATGGCAACTCTGCACAGTGTTTAGACAAATGGAAAGAGGAAGAGATGTTGCAGGTTGATGGTTTGTGTTGCCTCTGTTGTATGTCAGACATTTTGTCCAGTGTTTTTGTGTTTGATACATGAAACAGTGAAATCCACAGTTTAAAATGTGGACAAGTAATAATTTTTAAATTTATTTTTAAGTCTGTATGTTGTTCAGAAACTTGCATGTTGTACTAATTAAACAAACTATAAATGAGTTTTCTAGATTCCTTTGTGTGAAGATCTAATGGCATCAGTTTTAACAGGTAATGGTTATGTAATTTAAATTTTATTCTCTAGTGTTGGAGGGTCACAGTGCAGGAGAGTTGATGCCAAAATGTGTCTGTCATACTGTTCAATGTTTGCTGAAAATCAGTGGGATCTGAGCCTTTGAAATAACTTCTGGAAACAGAATTATTCTCATCTTGCACTTAACCTGCCTAAGAGAAGGGAATGTGGCTGAGAAGTCTGAGCAGGACACAGGGTGGCTGTTGTTGTGTGTCCTTGGACAGGCTGCTACTTCTCTCTTCCCAGATGTAGAAAAGGAGGATGTTCTTGTCCACGAGGTGTTATAAAATCTCTGGATGACAGAGTACTCATGAGTACTCCATGAGTACTCCTGGAAGTACTTTGAGATTCCCAAAGGCACGTGCAAAAGGAGTGCAGACTATTAACCAATGTGTTCTGTCATGCAGGGAGCTCAGCCAGCTTATTAGATTTCAAACATTTCCAACTCATGATCTGCTAGATGCTTGTTGAAACATAGGGAATGGCTAAACTGTCTTTTTTTCAATGCTTCAGGTTGTCTGATGAATCAAGAGTAAAAGTAATTGCATTTATTAAATATAACCAGTGTGGAAAATAAATTATAAATTAACAGTCATTTGACCCAAATGTGTTGGGGGGACAGGATGGAAACCTGTTTTAATTAATGCCTTCCTGCACATACTTACATTAAAGCAAGCATCCTGCTAGATAATGCCCTAGGAAGTAGATACATCTCTCATGTTCCCTTAACGTTGGTGTTGGTGGTTAAAAACTGATACCAAGAAGTGCAAAATTTGTGTAATGGTGTCTGAGTTTGAGCTGGGATCTCCAGGTATGAGGGCCAGTGAGCACCTACCCCGTGAAGGTGGGTTTTTTTTGCATTCTTGCTGTTACAAGAGACCATGGAGAGAAATGCTGCACTCTGTGAGATTTCCCCACTCACTGAACTGCAGAACCAGGGAAATTTTGAAATGCCCACATCACACAGCTGTAAATGCCTCCTGAAAAATATAATTTCTATTTGATAGTCTTCAGTACCATTCATTTGAACACTTGCAGGATTTGCTTAAAAAGAACTCTTTCCACTTTCCTTGATGGTAACGCCGTTGCTGTCGTCATGCACTGTATTTTCCAGTAATTCATAGAATAGCAGTCTAAAATTTGCTTCAGTACCTAGGCAGCTCATTGAGTTACCAGAAACGCTTTGTTTGGAATATTTTCCAAGCAACCTGCTGATAGTTTTGTATTTGATTTATTTCTTTACTTTAGAGTTCCATCTCTGCTTACATGTTGTGACAATAAAAACGCCAAGCTAAGAATTTTATATTTATGTGCTTTAATGTGAATTTCTGTTCTTACATTTCTGAGAAACAAATCTACCTCCTGAAATCCATACATTTAGTTACTTATGACCTTTACAAGTTTATTTGACATATTTTGCAAAAGCATTGGAGATTTTGCTGCTTTATATTTATTTATTGTTTTTACTAGGTGTTGTGTTTTTATGCCTATTTTGAAGAAGAAGTGCCTGAAAAAAATCAAGAGCTGTATAGAATCAGACACTGTAAAATATATTTCTACCCTGAAGATGATACAATCCAAGTGATTGAGCCTGTAGTGAAAGACAGTGGCATAAATCAAGGTATCTGTTTTTATTGGCACCTTTTTTCTTCCCCTTTATATCTCTTTTCTCTGCAGTCTTGGTCCATTCCAAAGGATATGAAATGGGAGTTCTTATAGCCAAAATGGGGTGTAAATGCACAGGTATAATTGTCTTTTCTTGTTACAGATCATGATGTGAACTTCTTTATTGTCTTAGTTTCTGAAGATGTGGGTTTTCTAAGGCTCAATCTCCTCCCCTACTCAAGCATACAATTTTTTCTCTAATATAGTAGTTTGAAATCATGGTGGTAAGGTCTTTGTCAGTGTTGTGTCTGTCCTGCAAAAACAATTTGTGTTCTAGATCTCCATTCCTGAGCCTGGGTCCTCCCCTCTTGGCACTGACAGGGAGTTCTGTGGCAGCAGCTCTGTAATTGTTCATGAGCTACTTCAGTGTCTCTGCCATTATTGAATAAAAGAGTCTTCTGTGCCTCTGGCTTTTGGTTCTGTTATGATTAAAGTGCTCTTGGCACAGTAATTCTTCCTTGATGTCTTTTAAGTTGAGGAGCTGCCTTGCCTCAGTGTCACAGCCCTGCTCTGGGACCAGCCTGAGGACTTCAGCAGGAGGGTTTGCTGTGCTGATTTACTGGGGTATTACTGGACTTGGTTTATATTAAGAAAATGTGATCTAGCGGTCAACATCCTGTTGCAGAGGGGGAACACAGCTGCTGCTTCTTGGTGTTTATGGGTCACTGCCAGAATTAAAAGTTTTCAAGGGATATAATCCAGAGAAGCAGGATGTCTTGGGATGACTGCACCTCCCAGTCCCCAAAGATGTTTTGTACATTTTATACATTCTTAGCACAGCAATTTTCAAAAATAAGTTAACCATTTAACTACCCTATTCTTTTCCCAGACCAGCAGATGCTATCAATTTCTCTGTCTCCAGAATAAGATCACATTTAAAGGTGTTATGTGCATCATTACTGTTAGGACTGGGATAAAATTGCTTGTGAATCCCTTAAAATGGTATTTCAGGCACTGCTGTTCCTGTGTTGAGTAGTTCCTGCCAGAAGTTTTGTAGGCTCATCAACAGGGACTGATTTTGAATGCAACAAAACCTCATCCTACTCCTACCTGGGCACGTGCTTTTGCATGTGAAGAAAATCATGTTGGAGCTCTTTTTCCTTACCCCCAGCCTGCACCCATATGCAAGATGTGGGAGACATCATAATTTCCTTGGCTTGTGTGTCCCAAGAGTGGGAGCAGCTGCTTCTGGGGTTTGTGGCTTAGAGGAAATGTCCACTGACAAAGGAAGTACAGAGAGTCAGAGGTGATGCCTTTGAGAGAGAAGGTGGAAGCCAGATTCTTTAGAGCAGGATAAAGCAAATTCAAAGCTGATTCCTTTGAAGGAGTTATTTTCATTGTTTTTGTACTATGGGTTGTGCAGGCTGCCTCTTCAGCCCTAATGTTCCTGGCAGTCTAGTCCTGTTCTTTTGGTGACAGGAAGGCTACAATTTCCTCCTGTTTCCTTGGTTGTATCTTGTGTTAGTGATTGTTGGAGTCACCTTTGATACTGGACCTAAAATTAACTGAATAGTATTAGAGAGAAACAAGAATTTTCTCAATCTTCCATGCAAGGATGTTTTGAAAGTCTCTATGAGATTTTCTGAGTATTTTATATGAGATAAATATATATATGCAACATATTTACCTGATGGATTAAAAATAAATGTTCCAGGATCTCCAAAGTGCACTTAATTTATTTGTCACTGGTACCTGGTCTGGTAAGGAAGCTCTGTGTATTGGTTGTGTTTAGGAAGGAAGAAAAACTGTAGATTGAAAGGCCCAGGGACTATTTGGAATGTGTTTGGGCTTCACAGTTGATGCACAGATACGGGGCCTATACTTTGTCATAAACATTTCCATAAATATTCCTGTTGTCCTAGAAATTAGTACGATGTAGAGTGAAAGAGGTGATGGAGACACTCATCAGAGGATTCTCTACTCATATGCACTTGGAGTTTGACCTCATGCTCCATAACTGAAGACCAATGACAAAGTTATTAAGTTAAAAGCTCTAAAAATTTCATGTTGAATACATGCAAAAGCAGTATTTCTTTAAAATATATACTAAGTCATGAACTGCTAATCTTACAATTTTCAATAAAGAATTGTCCCATTCCCTCTTTTAATATAATTCTGTCTATCTATCTATCTATCTATCTATCTTACATTGCTGTCCCATTCACTCTTTTAATATAATTCTATCTATCTGTCTATCTATCTATCTATCTATCTATCTTACATTGTTTAAATTTTTTTATTCTAACTGGGAATTTTTAAGCCCAAGAACAACAGGAGTGGAACTGTCTGCATTGTGAAGCTGGTAAACTGAAGCACAAAGGAATGAAAATCTTACCCGTAATCTTACAGAAAAGGTCATAACAGGGTGAGGAACTGAACTGAGCTGAAGTTCAGGATCTTGACCATTATGCTGCTCTCTGCACATCTGCTGAAATACAACTTTTCAGTTAATTAAAATTCCAGGGATTTGTAGAGGAGAGTTCAGCTGTAGGAGAGCTTGGGCTGCTAAAAGGCAAACTGCACTGAACAAAAGAGCACAGGTGCATGAAGAAAAATGTGTGAGGACATCAGGAGCAGGATGGGCTCGGTCTGTGTGAAGAATTGGAGAGTTGCAGTGCCAGGAAAGGGGTTGTGTAAAGGAACAGCAAAAACCAGTGATGGGTAAAGTAGAATTGAACTGTTGAAGGCAGAAGTTGCTGGTCACTCTAACTTGGATGTTTACCCTGTCAAAAAGGATGTAAGCCAGACAACTGGCATGGCTGTTTTAGGGAGGCTTCTTGGAGAGAAGGTAGAGCTGTGACAGGGTAGATCAAGGGTATCTTGGCTGGTTAATGCCTTGAGGCCATGGGATTACCAAAGCTTGTGCCATAACCCACAAATGAGACTTTGATGGTCTGAATGGGTGTCTGGGAATAGTGGGATTGGAGAAATGCAGTAGTTTCCCCTTGTCCTCTTGTAGTGCTTGTGGTTTTGTGGAAAGAAATTTGGACAGGCTTACAGACTGCAGGAAGATCTGGTGAAGGAACAGTGGTCAAAGAAGTTAGAAGAATTTCTAAATTGAATTATGATTTTACAAAACGAAAACAAATTGGCTTCAGAGAAAAAAGCAAGAAAATGTGTTTTCACCATTGATCAAAATCTCAAAGTAATGAAGTAAATGATCTGTGGGAAATGTTTCAGTGACTTTAAAAACTGCTTTATGAAATTGGCTGCTGTACTTGGACATTAATTTGGACTTACAAGGTTGCTACTAAATAGCTGAAATTTAAACTTATTTAATTTTGGATACTGCCTTGCTATTTGGCAAATATTAGAAACATTAGAAGAAATCTGTACTGAGGAAGGAATGCAGAGACCTTGAACCTGAGAAACTAGAATCAAAGCAAGAAACAGCAGGACAATCACAGTGCACAAGGCCCAAGTCAGGATAAGGAGAGGACAGTAAACTTGACCACATAACAAACTCCAACTGCTTCTTCCACCGCCAGAATGATAATTACTCTTTCAGTATTTAAAAAAAAAAAAATCCCATAGAGAGCCAGGCTACGTATAGCAGTTGCAAGTGTTTTGTACATATAATTCCCAGTTAACAGGACTGTGGCTGGCTGATACTGTCTTATCAAAAGGTCATTTCTGTTCCTGTGGGGATGACTGTAGCTTCCAGTGCAATCCAGACCCTGCAAGCCAGAGCAGAGTGGAGCAGCTGGCTGGTTTCCCCAAGGTCAGCCAGCTGAAAAAGAGAGTGGAGCTGCCTCCTGGCTGGGTTCCCAAGGCTGGCTGGCTGAAGAGAAAAGTACAAGTGGGAAAGTGAAGTTGCATCAGCTCCTCCAATATAACAGATTATCTAAGAGTTTAAGCCTCCCCCAAGGCCTTGAAATAATTGTGATTTTGCCATATTTGATGGTGGCCAAATCATGACCTTGCTATGTTCTGGAAGGGTGAGTAAGTGAATGTAAGAAGCCTCCTTGTTTATTGGGATTAATTCTTTGTGTTGCAAGAATAATAGTGGTGGCTTCTCCTCCTTTCTGTGAAGCAAAGCGTGTACAAACTTCAGGTGTTACTCATTCCTCTCCTCTCTCTAATGCACTCTTGAGCTGTGCAGAGTCAGAGAGCTGTGCTGAGGAAATTCTGTATACCATTTAATATCTTCTGCAGAGAAGAGAAGCAGCAGACAACAAATCATTTTCTGCCCAGCTCCATTGACAAAAGGCCTTCACTGCTAGTGAGATTTCCTCAAGCAGCTGCTGGGGTTGCTAGATAACCCAAAACCCCAAGAGCAAAGAAGATATGCTACAAATGATGGTGTGGGAGCTCAGTGCCACCACCACTGTCAGAGAAAAGCAGTATCTCAACTCCCTTTCCAAGAGCACAGTAGAGCAGAGCTTTAGTCTGACCAGATGCAAATGTTTAAATCAACACTCGGTGGTGCAGTAGAATGTCCTGTTCAATAAACTGACAGCCAAAGAACCATCAGAATTCTAAATGTCCTGCTCAATAAACTGGCAACTGAAGAACCATCAGGATTCAATCCATCCTCAGCAACCTGAAAACTGCACAATCAGATGCTCCTTTAATATCTTGCAACAAATTTCTAGACGAAATGTATTATTTTCCAGAAGGAAGAACAATTTTAAAATGATGAGACCAAACCCCCGCTGATCAGGTTTTATTAAATTTCAAATTCAACATTATGAAATGTACCCTCTACATGTGTACATCAGGCACAGTGATACCTAATAAAAGCAAAAAATTGCTACAGATAATATCTTTACAAGACATTTTCCATTAGGAAAGAAATTCTTCTCCCTCAGAACAAAATGGGTATGTGTCTTTCACTCTTAAAAGTGATATGAAAAACAAGCTGAGGCTGATTCACCAGACCTGAAGTGAATATAATCTCTGGAAACACCTCATATTAGAAAATCATCAACCATTACCTTTTAGTTAGAGTGATGATTCAACAGGATTTGCATGCTCTGACTTACCCCATTATCTGTTGATTGACCTAAGAATTAGCCAAGATCAGGTAAAATATTTTAAAGTATATGGGTTTTTTAAACCTAATACAATGCAGTTATACATCCCACATTTTCTAACATCTTTCATGAGGATACATCCTAAATAGATATATAATATGCTTAAGCAGATACAGGTTCAAGTTTATTTTACAGTCAAAGGTCAGTAACTAGAATGTTGGATTCAGTACATGTGAAACATCAGGATGGTGAATGGGTCTTAAATAATTATTTTAATGGGAACATAAAGTAAATCTGCTTTATTGCTTTATTCCCCTGAAAAATTAAGGATATATTTTCATTGTAGGAATTAGAACTTAACAAACAACTCTGATAATGTAGCAAAGAAAGGTATTTCATACAAATTAGTCTATAGGGAAATAAAGTGAACCATAAAGAATTTCCGTGGACTAAACTAGGAACAAAGCCCTTTAAACACCAAAGCACACAGTGGTATCTTTCTCCCTTCTGCTCTGTCTCTATCCCCTCTCTTCCCTGGACCCCTTAAGTTGGTTCTAAAATTCCAGTAAGTTATTTCTAAAATATTTGTGGTATCCCTAAATCACTGAGGTTGGAAGGGATACCTTAAGATTTTCTAGTCCATACCCCTGCTCCAAGCAGAATCAGCTGGAGACAGCTGCCCAGGGCCATGTCCTTGTGGGTTTCTTCGGGAGTGGAGACTTTGCAACCCTTTTGGAGAGCCTGTTCCAGTATTTGATCACTCTCACAGTAAAAAAAGTGGGTTTGTGTGCTCAGCTGGAATTTTGTATCTTTTCATTTGCTGTCATCCTGTCAATGGGCACCATGGAGAAGAGCCTGGCTCCATCTTCTTCATTCCCTCCGATCAGGTATCTGTAAACTTTGATACGTTTTCCCCACCTCGAGTCATCTCTGTTCCAGACTGAACAGTCCCAGCTCTCTCAGCCTTTCCTCATTTGAAAGATGTTCCAGTCTCTTGCTCACAAGCAGTGAGTACTTTTGAAACATCACCCAATTCATCAGTGTATTTGAGAGTTTTCAGTTGAGAGGCCAATAGCAGTTTCTTTGTCTTTTAATCCTCAAAAGGTAATAAAATTCAGTGCTGTCAGGATAACAGTCCTTTCATTGAAAGACTATGAATAAGAAAATTTAAGTATTTGATTACTTTGTCAAAGTTAAAATATCTCTCTTTTTTCTCCTCTCTCCTCTCCTTTCTTTCTCTTTTGGATAATGTTCCTTTTAGACTGCGGGTTGTGATATTGTGTCACTGTATTTTTGAGATGGATTCTTTGCTTCAGACCAGCAATCAGCCCAACTCACCTCTCTTGTCTCTACTTTCCACGTGCTCCTTAAGGAAGCTCAGTTCAATGTCAGTTTGATGTCCCTTGATAAGTCATACTTTTTTCCCTGCTAAGGCAGATTTTTCTTCTCTAAACCTAGTTCTGTCAGGATGCTTAGAGCAAATATTGTTTACTAATGAATTTACTCTGTTTTCCAGGAACTATTGTTCGACGGCACCAGATTCCACTTCCACCTCCTCATGAGGATCAGTTCTATACTATGTATCATTTCAATATCAACACAGAAATAACCCTTTATGGCCGAAAATATAAGATTATAGATTGTGACCTGTACACAAAAAATTTCCTGAGGAAGATAGGAATCAGACTAAATCCTCCTGCAAGCCGTCCAGACGACCCATACACCACAGAACGGCAAAAGGTCAGGAGGGGCAGCAGTGCTGAAAACTTGATTTGAAGAAAACTTGAATGCATATTACTTATATGCATTACATACATTATTTCTTTAATATCAAATAGAAAATAGCTATTTCAACATAGTAAATCTCAAGAGAAGACTTAGGTTTGAAAATTTTGGTATGTGCCTCATTGTACTATATACATAATTTTCTCTGGATGTGTTTGCATACCTTTTAAAACAGAATAAAATTAATTAGGAAAAATAATATAAGTCTTTCAGTATTAAACTGAAAAGAAAAGAAAGATGTACCTATTACACATTCTACTGTCATTTGCATGTTCTATTAGGATTTTGCTTGAGCTAATCTAATGATAATAAACATTTTAAAGTGTTTAAAGAAGATCTCATTGGAATTGTGGTTCCAGCCCACCCATGGCTTCCTGCAGACTCCTTTCTTCTATTCATATGCATCTTTCATCTCTACTCCAACATGTTTTTAACAGCTCTTTACATGTGTAAAGCAAATTCTTCTGCCATACAGAACCCAGTGTTCTGCAGTTTTAAGTTGAGAGGTTTTATTTGCATCCCTTTTTTGTAAGTGTATGGGATCACATATACACAAACACACACCTCCAGAAGTCTCACTGACAACTCCTAGATTCTATGTGGATTCCCCTTTGCAGGATTGGTTGTTTGTTTTTTTAAATTTTTTTCCCTTCTGGGAATAGTAATGGAAGTGATATTTTCTGTTGGGAATAATGACAAGTTTCTTTCAGTTCTGTTTTTCTTGACTAATATGAGTGCAAATGGCACTTGACCTGACTCTTAGCACTGTTGGCCCACCATATGCAGCCTGTTGTGACAGATCCAGCCTGGTCCTCTGAAAGCAGCAAATACTCCCTGTGTCTGTGGCATCCTCAGTGCTCCCAGTGAGAAAACTGCTGTGGGCCTCAGCAGCAGTAATGGAAGGTGGCTGTGACTGAGATGTGTAGGACAATTGCTATGTCTCTGAGGCACTCTCAGGCCGACAAGTTGGTTTCTCTTCATTCATGCTGCTGGGCTTGTGCAGTCCCCCAGTGAAAAGCAGCATTTGTAACACATCTGGTTCTGTGTTGTGGTGACTCAGCCTGGCCATGGGCTTCTTTTCCCTTACTCAGCCCTTGTAGGTAACAGCTGTGTATATAAACACATGCTGAGTTGTCTTGATACTGTCAGACTGTGTCAACATTTTGTATGATACTGCATAACCCACTTAGGCTTTAATATTTTTTTTAACAAAAAGCAAAACATACAAGAATTGGGCATATCAATCCCTAAAGAGAATGGAGAGGGAAAAAGGTTTGAGAAATAAGAGCTTCAGAAGACAAAAAATTACAAAAAATGATGTCTTCATGTTCTCAGTTGTTGAGAAATTCCAGAAAAGTTATTTAGCAGATTCTGGCTGCCTTATGCTTTCACTTTTCTGTGAAAAAATTACCACCTAATTTGTGGAAGGTAATTTTTTTTTGATTGCTCTGGGCTACTTTGAGCAAAATTAAATTGGTTTTCACTGGACTCCTAGTACATGGCCAGAAAATGAAGGTATGAAGGAAGGTAAGGAATGGGATAAGATAGAAAATGAGGCCAGTGGAAAGTGCAGTAAACCATTCAGACTCATATTTCACAGAATTACAGAACCATTTAGGTTGGAAAAGACCTCTGAGATCATCAAGTCCAACCTGTGACCAATCCCCACCTTGTCATCCAGACCAGATCGCTGAGTGTCTCATCCATGTGTTCCTTGAACACCTCCAGGGATGGGGCCCCACCACTTCCCTGGGCATCCCCTTCCAATGCTTAAGAACCCTTTCCATGAAGAAATTCCTCCTGTATTGCTGGAAATGGTATTCCATGGATGAGAATAGTATTACCTGGTTCTGTGGCTGTGTTTTGTTGCCTATTGCATCTTCAAGGGTCAAGATGGAGGAAAGAGAGCACTGGGAAGGTAAATAACTTGGTTCTGCTCTCTTTATTTTAATATTTGATGCTCTGAAAGAATGGGCCTTTTGCCTCTCAGATTTTTAAGGCCAGAAGGTGTGTTAGTGTGTAAAGAGAAATTTAGACAACAATATAAGCTGTCCACAGTCAACACTGTTTTCTGTTCAGACAGTTCAGTTCACACTGTCTCATCAATGTCTGTCACAATTCTTCTTTGGAAGCAACTTCGTAGATGAGAAGGATTATCTCGTCCCTTTTAATGCACTTTGGTCGTGTGGATTTGGATTTATGAAAAACACTCTGTTCAGGTCACCATTTCTAGATGTGAACTAACAGTATAGAAATGCAGTCCCTGGACTGGATCATCATCCTGGGACCCAGTTTAACCCAGTGCTACTGGTTTTGCAGCAACCATGACTGCACGAAGCACCTTGTCACATCAGCTGGAATATATCTTTAGTTGAACATTGCTGTTCCTTATTAGACCCATGGGTGTGTTTTGAGAGGAGAACAAAGATACCCAGTACCTGCCAACTGTGTAGCATGAATCAAAAGTTAAAAATCTATGTTTTAAAGTTGAACAACAGAAAATACCAAAGGGAAAAGAATAAATTGATTCTTTACACCACATTATCTGTAAGAAATAATTTTTAAGGAAGTAAATCAGGAAGAGTGATGCTATTTGGCATTCTAGTCATCTGATTACCACAGGCAGTTTCTTGAAAATATGAGCTATACTGTAAATAATTTAACAATTCTCTGATCTAGAGGACCTTGTTGCAAGAAAAACAAGGATTAATACCAATCCAAAATTGTTTTCACGTGTTTTATGAGGGCACAGCAACATTGTAAATACTTCTCTGATAATGGCATACATCATATTTCATGTATTACAATGGTGTGGTGTCATTTGAAAATCCTAAAGCCATGTTCTAAGGTTAGGCAGCACCATGCAGTTGTGATCCTGTTTTTAGAGTAAATAATTAAAAATACATTTCTCTTAATTTCTCCTTTACCAGAGACTTCTGGAGAGCACAAATCCTTTTCACCCTTATGAGCGCTTTGACACTTTGAAACAATTTCTGGAGTTTGATGGACAAGTTTTGGGGTTTTCTTGCGTGTGGAACGACCCAGAATCACAGCTCTCTGACCCACGGGAACTTGTTCTTCGTTATTATTTGTCTGATGATACTATTGATATAAGAGAAATTTTACCATCAAATTCAGGCCGGGATGTAGTTCCATTTTTCCTCAAAAGAGATAAGCTTCCAAAGGTGGGCAATAAAAATTTCAAATTCTTCCGATAATTAAGAAATGTTGAATGCCTTGATTTGAACATCCTGCATTAGGATTGTAATGATATTTAGAAGGTGTTTTCAGAGTATTAATCATAATTGCATGATTTAGATTTTGCACACATACTCGTGTAGTAAATTAATAAGTGACGGAAAAATATCTTTAGGCATGTCATGCTTAAACTAAAAGGAGCATTTAGTCACAGCCATGTCTTACGATTTTCTTTCTCCTATGCTAATGTATTAAGGTAACTGTACAAATAAAACTCTGCAATAATGGAAGACAGGAAAATTAATAATGATGAACTTATGTAAAAATGAGGTGAATTCAGATTTGATCTATGACTTACATTTGTAGCCTTTGGAAAAGTCAGTTTTAGTATTCTATAACATGACTTCTTCATAGCAGATCTGGTGTGATTTCTTAAAATTGAGTTTCTGGGTTTGGGACATTAAGCAAAGCCAATTAAAATCAATACAAACCCATCAATAAGCTTTCTTGGGCATTAATCATGAGAAAGGCTCCATTCAGAGAAATCTTCAAAGGCTTTGTATCCTCTGTAACATGTTATGATTATAAAATTACTGATCTGGATACACTTCTGTATCACTCCTGACAGATCCTGATGATAGAATAACATCAGCCAACAGATGGAATAAAATACTTGGGAGTAATTTCCTCCTTTGCTTCTAACAGTGATAATCTATTTGTGATACCATAGATGTACCTGAGATTTTATAATAAAAACCTACCAGCAAAATATTACACTTTTCTCACCTTGTAAGTCCTGTGTTCTGAGATGCTGATTTAGCAGTGGCTCTATGATATCAGACCCCTTTGACCACAGAGGTGCATGTTGCAATTTTAAGGACTGGATTTTTCCTCTGAGAAAGGAAACATTTTCCATTTTGAGAATAGCAGCAGAGGAATCAAAAGCTGAGGGGTCAGGAGAGGTGGTAAGACAAAGTAACTAATTTTGATTACCCTGCATCAGCAGTTTATTCATAATTTTAAAAAATGTGACATAAATGTATATTAAGTTTGATATTATTGGGATGAATTACTTCTGTAATTTTAAAACTAACAATAGAAACAAAAACACATCTTTGCCAACAAAATCATGCTGACTTGAATCTCCTGTGTTTGTGTAGTGGATAGGACCAATCCTGGATGGTTCTTTGCATGTTTTTATAATTATTACCAATCAAAATAATATCCTTCAGAGCAGATGTTGACAATGATGTGGTACTTTGGGTATGCTGACCTTTGCTTTCTGTTTGCTTCCAAGAGAAAGGAGACTTTACCCTTGGAGAGAGAATAAGATTCTGAATGCTGCTTCTGGCATATATACATTCTGGCTTTTGGAATATACACTTTTGTCTTTTAGGTTTGGTAGTAGAATCTTAGAATTTACTGAAAAATCTCCCAGAAAATACTACAATAACATCCAGTGTGTAACAAACCTGCTGGTTCTAAGGTAGCAGAGTTCTCTTTCTTCACTGTCACCCATAATTCTGAAGAGTTGTTCTGTTTCCTTGCAGAATGCTCCTGCTGCTCCATATCATCCAGGCACCATCACCAATTACACTCTGCTCAATGTGTTGGGAAAGTCAGAAAGAAACAAAGGCTATTACATTCGGGACGTTCTACAGGTCAGAAATTATTGAGTGCCTCCAGTTGTTGAATATCTTTATCACAGTTTTTGTAATTTCTATGGTTGTTATCCTCTGCAACCAAGAGAGTTATTTATGAAATTGTGTTGCCACTAGAGAGTAGCTCAAACAAGAGCTACTGAGATTCACTGTATGTAAATCCCACATTTGTAAAAGTGAAGGAGCTTAACTTGGGTTGAAATACACTTACCAATGGACTCCAAAGGTTGTTAAATCACACACACTAAATGACCTGGGTTTTAAAAAAGGTTGTGTGATTCTGAAATTTATGGAACTGCTGTATAAATGTTCCTTCTTTTATTAGACAGGAGCAGTGCATCCGGAATTTTACAAAGACAGTGACTTGAAAATAGGGGCAGTAATTAATGTTTGGGGAAGGCAAATATTACTCTGTGATTGTGATGAATTCACTAAGGAACATTACAGGAAAAAGTATGGAATTGGTAAGTAGTGGTCATTATCCTTTCCTTATGAGCATTTTTATACTTCCGAATTTAGCAGAGCTGTCTTCAAATTTTATTACTGACAAAACATGTTCATTAAAACCTTTAGCAATAACAATCTGTTGTAGGCTGTTAGCAGCAAAGCAGTAATTTTGCAGGTAACCCAGAAGGGCTTTCTTATACATTGCTCCCTTGAAAACTAGCATATGATGTAGGTGTTCTGCTCCTAATGCCTCTATTTGAAAACTACAATGACAAAATAGTCAAATGGATAGACTGGCATTTCTTCTTCTCTCCTTTCCCCTCCGCTTTCAATAGCTGTGTTTGCAGTCAGAAAATAATAAAGAGCATGTAGTAAGTGGATAAGTAGAATGAGCTCAATTATTCCCCCTTATATTTCATTTTATATGGACGTTAGAATCCTCACATAATAAGATTTTGTGACATGACAGTTTTAGTCTATCACATCATTGGTTTTTACAATGCAGTTTTGTGTATTCTGGACCATTAGAGTGTGTATCTTGTGAAGTTTCAGTACTAAATTCTAGAAACATTTAGCAACTATGTCCATTATGGAAAAGCATTTTGGAAATGAATAACAATAGAGGCTTTCATTTATCTGTCTTTGAATGTCTCCAGTCAGACTTGCTAATGGTTCCACCATGGACATCTTCCTGCAAAAATGACTTAGTTATTTTCTGTCAGTTTATTCATTCAATAAATATAGCTGAGCATCTGACTATTCAGAGATGGTTGGAAGAATCCTACTATGGCCTTTCCCTGCCACTGTGAAATAAAACACCTGAGCAGACTATTTCTGTTACCTTGTGGTCAGATAGAAGTGTGTGTATCAGCTTGTCTGCTTCATTGGGGGAATGAAATGCTGTAGCATTGCCATTCAAACACTAGATTTATTATTTGGCAAAATATTTCTCATTAGGACTTTTTCAATAATACCTTGGCATGTCTGTACCAAAGTAAACCTGATCTTGCTAGTGTGTGAGGAAGCCATATTCAATAACCATGGTGTTACCTGTAATAATAGCAAATTTAACTCTAGAGATGCAAAATAGGGGGTTCTGCTCTGAGAATTTCTTCAGCCAAGACCACTGCTGCTTTTTGGCAGCACTATCCTCTGTCTGAGCAAATTATCCTGAACAGAGAATGGGGATTTCTTACTCAGGGCAGGCAATAAATGAAATGCAGCTGACCATCCTGGATCAAACAAGCAGTGCAACCAAGTGATACACAAATGCAAAGGCCCTCCCCCTCCTCTAATGCTGGCTCAGTAATTACTGCTTATGTCTCTGGATGTTAAAAGTTAGGTGGTTTGCAAGTTAGGGGAATTCAGAAGTTGCTGATGTGCAGAATTCTGGAAAACTGTAGGTGGTCTAGTCTGTTCCTGTTCTGCAGTAAACGAGATTTCTTTGTCTCCTGAGGTATTTTGTCCTAACCTCATAGTTAAAAATGCTGCTTAAAAGCTACTCTGAGGCTGGTTTGTGTAAAATGAGAGAGTAAATTTTTTCTCTTATCTCTGTTGGACTTGGGGAACAACTGCTCAATACTCTCTTTTAATAACCTTGTACATATCTGAACATTATTCCAATACAAAACCTTACTCCCCTGCCCCCATCCCAGGCCACTTGCTGCTAAGGGAAAACATTTCAGTCTTTCTTCATAGTCCATTCTTTTCTATCTCTAATAATTTTTCTCAGTGCTCTCTCCAGTTTCTCTGCCTCGTTGACACCAAACACACAAAGATGTGCTCTAGCTGAGACCTTTGGGAAACTGGGAAGTGTTTTACACATACCTTTAAGGATATATGATGGCAGAGACTCTGGCTGACATGGAAAACCATCCATCTTGATGCAACCTGTCTTGTTCACAGACAATACTTTCTTAGAGCTAAGGGATTCACACATTTGGCTGTAAAATTCTTTCCTGCTTTCCCCACAAGGATTAAAAAAATGTAGGTATGACTTTTTAACTGGAAAGGACCAGGAGTAAAATCAGGAGACCAGGGTAGGTTTTGGCTTAAAAGCAGGTTTTTGGAGAGAATTAGTGAGTGTTCACCTTTTACTCTTAGTGATTTACACATTTTGTGTGTGTCTGTGGATGTACAAGGTACTCTCAGTGGACTCAGTCCCACAAAGTGCTCAGAATTCCACTCCCATCCAATTAAAACTGGAATGGACTTAATTGCGGTTCCAGTCCAGGGAGACCATTTACTTGAGTAAGAGTAAGCAAGTAGATAAATTAGTTCTTACATCAAGGCACAGTACTCAGCACCTCATGGCACCAATCCAACTGTTTTGTTATTGTGTTTTTATATTGCTCCCCTTCAATTTATACTCTTCTGCCAAAGCCATTAAAGAAGCTGACATTTATTTTTGAGTCTGCAGTTTCAGCACAAGTCGCTTGCTCACAGAATTTGCCTTTTAGGAGAATGAAGAGTAGTTTAGATTTCTCTTGAAAAACGTGATATATTTCTAATGTGGGGTTTGCCTATTTTAATATGTTTGTGAAAAGCAGAGTTTTTCCATAGATGAATGTAGCTAATGCTCTTTAGTAGGAAGCTGATGGCATTACTGTCACCTAAAAGTACTATGAATGCAAGAGAAAATGCATTAATGTGTAAAGTTACCTGTCCAGACTTGCTAGTGCAGCCTCAGAGGAGGAGAAAAAGACTCTGTAGCCATGTAGGTGTTGTGGTCACCCTGCTGAAATGGGAAACAGGGTGATGTGCAGCAAGGGGGAAGCTGGTACTTGTCCTTCTCACTTAACACAATATCTTAGCACAGAGTATAAAGTATTCTTTCTTAAATAACAGATTACTCAAGATGGAACAAAACCAGGAAAATCTGGTTTCCTACAGCTTTTTCTTCCCTGTCCCAGCACCTCCCAAGCCTGGCTGTTGAGGCTTTTCAGAGCACCCTGCAATCCCTCTCCTGTGCCGGCTCTCCACCCCTCCCACCCCCTCATTTCTCAGGCTCCGGCCCTGACCCGCTGCCGGGGCCGGGCCGAGTGCTGCTGGCCAGGCAGCTGCTCCTGGATAACGGGGATAACAGCTGACTCCTTGCTTTCCCCTCAGCGGGGCACTAAAGCCTGCTGCCAATTTTCACTAGGCTCGGCAGAGGTCAGTGTCTCTGGTGTTTAACCTCTCCACTACACGTGGTGGAGACTGAGCAGCAACTTCTAAATATACTTGTGAATATATATATATATTCCTCTTTTTTGCCAAGGTAACTGTAATAATCATTAAGAAGTAAGACTCTAAATGGAGATTTTCTTTGAATCAGGATAAACAGTGTTTCAAGCTGCATGGACAGTTCTGTGAGCACTAGATTTTCTTTATTTCTGCATGTAGAAGTTCTTATTTTCTTCTTATTTTACTTCTTACCTGAGTTGTGAAGTAGACTGTCACTAGAAGGTCTCAGCTGTTTGTCATACATCTTCTCTGATATATAGAGAACACTATGCTAATTGCCATCTCCCAGGTTATCACCACCTCTTTATATTGTCCAAGTCTAGTGGGATTTCTGTTTCCCGTTCCTGGCTTTAATGTTCAGAGGTGCCTGTCCTCTTCCTCTGAAGGCAGGATTTCTTTCCTGCTTCTAAATCCTGATATTCAGTATAGTTATCATTCTAATCCAAAGTATGTAGCACTTGGCTCTTCCTTGAAATATGGTCTTATCTAACACATGAGGGTTTTCCTGCAGTTCTTCAATGAGGGCAGAAGGTAATCTCACACTCTGTACCAAAATCTCAGAATGTATATTGAAATTGAAATCTGACATACTCATTCAAAATGGTTTAATGCTGCCTCTCTGGCAACAAATGCTTCATGAGGAATTTAATTTTTCTTACTAAGGCTTTACTGTCTTCAAATTGTTTATATGCTAAGGATGTGGCTGGAGCTGTTTTGTTTCTTGCTGTTCCCAGTGCTTGTTCCAGTCTCACTCAGGTTTTAAAGTTGTGAGAAATCTACAAGTATGTGGTCCATGTTTGATAAATGAAGTGAAATAACCCCCCAAGTTACTGCAGTAACAAGGGATGAAAATATACATGGCAAAAATACCTGTGCTATTCTTTCTGGAAGTAAAATTTGTAATCCCAGACTTTCACTTTACTCTTTATGCACTGTAAATTTCCACTGAAAATGTTACAGCCTGGAGGAAGCGAGAATTGATTCATTTTCCAGACTGGACAGAGGTAATTTTCTTAAACATCAGTGATCACCTTGAGAAGAGTGCATTTTGTATGTAAGTGCCAGCTGTCTGTCTGATTCTGCCCTAATGCTGTGTGGCAGAGCAAAGATGAAATGAGTTTTGAGCTCGGGTAGCTGGCTCTTCACAAGTTTCAGAAATGAGTTTTTGACTAGTTTTGTAACCTGTATTTTTCCATGGCAATTTCTTTCTGAATTTCCTCATTCACAGAAGAGAATATGAATATATAATCCTTTAAAATCCTGGAAAATATAGGTGACACAAGGCTGGATGTTTGTATTTTTCTACTTAGTGAACCTAGACAGGTGAGGATTGGTCTCTTAGTTAGCAAGTGACAGGACAATATGAAACAGCCTCAGAGGAGGTTTATATTGGATATTAGGAACCATTTCCTGACTGAAAGGGTTGTCAAGCTAGAGCAGACTGCCAGGAAAGTAGTGGGGTGTAGTCACCATCTCTGGAAGTGTTCAAAAAATGTGTAGATGTGGCACTGAGAGACATGGTTTAGTGGTAGACCTGACAGTGCTGAGTGATCTCAGAGGTCTTTTCTAAAATTAGTAATTATATGAATGACACAAGTTCATTTTACTTCAGGGATGAGCTGGGAACCAAAGGGCTGAACTTCCCTTTGGATTTTACTTATTCCAAGCTTCACTTGAGAGGTATTCAACACATCCCCCAGGGATAAAACATTATTCCTCTTAATTTACAATTTCCTTCTAGTTTATAAATCTAATTTTCATCCACATGCGCTGAAGTTTACAAAAGGGGAAATGCTTTAGCTTGTCTTAATTAATGCCTTATGCATGGGTGTGAATGTGCACACTGTGACCAGCGTGTAAACACAGGAGCCTCTTCTCCTCTGCTGCCAGGGTCCCGTGCAAGTGCCCTGGTACTCCGAGGAGGGGTACCTGCTTCTGGCAGGACCTGTGACACCTGAGCAAAAAGGCGGGGCTCGTGTCTGCCAAAATCCGCTGTTCCGTAATGTCTAATTAAAAAAGAGCGCTCGGGCTGATGAGCAGCGTCCGCCCCCCGCCGCCTCCGCCGCGCCGCCACCGGGTGGCGCTGTGGGAGCGCGGAGCCGCCGCTCCCGGCGCGGGACCCGGGAATTCACTGGGAATCCAGCGGGAATCTCGCCGGGAATCCAGCGGGAATCTCGCCGGGAGTCCAGCAGGAATCTCGCCGGCGGATCCTGTGCACTACCTGCGGTGCTCAGCGCCTGTAGGCATCGGGGTTTACTCTCCTGCTCTGTCTATGCAGATTTACAGGCTCCCTTTTATGCTATCAGGAATTGCCTGTATCAAGCACACGCTGTGAAAATGTGGTGTTTTGGTCAAAAACAGTGCTTAGAAAATAGGGGATCTCATAAAGTTTGACGGGAATCACGTGAGGTTTAATAAGAGCAAGTTCAAGGCACTGCAGCTGGGCTGGGGCAATCCCCAGTATCAGTGCAGGCTGTGGGATGGGCAGATCCAGAGTATCCAGGCAGAGAAGGATTTGGGGGTGCTGGACATGCCCTGGCCATGTGCCCCCTCAGCCCAGAGGTCAAGGGTGTGCTGGGCTGTATCCAAAGCACTGCGAGCAGCAGGGGAGGGAAGGATTGTGCCTCTCTGATCCACTCTTCTGAGACTCCCCCTGCAGTGCTGCATCCAGCCCCGGGGTCCCAGGACATGGACCTCTTGGGGAGTCTAGAAGAGGCACCAAGCTGATCAGAGGGAAGGAGCACCTCTCCTGTAGTCAATGGCTTGGAGAACTGGGCAGTTCAGAAGGCTTTGGGATGACCTAAATGTGGCCTTCCAGTACCTGAGAACAGACAGGAAAAATGGAGAGAGACTATACAAGGGCCTGGAGTGACAGGACAAGGGGCAATGGCTTCACACTGAGTGTGCTGAGGTCAGGTATTAAGAGGAAGTTCTGTGCTGTGAGGATGGTGAGGCATTGGAACAAATTGTCCCAAGAAATCTCAGATGCTCCATCCAGAGCAGGTCCAGAGAAGGGCAACAGAGCTGGGGAAGGGTCTGCAGCACAAGTCCTGTGAGGTGTGACTGAGGGAGCTGGGGGTGTTCATCCTGGAGAAAAGGAGGCTCTGGGGTGATCTTATCACTCCCTACAACTCCCTGAATGGAGGTTGGAGCCAGGCAGGGCTGGGCTCTTCTCCCAGGCAAGCAGTGACTGGCTGAGAAGAGCCTAAAGCTCTTCTAAAGCTCAGTCTAAAGCTGCTCCAGGGGAGGTTTGGGTTGGACATTAGGAAGACATTCTTCACAGAAAGGATGATTACACATGGAAATAGGCTCCCCAGGGAGGCAGTGGAGTCACCACCACCAGGTTTTTAAGGAAAGACAGAACATGGCATTCAGTGCCATGGTCTGATTGACAAGGTGGTGTTTGGTCATAGGTTGGACTTCTGATCTCAGATGATCTAATTAATTGTGTGATTTCTGGAGTTATTCAAGGCCAAGCTGGATGGAGCTCTGAGCAACCTCTAATGGAAGTTGTCCCTGCCCATGGCAGGGGGGTTGGAATGAGGTGATCTTTAAGGTCCCTTCCAGCCCAAAGCATTCTATGATCCTATGAGTCTGTGATTTTGGTGCATGTTTACACACACATACTCTTTCATGGTGAAACTTACTTTGAAGATCTCTGAATGGTCTTTCTTTGGGCTTAGCCTTTTTGCTTCTGAGTCCCAGAAGGGGCACATGTAGTTTTTATGGAGAAGAATGCTGGTGTGGTTTTGCAAAACCCTTTTTGACTGATTCAGGTGAAAGTATCAGCTTTTTTAGTCAGACCATGTTCTTCTGAGAGGTAAAGGCTAAAGGAGAACTAATTCTTTACAGGCTAAAGAAAAATTCTGACATCTGAATGCTTGCTTTATTTTTCAACTCACACTGCTGTTAGGCAAGTCAGATTTTAGGAATGTTGTCCTTTGATCTTCTGATATAGCCATGTTCAAAACATTTTAATCACAAACCAGTTCAGTGTTCAAAGTGACAGCAGTTTTGTCACCCTCTTCTATTTGCACTGAAGCCCATACTATTAAGTTTACGTTATCCATCTCCCTTCAGTTCTGGGTAGGAAAGTTAAGTTTTAAAGGAAAAAAATCCCTTTATTTAATTTTATCCACTTTTATGCACTGTTCTCATATCTCGTATATTCCTCTGACCTGAGGCAGATCCTGTGCTGAGCAGACCTCCTGAGGTCCTGCCCAACCTGAGTTATCCTGTGGCTCTTTTCTTCCTTTGCCTCAGATCTGCCCATTTGCTTTCTCCCATAAGTTCTTCATTTTCCTCTCACTTTTCCATTTTCCATGAACCTCATTTCAGCAGCAGACTGAGCTCCTCTTTGAAGTTTTATGTGAACACACTGGAAGCTGTTCTGCAGCAGAAGGGCAGTACAGGGGTGCAACAAGGGGCCAAATGGGACAAGATTTTCACCAAGAGAGCAGTAATGAGAATCAGGGAAGCAGCACTTTTGGGAGGTACCTCTGTGGGAATTGAGTGCAGGTCCCTGGCCAGATGTGCCTCTGCTGAGTCAGGACAGTTCCTGCTGTGTACCTGGGATAGTCAGGACCACTGATCACTGCAAGGCAAGACTTGAGTCTGGGCGAAATGAGGAAAAAACAAAGTTTCCTAAAACTCTGGATATATTGAGTTGTGGGCTGAAGTTATTTGCTTTAGCGTACCAAAGACTTTTAATATATGTATGCTTGAAGTAATGAATAACATTTTATTTATTTATGTATTTTTTTTTTCCTCTAGCCAAAAGCACAGGGCAGGAATCTCACAGGACAGTTATTTACTTAATCACGTTGTCTCAAAGGATGAAACTGAAAAATTTAGAATTTTTAATTTACTATTTTATCCCATTTTGAAACTGTATTTGTCTTTCCTTTTGCCTGTGTATCTTAATGATATTTTTCAAACATTTTAAGATTATAGATGAAATCCTGAAACCCTGAAGAAATAATTTTGCTGTTGGCTCTATGGAGTCTTTTTTTACCCTGTAACAGTAGGAGGGATTCTGGTTTGACTTTGATCTGTGGTCTGTTACAGAAGTAGGCTAATAACTATTCATATTGAAAGTTTAAATCCTTGGTAAAATGCTTTCATCACCAGTAACAAATAAGTCTTGCTCTCTTTGCTGCAGTGGATTTCACCCCAATTCAGTATAAGACTCCACCACCTCCAAAACCAGAAACAATTATTCCTCCTTATAATGGATTTGGTTCTGAAGAAGATTCTTTGAGCTCCTGTAAGGGTGTGGTTATCCAGGCTGCCCATAAGGATTACAGGCAATTCCTGGTGAAAGACAGGTATTTTGTGTGAAAAACTATTTCAGTTTTTTAAATTATGTATTTTTGTGAAGGAGATAAATGTTATGTGGGGATGTCATTTTTTTCCAGCAAAATATACAGCTCATCAGACTTTCAAGGGACAGGTGCATGAGGCCTGGGTCAGTGACATGGTACTCCAATTTTCTACAAACTCTGCAAAATTTCTCTTTGGAGAAGGCAAATATTATGACCCTTCCATCCTCCACCTCCTTCCCTCTGCTGTCTTCAGTGGCAGTTTGACAGAAATCTTAGTCCAGGCATTAGTCAGAAATTTTGGATGATCCAGCAGACCAACACAGATTTGTTTTTGTTTGACTTTCTGATACTTACTTTTTTTTTTTTTTTTTAATCTGCTGAATTTAATGCAGTTTACTGTAGCACTACGAAAGCTTTAACACTTTACTTTCCATTACGAAATGGTTTATTAAGCTGCCACTGTTGAAGCCAAAGCAAAAAAGCAAAGTCTCCTGTTACAGATTCACCTGGAGAGCCTTTGTAAAAGAGGAAAGCAGTTAGAAACGGCATGTATTGATAGTATGTATACAGACACTGCAAATTATTTAAAACACAATCACTTAATAAATATCTAGCTAGTAAGGTCATCTGGTGAACCTGAATTTGTGGGTGATAATCCTTGTATGAATTGCTATTCAGAATTTGCTTTGTAAATATACATACCTGAATGTGTTCTTCCTTTAAAAAATTTCTGGAAAGTAACTTCAGGCTTGATTTGCAACTCAACTTGAATAAAAATTAATTCCAGACCTGTGGCAGAGAAGTAATTTTCCCCTGAAAATTACTCCTTTCTGTCTGACCGACTCTATCTGGTTCTGTTAATTTAAGCTGAAAAGGTTTTTTGACAAAGTAGTGAATCTTATCCATTTTCCTTCTTGGTGCAGTAATAACACAATTAATGTATGTTACAAAACTCAGGAGAAGGCATCTCTTAGGGGTGAAAACTTTTCTCACACTGTTTTTGATTTCTTACCTGTTCCTTTGCTTTTTTAGATATGGCATGGACAGCAAGATACTGCGCTATGCGGCGAAACTCATCACGGACATGGCCGTGGACAAGGATCGTAAATTCATTATTTCCTTCTTCCTGAGTGATGACACCATTTCCATTTTCGAATATACAGAGAGAAACTCAGGTGAGAGGTGGCAATGTCTCTGATCAGCCCCAGTTCCCCTGCTCATTTGGTTGGACTTTGCAGTAAACATTGTGGCCAGATTCAGTAGTAGCAGAAGCAGAGATATGGATTTTTAAAGGCAGTGGGAATTACATCAGCAGGCCTGCTGTGTTATCTTGCATAGCTGGATGTCATAGTAATTCATGATCTTCCTCACTCAGGATTACATTGTTCATTGCATGACAGTACTTTAAAATATCCTTTGGGAACTGCAAGTGTAATGCCTTAGAACTTTTATTGCATTTTAATTTGAAAATCTGACCTTTAAACATTTGCTTTTGTTGTGGATAACATACAGGAGTAGTATTGTAACTGATGATAAATAGGGACAGGAAATACAAGACATCAAGAATGAAAGACTAAATCCTTTGTTTTGCAAAATTGTGTTATGAAACCTATACAGCATCCATTGTATAGAAGCAGCTCATGAAAGCCAAACAGCTGTGACACTTTCTAACATACTTTACCATTAATTATGGAGTGCTGAGCATTTAAAGAGGGAAGATTGCCCTGTGCTAGAGTCTGGATGTGTGTTTGTGTACAATACTGAACTGTATTCCAGGAGCCAAGCTGACAGTACTGAAGTGACAAATAAATGCTTTGTTACTTCTCAGTTCCTTGGCCACATTTATCCTATTGCTGGAGCATGGTGGCCAAATGTTGACATGTTTAAGTTCTTTTGGCCTCTGTTTTCTGTTTTAGGCTGCCTCCAGCTGAGGATATGAAGGGTTTTGTGATTTTCAAGCATCTTTTTATTTTCCAGAAGGGTCTTGTGGCCGGATGGAAGGACACAGCAGTGGGAAGGATGTCAGGAAGTCATTCTGTAGTTCAGAGAGATGGGGGAGCTTTGGCTAAGCATGACCCTGATGGAGAGATTATTGTCTTTCTGTGAAGCCCACTAAACATCTTTAGCAACAGTTTCAGAGCAGTTAACATCCTGAAGTGTCTTTTCAATCCAGAGATCCTCTGATGGCATCTCTGCTTGTATCCAGACATATTATGAGTAATAATAAATAGGACCCTCAACCCCAACTGAAATACAAGCAATTCTCTGAGAAGTGTTTTGATAAGGTGTAGAGTACCTGCTTAGGACTTCAATGACATTCCCAGTTAATCCTGCTCCACTACATCATCAAGATTTAGCACTTTTATGGCAGCAATGTCTTGTTTTCAATACTTTATCTACTTCCTGGGATCCAGTGGCCTGAAACTTATGAAACTTCTTTTGTTGCAGGTAAATACACATACACACACTTATGTATATATTTAATATGTAATGCTGCTGTGAGGCTCAAGAGCAGCTCAGTTCTTCACCACTGAATGACATGTCTGTTTGGCATTTTTTATGTCCAGAGACATAAAGAGTGCTAAAGGTACAGCTACACTGTTAAATTGAAGAAGTCCAGGAAACAGTTTGAATCTTGGGCCTCAAGCATGTCTACTGCCTGTTCAGTCATTTCTACTTCTTTTTTTGCACCATTTCAACTAAACGAGGCCCCAGAGAGCCTTGAACATAGAGTAATAATAGCTGTGACTCCAGATTTATCCTGCAGCACCCAGAGAAGAGTCAAACCTCGCACTGCAGAGCAGATGTGGTCAGCTGGTCAAGTCATCAGCAGCATGAGTGCCAGACCAGAGATTGCTGCCTGTCTTCCTTTTATTTTGGAATGAGAATATGTCCTGGGATTTCATCTGGGAGTCCACTGAACACTGTTGTCTGAAACAGTAAATGTGAAACAGTAAATGGGCAAATTTGCCCACTAATAGTAACAAATGCTGCAAGGCACATATGAAAGGCATGTGTCTGTAAGTGGACTTTTGACTTCCCTGGGTTGTTAAAATGGATGGAGTAGCTGACTTTTAGAGGTGGTAGAAAGGTGAAATGAAAGGATGTGGCTGAGAACTGGCCACTGGAGAGTTTAGTGAGAACAGCATTGAAAAGGCAAGAAATTTGGTGGAGGAGGTAGAGCAGCAGTTGGAAAGGGGCCTGGGTCTGCTCAAGTTTGTTTGTTCCCACCTTCCTTTTCTTTCTTTTCTCTCACTATCCCTCCCTCACTTTAGTCATGTCTGAAGGAAAAGTGAACGAGTTTCTTCAATGTTAAGAATGAGAAGGTTTTGTAGAGGTCAGGTAATAGCGGCTAAGGAAAAGGAGTAAGACATCCAAAATTACAACCTGGCTATGTCTCTTGTGCACAGGTTCAGAGGGCTGAAATGTTACTTTTTTTATTTACATGAACTGGTACAAATTGGCAAGTAATGCTTCAAATCCCAATGCTTCAAATCCCAATGCTAAAAGGGAAGTAGTAAGTTGCTCTTAGTTTTCTTGCTTCAGCAGCTTGAAGGTTTCAGAGAAGTACTTCACTCTAATATTAGTAACACTGAAACTCTATGAAATTCACAGGGCTGGACATCTTGAAGCACTTCTTGAGATGGGGATCAAAGCCTGAGAACTTTGGCTCCCCATGAAGAAGATCACAACCCCGTTTTTACTCAGTGTAAGACCCAGCCAACAGCTGTACAAACACCTGCAAACTCTGATCTGATCTTAATGGAAGAGGGTCTTTCGTAGTGGTGTTTATTTTGTGCTTTGAGCCTGGCTTTTGTAGATTTCCATCAAAACTCCTTATCAGGTTTCAGTGTAAAATCTCTAACTTAATGATATTTTCAGTCATTTTTCTTTATACCACTTGTAATGTATTAACCTGTAACATTTAAAAAACTATTATGGGACAGAAGTAGGTTTCCAATATAAGTGCACAATTGCAGGGGAATAAAGAGGCAAGAGTGAATTTCCACTCTTACAGAGACCTATTAAATATTAAAAAAAGTTGCCAGGATTATATAACCTAAAAATGTCATATTTGTTTTTATAGCTGAGTGAAAAGGAATGTGTTAACATTAGAGTCACATTAATGATTTGAATTGTTTTTTTGATTCAAGCAAGATCTGATGACTACCATAGTGGAGAGGTTTTTTTGTTTTTTATGGTGCTAATAAAACAATTAACACAGACATCTGCTCCAAACTCTGGTTTAATAAGTAGTTTGGGTTTCACACTCATTTATAATTTTGTCTATAAAAGGCATTTGATTACAGTGTTCATCAGCCTTTTTTTACTGGACTTGCATCAGTACCTGGTATTAAGGCGTCATTAAATGTTACTAAAGGAAGATTTTGGCTTTTGGCTTGGAAGCTGAAGTATCAACAGGAAGCAAACCCCAGAGTTGTTGTAGGGCACAAATCCCAGTGAAACTAAACACATGACAGAAGGTTTTCCAGAAAGCTTAGTACATGCAATGCAGTCCTGTGGTACACCAGAAGTTAACAGAGGAAAGTGAAATGTTCCTTTTAGCATCTTACCCACCCTTGAGTACCTCGTGCAGTTTCTACTGACACAAATGAAATCATTATACTGTGAAAAGGAACCATGTGACATATCCACCTCACAAAGCAAAGAGCAGATCACAGTTAAATTGCAGTGGCAGAACAATGTGTGGAAGACAGTATCATGTCACTCCTACGTCTTTATAAAATTTCAAAAGCCCTTTAAAGGAAGTTAGAATTAAAGTACATCAGAATTCACAATCTTTGTAGAACAGCACTCTCTTAAGTGCTGATTTTTATTTTCCTTTTTCTTCTTTTAACAGTTCAGGGGTAATTGCCTGCATCTTAGTGTTTGGATCTTAGGTTTCTCAAGGGCCAGTTCCAAGGCTGGTGACAGGGTTATGGGAACGATTTGAAGAGGCACATTTCTGTCCCATTTTAAAGAAAAGCAAAGCAGGGAAGGTGTTTGGCAGGCATTCAAACGAGACGTGTCACAGAATGCACACAATGTCGCTGTTGCTGTGGACACTGGCAGAGACAGTCCTTTTAGCAGTGAGAGGGAGGGGAAGAGACTGTTCTGAGACAGGAAACTGGAGCACAAAATGTGGTATTTAAATAAAAATACTCTAGTTTGGGGTGTCTTTTTGCTGATGGCTTGGACGGTTTTTGTGTGCATGTGTTTTTTTTTTTTTTTTTTCCAAGTAAAGGTATAAATAATTATTTTTAATTCTATTCCCATAGGGATAGCTGGTGGGAAGTTCCTGGAAAGAGGTCGCATTAAGAAGCCTGGGCAGGAACTCTTTAAGAGTGAGCCATCTGAATACTACAAGGTTCAGGATCTGTTTGTTGGAGCCAGAGTTTGTTTCCATGGTCACAACTTCATTTTGGTGGATGCTGATGAATACACATTCAACTACATGGAGAAGAATGCAAATGAGGTGAAGCAGGCTCTTGTTAATTTCTGTTATCTCTCAGGACTGTGGTTTATCCATATATTTTTCAGAATTATTTATACTTCTTCCTCAGCCAAGTCTCACAGCCCAGTGCTCTCTGTCTAGCAATGGATTTAGGGGATGGCAGCTGGGAGTACAGGCAAATCTGGCCACTCTTTACTGTCCATTCCCTTTTCCTTTCTCAGAATCCACTCAGTCTTCATTAGGGGCTGTGACAAGGGATATCCTTGCCAATTCCTTCTTGAGGGTGTTCATGAACCTCTTGTGCCTGAGCTGATCTAACCCTTGCTGAAGCTACAGATACTGTCAGCTTCCACAACTTTCTGTGGCAGTAGGATGAAAAGTTCACTGCCTGCTATGAAAATCAAATATCTGATAAAAGAAGTATCTTTTATCTGTTTTAAACTACCCTCCCACTAGTTTCAAGCCCAGTTCTACTGTTCTGAGGTTTGGGGAAGATCCTATTCACTTTATGCACCACCTTTATAGTTTTGTAAACCTAAGACATTCTTTCCCCTCAGCCTAATCCTGTGCAGTAACAGTCTCACCCTTTTTAGTCTGTCCTTGTAAAGTCACTGTGAGATGTGGAGACTGGAACAGTGTTCAGTACTCAAGATGTGGACACATCCAATTTAGTCTTACTGATGAGGGTATTTTATGTCCTAATTTGATTTTTTGGGTTCATACACATTCTTCTACCAAAACATTTCCTTTGTAATCTTAGAAATTCATATCCCAGTTAGGAATTCAAGCTTAGAGTGTTAATTGAGTTTTACTGTCTTTTCTTGTTTCCTTCAGAGAGGAGAGCAATAAATTGTGAGCTGGGGTGCTTCTGCTGCTTTATACTTTAGCAGCATGGTGCAATTTTTTGTAAATGTGGATTAGCACCATCTGCCTTCCCTGGAGCAACAAGGAAAATTTGCAAAATGCTTGTGGATGTAAAATGCTAAGGCTGCTAAAAGCTTAAAGCAGTAACATACAAAGTTGAAGCCTCAAAACTGCAATCCACTGTGTTTCCTTCCTGCTGAATGGTTTCTCCTCCTGGTAGAATCAAAACCAAAACTTTTCTCCAAAATCCAGAGATCACCTTTAGATTGATTCTTTGGAATGTTTTTTGCATTGATTTTCCTGGATCAAATGGATGAGACTTCAGTTCTCCAGACTGAATGACTGTATAGTATCAAAATAAAATCTACAAAATGGAAAGAGGCAACACTGAAAATGTGTCATTAAAGTGAATTTTAAAATGTTCTTCGCACAATTAAGGCTTTAATGCAGCTGGTAGGACAAAAAGGTTGATTCTCCCAGAGGTAGGTGCTTTACTCACATCCTTTGACTAGAAAAGTTTGCCTCAGTTCATCAGGGGATCATATACTCAAATCACAACAACTTCAGCAATTACTAGAGAAGATCAGAGCTGGAAGATCGTTTAGAAAAGGGGGAAACAATATACATATGGATATTTGTTAGTTTTTTCTAAAATTAGAAAACAAATAATTTTCCTTCTGAATAGACAAGAGATTTCCTTCCAGCAGAACACATCAGTATGTTTTCTAAAGCGGGCAAAAGAAATCTGTATGGAATGTTTCTTCATGGAAATTGCCATTTTGACCACAGTTATATAGGCATATGGTGATTTAGATGAAATTTTGATTGGTAATTGTAGTGCAGGTGAATATTGAAAATTAGTTTGAAACCATCTAAGATAGTTGGAAAGCTTTAGTTTTCTGTTTCAAAATTATACTTATTGTATTGTTTTTATGTAAAAGGGAGAGAAAAATCACAGAGTCTTGTAATTTTGATTGCCACCTTTACTAAAAGTAACTTCAAGGACCTAGTTTAAAACTTTGCAGCACTTCTGGTTTATTTTTCAATTTGAGTGAAAAAATATTTATTTAGAAAGTGTAGATTTGCTTGCAAAACAGAACAGGTGTGTTGTGCACAGTCCTACTGGCATTATCCAGGTTTGGGGAGGACTGTTTCAAACAAGGCATCACTGGAAGGGAATTCAGCATCTCTGAACTGTATCTATTGCTCTAACTTTGCTGTGTGCTCTAGCACAAACATGGAAAAGGATTTTACTTCCACTGAATTCAGCATAATAATCTGAGTTAAGCAAGGCAATCAAACCAAGCTAGACTGTGACTAGAAACATGTCAGGAGTTACATGAGAAGGGAGAAAGCTGGTGAAGTTATTGCCATGCTGCTCAGATGCCTATGTGGGTGTTTGGAATATGTAGTTTAGGAAAAAAGATGTAAAAATAGCTGTTTTGATAATGTAGAGAAAACAGGCTCTTAAATATTCAGAACACTTTGTCCATCCTGAAACACTCTGCTCTCTGAACCCTTCTGCTCAGACTTTTCTCCCTGTTCCTCACTTGAGCAGCAGAAGGCTGTGTGCTTATGCCCCAAACCGTGACATCTTGGAGAGAGGCCTGGAAAAGCTGCTGCCTCTAAAACTGATTGCAGGTCCAGCTGCTCTAAGTACTGCCTTGCAGGGCATTGCCTGCCAGGGCTGCACCTGGGCTTTTGGCAGAGGCAGAAATTGTCTTCTCCAATTCGGAGAAAAACCTGCAAGAGCTGACGTATTGATTAAACTTGGATCAATTTGTACTGCTCTGGCAGTGCCACAGGGACGTCAAATACCCTTTTCTAGATCACTTTGAACAAACAAAGCTGTAGACACTCTTCAGCACAGTTGGGGCTGAGGCCTGATTTTTATGTCCTGGTCCTTAATACTAGTCATACCAAGTTTCAAATAATTGCTATTGGAAGAAATGGGAAAAAAGTATTTTCAGGCAGTTCATTGTGCTTTTTAAGCTAGATAGAGCATGACAGATATGAGGACATAGCAGATAATCATACTTGAAGTCACCCCCAATTTAATGACTTAATACTTCTATGTTTTATATTAAAAATGAGTATAGCAAATAAATCTTTGGTAGAGCACTAACACAATCTGAATATAGATTGAAAGCCTTAGTGCTTCAGTTCTTTTTAATCTGAGTTCAAATTTATTTTAATGGTCTATTTAGGAAGAAATAAACATTTAAGCATTTTTATACACAACAGGTAAAATTGGTTCCTAAAAAATTTCCAATGTGCTGTTTCTGAGTATGCAAGACAATGTAGTCCAAAATGAATGAGACTATTTGTTGGAACCTTTCTGGAGCCAATGGTGAAAAATTAGCTTTAACACTGTGAAATTTATGACTTGAGAATTCAGTGAGGTGCACCAACATAAAATGATGACTAAGTTATTAGAACTGTACTTTATATGTTTCTACTTCTGCTTTAAAAATGCAATGTTTCAAGCAAAAGTGGATGTTCTTTTATGTAGCTGCACTAAACTTTCTGAAAATGCACCATCTGATGATTTTTGTTTAATTGTTTATATTCTTGATAGTCTTACTGAGATTCCCATGGGCCCATTTCTCCAGCCTGGACAGGTCCCTCTGGATGTCATCCTACCCTTCAGGTCTTTATAATCCATGTCTTACTTTCCTCTTCTAAGTTCCCCATGGCTGATTTTTGTGTCGTCCTCAACAAACTGAAGAGCATGACAGAATCTCATGCCAAAGAAATCAGAAAGACATTTGCTGCTACTGACCCTGAGCGTACCAATGTGATTGGGTATGACACTTTCAGGTAAGACAGTGGGTTTGGGGTCTTAATATTTAATAAAGGCACATTCCCCCAAAAAGTATAAACCAATACTGGGTTTTGATGCTTTCTGTAGCTGACAAGTGGCATAGATTTGTTTTGCATTTACTTGGAGATTATGTGTGAAAAAGAAAGTAAATCCATGTTCCAGGGGAAAAAAAAAGATAGTTTCAAGCAAGCTGAAAAGCACAAGAGAAATCTCTCTACTTTTTATGGAACTGACACAGAGTGTTGTGAAGAAGGGCACAAGTCAGCAGTAATATATATGCTGAAAGATAAAGAAAAGTTCATCCTGGGAGTCAAACAGTAGTTTTGAAATTCAAGTAGGAATGTTCAAGTTGCTGCCTGAAAATGGTGTGTTTTGAACCACTGGTAAAGAAGACAGTCTTTGCAGAACTAAGGTGTATTGAAATTATAGAAGGCAGTGCTAAGCATGTTTAAAAAAGATTGGAAAGCAGTAGTGAGAACCATAATTAATACTTGTGTATTAATTTCAGCCTAGATAAAGGGAGGAGAAATCTGGATTCTGGCAATGATCCACATATGGCAATGGGCAGATGTAGAGATACTTGTAAGAGGAAATAATGTTCAAATACAAACTGATTTCTGTTTATCCCACAGCCAGAATACTTGAGAGTATGAACTGTGTTGGTCACAGTACTGGTAAGGTTAATGATGTGAAGCAGAGGAGAAAACTTTGCTTAGAAGCATTTGGTTTTTACAGAAGTAATGCAATGTCTATTTAGGAACTGTTATAATAACTAAGGCATGTAAGTAGATGAATATTGCATGGAACGTCATCTCCATAGGAATGCTAACCAAGGCAGGAATTGCTTCTGAAATATCTCAGAAGAGAAATAGATCAGCAGAAGATTCTTTCAGCAATTCAAAGTGAAAGTAGTGAGAAATTAAAACAAGCTAGTCTTCAGAAATGAAAAATAAGTGATTTAATGGTAGGATTTAAACAGAAAGAGGCCACAGTTTTTGGCATTTTTTGGTCAAAATATTTCTGAACTCAGATATTTTACTCAGCAGAAGCGAGATTTTGAATTACTAATTGCATTAAGAGGGAAGATGTTATTACTTGAATAAGAAGAGAGAAAATTGAAAGTTCATGTTTAATGGGAGAAAGTTCCTGGTACCTAGAAAAGGTTTTTAATTTATGTGAAAGGTAACTATTTAAAAATTTAAAAATACTGTTTTGGTTCAAATTTTGAAATAATCACTTGCAAAACTTTGTGTATGCACTAAGAGCAACTCAAAGGTTTGGAACATTTGTGTGATAGAATCAGGGAAGCAAACTTTTAGAAGAGATGATTGTGCTTTTAAATGGCAGGGAAAGGTTTTTATTTTATCCAGAAGAGGCTCAGTTGGGTGTAAATTTAATCATGGACATAATCTGTGCAGCTGTGAACAGCTCAACGGTTTAATTTAGGGTGGTGCTATTCTGTGACATGGAGAGAGGCATGTCTGATCACGTGGAATGGAGGGACTTGGTTTCAGCCACAAAAAATGCAGGAGCCCTCTCCATGAGCAGGAAATCTGGGGAACACAAATAATCAGGGTTTTCTGGGGCTCAGTGCTCATCTGGGCCAGTCTCAACACCCTCTAATGGTCCCCATCCCTGCCATGGGGGAAGGCCTGGGGTCTAACAGGAGATGTTCACACTGCCAGAGGAAGAATTTGCCTCTGAGGAACCTTGAACATTTGTGCTCTATAGTGATAGTAGGTTTTGTTTCTGTTAGTTTGTATTACATGCAGTAATCTAAAGGTTCTTCTTATTATCTGGAATCTTATTTTAGAATGAAAGAAGCATTTTTATTGACAAAAACAAGAGCACTTCTTTACATCTATGAAAATTACAAGATACTTCTATCTGAATAGAATATTTTTTCTTTCAGTTTCTTATTGTGTACATCTCTGTTTATTTTTAATCTGCCATGATATTTGATTACTATAACTAACAACAAATGATTATTTTTAGTGCAGGCAATTATCTGTATGACAGCTTCAATGATAATCCTGTTTCCTTATTTTACATAAAGCTGAGGTTTTACTCAGCTCTGAATTTGGCTGTTCAGATTTCTTCCTTTCTACCTATGTAATTTTATATAATCTGCATGTAAAACTACATCTATAAGTATGATGTAGTGAAGAGAATTGTGATTATACAATTTACTTTAACTGCTTTCAGAACCCAAATCTTCAGTACTTCATCCAGGAAATAAATGTGTGATGTACACTGAAGCTGTCCCCTAAGCTATCATTACAACTATTGAAAGCTTTGTTAAAAAGAGAATTAAAAAATCCTTAAAACTTAGATGCCTATGCATCACACAGCCCTAGCCAGGCTGTTTTTTTCTCATAAACTACTGGCAAGACTGTTTGCTCTTAGAGACAAAGAACCATGTGGGTCTAACGAAGATGCCTATCTTCAATTCAGCTTGAGAAGCAGCTCTCTTAAGCAATTAATTGTGATTTCTTCTTTCTGTAATAAATTCAGATTGCAATCTGTCTTATTCTTCTAGAACAAAAAAAAAAAAAAAAAGTAAAACAAGAGATATCTAAGCTGTAGGAACAATTATTGGAGCTTGGTTTTTTTTGGTCAGGGAGAGTATTTTGATGTCGTTCTGTTTGTGAGCCTTGGGTCTTATTCATTAGTCCCTCACAATCCCTAAAATATTCCTTAATTCCCAAGTGAAATAGTTTTATCTGCTGGTTTTGGTGATTTGATTGTCACTGACTGGACTGAGAAAATAAAAGACTTTTTAAATCCTGACAGTGGAAAAATCTGTGCCATGTATGGAAATCCAGTCTGTGGAAATGGCTGATGTTATCTGCAGCCCCCAGCTCTGCCAGCCCAAGCACGGGAGTGCCAGGCTTATCAGGCAGCATTGTCCTCTCTGTGTGTGCAGTGGTGTTTATTGCAGGCTGCTGGAAGGAGGCTCCAGCTTTCACTGGATCTCTGAATGCTGCTGCAATATAAATAATAATATCCAGTAAGTGGAAAAATAATACTGACAAGATAATGACAGTATTAGTAGATGGATCAGTTCTTGGTCATTACGTTTGTGTAATGTCAAATAAGATTTGCTACTGTCAACAACTTGTCACTTCCTTGTATTTGTTTCCTGCCACTGCAAATAAAAGGTTATTCTGATTCATTTAATATGAAAAAAGAAGCAGTTGAATCTAAGTAGACACTCTACAGTATTTAATCTTTCTTTAATAATTGTGTAAGTGCAATCATATTACATGAAGTGATGCTTTCCTTTGAACAGGACCACACAAGCCTCTGAGAGGAAGCAAGTGAAGAACGTTTCTTGTTAAAAGTTTGCAAATTTGGAAGGGTCCTAAATTTCTATGCTTTCAGTTCACATGTGGATGTTAAAGAGATCCCTCATCAGATTAATTCAACAATTCAAGTATTCTCCAGGCAGCCATTTAGCTCTTGTGTCAGAACTTTGTGCATCACTACTAATTTCTTCCATTTGTTTTCAAGGATTGGAGTTTAATCACAGTGATTCAGTGTCCTCATGGGTATCACAGGGTACAGCACTAATTGCACCAGCAATTATGGTGAAGTTTATTCTTAGTGCTGTTTATCCAAAAGTATTATATATAATTAATTTAATTTTGACGAAACACATAGGCCTATGCTGAAGCTTGCTTGTTAAAAAGCCTGGTTGAACATGAATGCACCAGAGGCAAATGTTTGGGATCATAGAGCCAATGTAGTCACAGTAATCCAGATTTGACAAGAGGCCTTGTAACAGCTGAGGGTGCTGACACTGTCCCATCAGATGGATCTCAGGAAAATTTCTCCTTCCATGGGCTGGGCTGATTTGTCTGAGCAGCACACACAGATGTGAGAGAGCACATCCCAGGCTCATCCTTGCATGGGATCTGATTTTCCACTTACAACATCCAAGTGTAAGCTGCTTTTGCTGCTGCCTGCTCTCTTACATTCTTGCCAGGTTGATTTGGAACTTTGGTTGATTTGGAACTTTGGTGATTTGGAACTTTGGTGATTTGGTGTAAATTCTCTGTATGGCATCTCTGGTAAAACGCTTCAGTCGTGGTTAGGATGTATTTTTGTATGTGTAGACAGCTACTGAGGAAATTTGGACATCCTCCCCCAAAATAAGTGATTGTTACTGATTTTAACTTATTTACTTAAAACTAATGTAAGCTGTTCTTTTTGTGCACAGAAATTGGATAGTCAGTGTCACTGGTGGAGGATTTTCAGAACATGAAATTATGACTCTTGGGCGTCATTATGGCATCAGAGATGACAGTGAAACAGACCTGCTCCACCTCCTTTCAGTGGCTCAAGATAAACTAAAGAAAAATGCCTTTGAATATTTTGAACAACTGATTACAGTGTTTTCATACAATGACCGAGAAAAGTAAGTTTCCTCTCTTTATCCCAAACTGATATTTGAGAAGCTTTTCTTGTAAATCCACCTACTTTCTGGTTTTTGCTGAGAAAATGGTATATTGTGGCCAAAGAATATTATGTGTAATGTTAAGCCTCTCTCAGCCCTTGACAATAGACAAGAAGAGGACAGCCTTTTTGTCTATTTTGTATTTTGCACATGGGCTTTTTATCGTAGCTGCTGTACTGAACATGCTGTGACATCAGATACCAGTTCATGGGCAAAACACTGGATTTTAAATCAAAGAGGAGAAAAAGTGATTTAAGGGGGAAAATAAAGGAAAGAATTTGGATTCTTTATGTGACTCATTTGCCCTTTTTGTTCTCTGATGTCATAGATAAAGAATCAGAGAGAATCACTGAGATCTCAGTATGAGAAAGGCTACAGTGTGGCCTTCAAGTTTCTCAGCTTTGTAATAGCAAAATTTCGTAAAACTTTGTTGTCTTTTTCTCTATCCTGATATTCCTCACACATTTTCCTATGCACAGAAATATTCACTTGAAGTAAACCTGGAAAATACCTAATGTGTGTTCCTACCCCTCTCTTTCTTATGTGCAGGTGTGGATTGTTGCCCTATGAGACCTGCAGGACTATTTTTAAATCCTTTAAGTTGCCACTTCCTGATGATCTTCTAGAAACTTTACTGGCCAGGTAACTTAAGGGCAGATAGGGTGACCTGCATGCGTGGGTGCAAGTCAATGCTAAATATCTACTACAGACTCAAATCTCCAGAATTTGTCATTTATCTAATATGAATAATTTCATGACCCAGATTTTGTCCCAACACACACAGACTTTCCTATTTATAGAATATTTATAATCAACAGAGATGCATCCATCTTCGCAACTTCTCTTCATTTTGCCTGGCATAGTAAATCATCTGGGGTTTGGCAGAATTCTATGGAATTCATCTTTCCAGAGTCAGTTACTGATACTTATAATTTTCAATAAGAGTCACTTTTTTTGCTTTAGTTGTTCCTGTGTATAAATGTGAGGTAAAAACAATAATCTTATGAAAACACATTGTGTGAGTTCCAAGGAACACACTAACATGAATACAATGAAGTGTCTTCATCAAGTTGACAGCATCAATAGTAAACAAAATTGGTTTGCTACTCCTGTTAATCTCACCTGAATCATATTTTATTGTCATTTTTAGAAAGGAAAAGGACTGTTGGCATGGCTTTGGTACTTTTCCATGTCACATTTAGCTTTTTTGAGAAATTGCTTTGCTAGCTGTATTAATGGGAATAGAAATGAAAAGAGCTACTATTTAGTGCCCTTGTATTAAAGATCAGAGTTCAGAGTAAAATGTGGTGCTCTGAACACTCATGTCTTGTTGAGTTTGGTTTTCCTGGTCAGATTTTCTGGTAATAGGCTTAAATGCATACTTGCTGGTTTCTTCTTTTCCTTGAGGGAAATCCTTAAATCACTTGTTTTGTCTGTGCTTTCAGAGTGTGTTAAAATCAGGAACAGGTCTTGTCTTCTGTCATGTGTAGATGCTTTCAGGTAAATGTACTTCTTGATTTCAGGAGGAGTTGCAAATTAAGCATCTGGGTTTAGTAAATAATGAAAAGACCCTTGTCAGGCAGAAATGTGGAATCCATTTTGATAAAGCTTCTTTGTACTGCTGTTCATCACTTCTGACACTGAGTTATAAGCATTAGTCCTCAGAAATGTCTGAATTTTAACAGTAATCTACAACTGATATTTCAGAACTCCCACCAAGCTGCCCAACACAATTGTTGAAGGACAATTGACATCCCATGTTAGACAAGAGGTTCATACAGGTTCCATTTCTTAAGGGCTGAGCTTGAATAGATGCACAACAAGGCACTGGAAGTTATCCTTTATGTACTCACTCAGTTCTGATAAGAAGCAGACAAGCCTGACACATCCTGGGCTCTAGGGACATGTTTATTGTTTGTGAATTTATACCAGGAAAGCTTCTGTGCCCTGAACCTCTACTTTCCTAAAGAGTGAGTGTAGGCAGTTAAAAAGAAAAAGCCCAGTACACTATAATAAAAATTAGAGATAAGCTCAGAACACAGGGAGGAGATCAAGGGCTGGATTTCACCCAAATTTAGCAAGGTACCCATGACAGCTGGATGAGGTTTCAGCTGCTGTAGGTTCTTTCTGTAGGTGATGGTGGAGAGAGTTATCTCCTCAGCCTGCATCAGAGCTGCATTTCCAAATTCCCATCCATTTTCCTTTTCTAAAGGTGCTGAGGCCAGCCTGTGTTACAGATTTCTGTATGAGAGAGGTAAATGAGAATGGTGTGAAGCTGGGCCTCAGAAATCAGTGTGGGAAGTGCTTCACTTGACAGAGAGCCTTGTGTAAGGCACTTCTAAGTTACAGCATGTGCTGCTTCAAAGGTGGCAGTTTAGGTGGTGTCACAGCACTGCAGGTAATGAGGAATTGTCACATTCTTCACATGTGTGCACTTGGCACTGCTTGGGAAGTTTGTTGTTTTATTATATTTTTCTGAACTCTATTTAATAGGACTTTTTATCCAGTAGTGTGTAAATCAAAGAGTTGAGACATCTTAATGAGATTTAAACTCTTCCTTTATTTCTGCTTTCTGTAGTTTTTTCAACACTGAAGGATCATGAAACAGGCAGATTTATTGTTGGTGAAGAACAGTCTCATTCCTGGGGAGTTTGCAATTCAGTGTGGGCCAAGTTTGTCAACAATATTCCAATATTTTTTCCTTGTTTCTTTCTTTTTTTTTTTTTTTTTTTTTTTTTTTTAAATGAGGAAACCATGTAGTTTTGTGTCCACTGATATTTCTAAAACAACTGGTGGTTGTGGTCTTACTCTGTGGATCTTTATTTATGAAGGGAGAAAGTGGTACAATAAAAGTTGCTGGACTGATTCCCACAAAATCAGTATATATAGCTAATGCACTAGCTGGACCCCATTCAGCTATAAAATGATGCTGGACAATGTGATCAGATAATAGTTGAAGGCTGAAGCTCTGTGTTTATTCAGCTTTGCTATCTGAGATTAGGTGGCAAAGACTTTCTCCAGGACTTAATGACTCTATTTTTCCATTTTGAAAGGTAGTACTCTTAAAGTATTTATTATTTACATTTGCAAATTATACTGCAATGATCTGTCACTTATTACAAGCATGGGATGGGACTAGAAATTACTGTCTAATTTTGTGGTCACCTCCAAATGACCCAGGACTTTGTTTACTGTACCCGAAGACCACTCAGTTGCCATGGAGTGAAGGGAAACTTAGCACAAAAATTGGGGTTTCATAAGACCTTTTCATATTGTCCATCTAGTGTAAATTTATATTTTTAATTGTGGGGTGTTGAAATAGGAGGATTTAGGTACCCAAAAATAGGAACATTTTTCCAATTTACCTGAGCTGCCATGTTAAAAAGTATTTGCTTTTCCATCAGCATTTTCTCACTTACTTTTTTAATCACAGAACAACACAGAATTTAATCACATTGTATTGAGCAATGCAGGCAGTACACAGTTGTTTCTGCCAGAAAACTACAGTGTCATTGTAAACATGTCTTTAAATTTATGCAGGCATAATGAACAATTACAGTTTGTTTAATAAATAAATTTTGCAAAGTGCTTAAGTAATGAGTTTAGGGGGTTTTTCTGTTATTTTTTATTTTCTGCAATGCTAAATTGATGCTAACAAGGACTTAAAAAGAAGCAGTCTTTCCCTGGAGGATTTATAAACAGGTGGTAACTAAGGAAGAAAAAACTGAGAGGAGAAAGAATGGATGACAAGTTTACAAGCATTACATGTTGATTATTCTGCATTAATTCAGTTGTTAATTGTAGGTCCCTAGTTTTTTTAATTATGTTTTTTAATTTCTGTTAAAAGTAGCTGAGTAGTTTTTCACCTCTCTACACTGCTGGGGGCATTCTGTTTGAAAGGTGCTTGTTGTTTTGAAAAGGAGGATCTCCAGTCCCTCAGGTAGCAGTGCCTGATGACAGAGGGCCTCCAACATGTTTATCCCAGTTCTCAAATCACTTCCAGGTCAGGCCAGGCCACTTCTGCCTGCTCAGTTTTCCTGAGGATTGTGGCTGAGTAGTAGTTTTTATGTGGTTTCCTGCCTGTAGTGGTTTTTTTAGGGCTGACCTTTTTCTTTCAGGAAGAAACCCTCTTTTCCTGCTACAGCAAATGTCCAGTAGCAGGAGCAGCAGTGGAAATGATCATGAGATATTTCTCCTGCTGTCTTCTTATTACCTTTGGTGCCTGAGGCACCATTGTGATGCCATTTGTGATTAAAAGGAGCTCTAGAATTCATATTTTAATATCTTAAGACAGATTATTGCTATTACTCAGTTTGCTGTGGAGCTGATTGTTCAATTCATGGTTGTTCAAGGTGTGAGTAAATGTAGTATAAATATAAATTTAAAAAAGGAGATGGTAGCCATTATTATTTAATAGTGACATGTTGTCCGTGCTGGTTCAAATCCTTTAATTATGAGCAGTTTATGACAATTTAGATGTACACCTGTGGCAATTTGGTCCCTGTAGAACTGTGCTGCACAGAGAGTGTCAAACAGGCTGAAGAATCCCAACATTTTCTTTAAGGTTAAAGCAGCAGATGCTTCTGCTCTGTTATTATCAGATTAACTTGTTAATAACTGTTGTTTGAAACAAAGAAATAAAAAAAACCCCTCTGAATGCACATTAAAATTTCACGTAAATCTTTGGTGTATAGATTTCTTGATGGGAAAGAAGAACTTATTAGTAAGTAACCTTTACTCACCGAAGCATCCTCAGGAATGATCTTAATGTGATTTGACCAGATTTTTCACCTACCTGGAGTATTTAATGACGAATGTATTTTTATAAGCAGAAATGTGTGATTATTTCTGTAATGATAAAGAAAATAAAAAGCTCTGCAAACTGTGATAGGGGTGGAGGAGTGACTTTCATAGTCTAAAATCCCATGCATTGGTGAAATAACAGGGAAAAACTGAAGAGAAGGGTGGTTTAAAGCTATCTTTGGTGCATCTTCTTGATAAGACAAATCTAATTTCCTTTTCTGAAGAGCACTGTCTCAGCATTATTAACTCCAGCCACTGAAATGTATGACATCTCTGTCCTAATAATGCACAAATTGATAACATCTCCTCTGTCCATCTGGATGCTCTGTGCCAAATCTCTAGTGTCTGCTTTTAGTAGATTGATACAATAAGTCACAGCAGTAAAAAGATCTAAGGAGTAGATTTTTCTTTCTTTCTGAGCTATTCTAAAGTAGTATTTTAAGATGCTTTCTGTAGCTATTTAATGGTGAGATTTAGGAATCCCATTTCCTCTGCCCATGTTAAAATTCTTGGCTATAGATAATTTCAAACCCATATTGTCATCTCAGCTCACTAGTGCTGTCACATCAAATTACTTTTCTCCTTGTAAATGTTTGTCAAAAGCAGAAGCAATGCTTTCCTCAACTTTGGTGCCTCAACAAAAAGTTTAAGTAGTTACACACCTTTACTTGTTCTTTGCTTAAAAATCCTGCTTTTACAGCTCAGCATCTTGGTGGTAGAATTAATCTTTTGACTTTTCACAATGAGCAAAAGGTAACTACATAATAGTAGAAGGAAAAATCATTTGTCCTGATTGTTCTGAAATTCCAATCTGTCTGCCATTATTTTCCCAAGAGATATAAGCTTTTTGATTATCTTACTATATCTCATGCAAAACTTGTCTTCCCTATTGCCACCTGCAAAAAAAAAAAACAACCAAAAACCCTGAAACTAAGAATCCACTGGAAGTAAGAATGGAAATTTTCTTGTGTATTGGATATATTCCCCAAAAGTAAGGCTTTGTGGAAATGTTAACTTGCGTGTGAACTGTGGTGAAGAAGCAGGCTGTCATAGGAGGGTTTCTCATGGCTGTGGTTCAGGCTCCATTTAATTCTGGTAGCAGTAGCATTCTTTTCTGACTTTGCTTTCATCTTCAGCATAACTCACTGTACTTAACATTCCAGTTTATCACTGCTATCTCTGTTTATGGCTCTCAATATATTTTATTATTATCTTTCCTGCTGACTATTAAATGAAAGGTGTGGGGGAAGGAGAAATAAAGCATGGTTTGCAGTTTATTGCAGTTTATTTTTGTCACCAGATCTATTTCTCCTCTGGTATTGTTTTCCAAGTCTGTGCTGTAAATTCTCCCTTACAGTGCCTTCATGCTTAATTTTTGTTAGAACCCTCTGTAGTGATTGAAGGGTTTTGAGGCCTGTGTTTGGTGCACTACTATTTCATCAAGGACAAGGCAAAATTATTTTCTGCAATACTTATTTCCTGTGCAGTAGTTTTTGTCTCACCAGATGGAAGGGCAGAATTGTTTAACCTGGTGTCTCCCACCAGGTAAGAGATATTGAGTCTTGCTGGGTGTCTGTGTTTCTCCATGGACCCCAGGGGAGCTCAGACATTTCCAGGCTGTGTTTTTGTGCCCAAACTGGGTCCCTTTTGCAGGTGGGAGGTGTTGGGTGAGACAGGTGTCCTTCCGGAGCTGCCAGTGCTGTATTTATGGCAGAGCATTTCAGCTGTTCTTTTCAAGCTTCAGCCCAAAGGTGACACTGAAAGAACAGTGGTTCCCAAGAATCACCTCAGTGTTCTGCTGAACTGAGGACTTTTATTTCTGAAGCTGCTTCGTCCAAATCAATGGCAGAAGGATGAAGTGATTACAAATGTATTCCTATGTGGCTTATTAGTGCAGGGTAAAGACTTTAGAAATCTGAGGGAGGGAAATAGCATTTTCCACGTGTACCTATAGAGCTGTAGACCTTAGCTGGCAGCATATATGTTTTCTGGCATATATATTTGCTGGCATCATCTATATGCATTTAGGGGACAGCCACAACTGATACAAATATACCTATTTATCCATAGAAATAAAGAACATGCCATAAACCTGTTACCAAATGATTTTAAAATCTGGCTATTATTTGATATGTTAACAAGCTGTCTGTCAATTACCAATTGATCCCAAGGTGTGTGCAAACAGCATTTTTGAAAGATTACTTGTTTTCAGGAGGGGATTGTAGAAGTCATAATAGAGCAGGTCAGTTGTGTTACAGCACAGGTTTCCCGGGTCTTCTGTTTCCTGTGTATTCTGTTTCTTTTCTGCACAAAGGAATCCTACACTGATCATCCCAACTCTATGTTTGTCAAAAGCTGTGAGATCAGTGTTGGAAAAGGTTGGGCAGTGCTTCAAAACTAAAATGAAAATAGTTGAAGTAAAGCTTTTAGGAGTTGAATTCTACTATAAGAGACAATAATAAGGTGTAAGAATATGGAAAAGAATATGTAATATAGATGTTCCTGACATTTTGTACTTTTTTTTCACTCCTGCCAGTGTTTGGGAATAAAGTAGTATAAAAATTAATATCCCAAAGGCAATGATTAGTATTCTGTAGATAACATGATATAACTTTGTTAAAAATTCCCTTTAACCTTGAGTCATCTTATGGATATTCTGCTCAGGTTTGAAGATAACCAAAAGCAAGTGGACTATAGAAAGTTTGTTCATGCACTGAACTGGAGAGAGAATCAAATCCGTGCTTTTGTGGAGGAAAAGGAGCAGCCCAAGGTAAAACCAGTGTCTCAGTATGATTTTCCCAACTTTAATATGACTGTCTTAGCCAACACACACTACAATATCTTTTCCTATTTGTGTATTTGTACCTGTTTTCTTTAAGTAATTATTTTTTAATAGATTTAATAGAGAGGTTTAGGGTGAAGCAGAGAAGTCAAACAGGGATGAGGGGGTGCCTAGTAGGTATCACATCTCTGGGACATTTTATAGAAGAAAAAAGAGAAGGGGATGCAGGTGTACTTATCCATGGACAATGGACATGAGTACTCCTTCCCCCACAAATATCTTTGTCACATGTCAAAAGATCTGTTCAGTTGCTGAGGTAGACAGAAAATACTTTAAGCTCCACTGACACAAATGCAGAAAATAGCTCTGCATTTTGTATAACTCCTCAGAAACCTGTACATAGCACCCCACATCTCTGGTGGGTGTGCACAGAGAGAAGAATTGATGGATCAACTTTGCATATCTTCAGGCTGCTACTTAGGGGGAAAAAAATGCAATATCAACAAACTGCAGAGACTAATCTGATCTTGCCATCTTGTGCTGAGTGGAACTTCTAAAAATAGAAGGTCCATAAGGCAATTATGCTGAATTTTAAATACTTTGTAACAAATAAATCAAAAGACTTCTGCCAACACATCATTTTGCTGTTCTAGCCTGGCCAATGTGTTGTACAGAATGTGTTTGATTGTGTTCAGACCATTTAGAAACACAACATTCCTTTAAATTCAAGTTCACTCATGGCATAGTTTAAACCAGTATTCCTCAGGCACTGTGCTCCTGACTCCTCACTCCTGCCTGCCTTACCAAGACTTTTTTCTGTAGCATCTCAGACTGTTGGTGGTGTCTAATGAGGGCCCAGGGCTGTTGGTTTGCTCTGCTTTCCATGGTTGATTATTTTTACTTTGTTTTTGTGAAGGATTTTTCTGTCTTGTACAGATAAAATCAAAACCCTTCCACATGTTTTATCAGTCCTGAGGATCATGGTGTGGATTAGGCTTTGTTGAAGGGGTATTGTTTGTTTTTACAGATGAATTCTGTGCTTAAGCAATAATTAAATATTTAATATTTTAAGAGCGATAACTACAAAATGGGAAAAAAAAAATCAGGGACAGGAAAAGTTTTCAATCTTGTTCAGCTTTAGAATTCAATTGTCATTCTGTGCGTGGCTTACCATGAATGAATAGCAGTATTTTGAGGCTACAGTACCTGTATTTGACAGGTTGATTTCAGCAGCAGAGTTGTGCTTGTTTAGCTGGCTTTCTTTTTTATTCCTTCTCTTTATCTCATTATTTTGTATGATTTTTGGTGTTGAGACATAGATGACTTTCAAGAATTTGAAGTATAAGCATTTTAATGAAGAAAATTTAGCATTATTTAATTTAAAAATGTCTGCAAAAGGGCTAGTGCTAGAAAATATTTTTAATAAAATATTTTGCAACATTCATAAGAACGTGCATGTTGTAATCTTTTAAGAAGATGTCCTATATGAAGACCCAATTTTTCACAGATTTGTCTGTGGAAGTGAAGCAGTTCATTCAATCTTATGTTGACCAGCTTGTAATGATTCCTGTTTTCATTATTTTATACTAAGATATTCTCTGGGTTACTAATTTCAGAGGGAAGATATCTGGAACCAGCTACCACGATCCCCTCCCGTGACTGGGATCAGATACCCTCCTCTTCTGGATGATCTCTTTGGAAAGGAAGAATAATCTCATCTGTGCAAGGCACTGATTTAAGATTGGTGCTTCAGCTCTAAAGATTACTTAGAAAGATACCAAAAACATTTCTTGTATAATAAGAAAAAAAGCAGGTACAGGTTTTATTGCATTTAATTTCTTGTTCCAACAGAGATGTATACTTGTGTGTTTTTGGAACTCTTTCTAAATCAACAGCACTCTGTCACACTCATAGAAACATAATTAAAGCTAGATCCTCTAATCTCTGCCTGGTTGCATGGAAAATTTGTGAGTATTGAGAAATCTTTGAGTCAAAAACTGCAAAATCTGACTGACCCTGCATTGTTCTGAGATCAAACCTTGTTGGATGACCTCTTAGAACTGGGTTTGACTGCGTTAGCACAATAATGCCATTCCATTCATGATTCCTCCCCTGCTCTGTAGCTCTTATCTGTGGTTTTGCTCTATCCCCGTGGTGATGCTCAAGTGCTGTTCATGTCAAAGTTGGTTATTTTGTGGAGGAAATGCCAGCAAGGTTTTTGCACGCTATAAAGCTGTTCTGGTATCAGAGATAATTATAGCCTTCCAAAGTGGAAGCAAATGTTTTGCAGGCACGGCACAGAAGCTGTCAGTTCTTGCTTTTTGTTTTAGATGTGACTCAGGTTAGTCCCACCCAGCTTTACTTGGGTGGGTCATGTCTGAAGAGAAGGGATTTCAGTGCAATTTCAGTGTGCAGCATTCTTGCAGCAGCAATGTACTTGCCCTTTGAAAATTCATTGATGCCCTTCTCTTTCTCCATGGTTTAATGGAGTTCCTGTTAGCATTTTGTATCTTTTTAAGCTTATGCCAGCTCAAAGCCATGATTAGATCTGGATTTACTTTGTGCTTTTGTGAGAGGAGTAATTACCCCACTCTGAAGAATGGAAGAGCTGAGGTGAAGGTGGAGCTGATTCATCCACAAGATTCCACTGGGGAAGGGGGAGAGGTGTGAGCCAGTGCACCTCTTCTGGGGCTTGGGAAGACTTAGAACCCTGTTTTTTTTCTTTAATTTGAAATTACAGTTTTGGGGAGGAATTGTTTGATGTAGAAAGATGAGGATTCAATGTATCTAAATCCCCAAATTGAGGGAGAGACAATAGTAATTTTCTGGAAACTTGGAGATCCCCCTTACAATTATGATTCTACATAGAAGTACCTTCCTACACCTTTGCATGATAATGTGAATTAAATTCTTCTTCTTTTTGTACCATATGGCAAAATGTAAAGCTTTTGAAAGCTCTTTGCCTTTTTTGCAGCAAAAAAGTTCTTGAGACAAGGCATAATTATGTTGCTGCTGCTGAGGAGGGGTAGCAATAAAATGGGCAAAGAGTGTCTGTATCCAGAGGCTCAAAGTGAAAAAGGCAAAAAACCTAAAGTGCTCCAAGTTGTAGAAAAGACTATGGAATGCTTTTTGATCCAAAAGAGGAAAATGGTTCCTTATATGACAAGAAATATCTGACCACTGGGACAGTGTCAGGATGCAAAACAACAATTTGTGTTTGAAGCCAATTTGGTGAAAGCTGGATATATTTATAACATGCCACCAAGACTGAGATTGATACTAAATGAATGCAGTTTTCCTTGTAAATTTTTAATGTTCCCAAGACTTCAGAAGGATTTGTTTCAGTTGTGGAAATCTTGCATAGCTGAGAGTTTCTAAGAAAAGGGGACTCTGAACATTGAGAACCTCTCAAGTAGCTTCTAGAGAAGATAAATTCACTTCAGTTTGTTTCTCTATATGTGCATGAGACAAAAGCAGCATTTTTTTAAAGAAAAAAATAGTTCAAGAAATGTAATATTTTATAATTTAATGTGGAACCATGTTCATAGGTCTGTTCAGTCATGGTTTGGTCTTGTCTGGTCATGACCAAGAAAGGGGACTATAAACTGGAATCAGTGCAGAGAAGAGCTGGAGAGGTGACCAAGAGAATGGAGATAAGAAAGGTGACTGAAGGAGCATAATTTATTTAGTGTAATAAAATGAAGGCTCAGATTGAATGAATATCCTTTCTCTCTGTAAATACATTGTTGCCAGGTGAAGAAAATTATCTGGTTCAGGTAAGAACATTGGTAGTCTTAAGGAAAAAATGGGTGTAATTTGCCATGAATAAATTAAACCTGGACAACAGAAGGTGGTTTCTCACTTCTAAAACAATGAGGGTCTCAAACTGCCTTCCAAGACTGATGTACTCAGTTTTAAGGTTGAGATGGGTTCATCTGATTGTAATTTTAGGAGGTTTATGATACCATTCTGAATTATTAGTCTCAGTTCTGGTTTTCCCTTTTTCCCATGCATCTTGCATAACCCTGAGAAACACAAAACAATCTCCTAGGAGAGGGCAGACAGGGCCTGAAAAATATTTTCATTGCTTGTCACTGTGCTCAGTGTGTCATACACTGTGGTCCAACATGCTATAAACACTTTTCACCAGGTTTTCTCTCTTACAAGCAGCAGTGCTTCCAGAATGGAAAGCCCTGGCCAATGAGCAATCCAATAATCCTCTTTGTATAATGTGACTTACAGCATATGCTGCCCAGAATATTTCAACCTCTCCTCTAATCCTGCCACCAGCTTCTTCTCTCTTTTCACATTGCTGATGAGGGGCCTGAATGAAGACAATACCACAGGGTTATGTTTCCAGATGGCAGGAGGCCACGGCTTTAAAGCACGCCTGGCACAGAGGGAAGGCAGCCCCCACAGGTGCCATTAATCTCAGCCCTGGATCTCTGCAGGGCAGCCAAGGGTATCTCCTTTCCTCAAATATCTGCACTGGCCCGGCAGGAGCACAGGGATTCACGTTACAGCCCCGCTCACTGCCCTGTGTGCTCAGTGTTAATGTTTGCTTCCTCAGCCTGGCATTTGGGAAGAAGAGGCTCCAAGTTCTCTGGGATAGCTGCTGCTGCTGGCAGGTGGCAAATGGCTGCAAACAGGTTGGCTCAGAGTGCCTGGGCTGTCACCTGCAGTTGGTTCCCCTCGGACATGGGGCATCTGCTGTGGGCAAAACACGGGTGTTCCTCACCAGGCAAATATTTTCTTCGTCATACAGCCAGCTACTGTATTTTTCCAGGCAGATCCACTTGCACCAACATCAGGCAGATGTCCATCTGCATAAATGAAAGGATGAAAATTGCATTTGTTCCTCATGTGCTGGTGTGAGTTCATCCTACTTCATGGAAGAAGTTTGGGCTCAGTTGGCTCCTGTGTCTGCTCTCTGTTTGTCTTTTTAGCCCAGGAGACATCGCTGTCTCCCAAAGGAAAACTTGCTATGGGAAAGCTGCAGGGATCCTAATTCCACAATAACCAAAATACTGGATGTTTTCAGTCACTTGACTGCATCCAGAGAACAGCAATCCTTGTATCATTAGCAGTAATTCACCAGGTGTGTGCTTGCTGCACCCTTCTAAGTGTTTCTGTGGTTTGAGACATGGAACTAATAGAAGAATTTTCCACTTTTTAACATTTTGTAGTTCAGTGTCATGGAGGGAAACACCAGTTCTTTAAGCAATAATGTCCTGTACCCTCAGTAACTGAACTATTGTATGATTACTTGCAGAATTTCTTCGTTTTCAAGGCCACCTAACCATCAAGCTGCACTACAGTGAGAAAGACAGAATAGTGGCTTGTTTGTGGAGAATTTACAATATCAGGAGGAAAAAAGTGTCACAATTTGAGCTCAGTCCGATTTTTAAAATTATTTTTAGGTTTTAGAGGGCAGTATAGATAAAAAAGACTTTTTAAAAGTTATTCTTTGCTCTAAATCAGTTTCTTCTTGTAGTTTGTTTGTGGGAATGACTCAGACCCAGTCAAAAGCAGCACTCCTGATTTGGGCAATGGACAAAGAAGCCAGAGAGAGGTGTGGGGGAAGGTCCATGTCCCTGCCAATTTCCAATGTGAAGTTTAAAGCTAGGAAGCATAACCAAGATTAGGAAGTTAATACAGCTATAATATATTAAGGTTATGAATTGATTAAATGGACTCTTCCTCTTCACATTTCTCTGGTCATTTCTGAATCATCTGGAAGTTTCTTCTGGTATGTATTACACACAAACGAACGAGCTATCCTCATCTGCCCTTCACCCCAGCCATCTGTCCTCTCTGCTCTCCTCTTTCATCAGGATAGTTTCATATTTAGAACCATGAACAAAGAGAAGTAAAGGAGTTGATTCACAAACCTGCCTGAAATTTGATGCACATCCCTGGCAAGCAGCATGGTGGGATGATCTGTAACAGCACAAAATTCACTGTATCACCTGACAGCACTTGAGAAACTCCCACTTCCAAAGTAAATCTGTCAGGATGGCATTGCCTTGGAGGACAAGAGGAAGACCTTTTGCAGAGCAGCCATGCTGCAGGAGGGACAAGGCCACCTCCAAATTAGAATATCTCTGGGTGACACTCATGTCCCTTGCTCTCAGAGGTCAGCAGTGCAGGTGTCTGCACCTTCCCTTGCTCTCTGGATCCCTCACTGCTGATGGAAGGGAATCAGCACCTCTGGGCAGTGACCAGCCCACAGGAATATGCAGAGGATGCCTGATCTCCCTGCCCATCCCTCTGCACCAACTGAAGGGATTGGAACAACCAGCTAAATGTAGATGTCTGCACTGCTGCTGGAGGCGTGAGTGCCACCCTTGGGGTCCACTGGCGTTGTGACAGGAGCTCTGAGGCCAAGCAGGGTGACCTTGGCTGCTCCCTGCCCGTGGGCAGGTTGTGGATGATGTGTAGGATGGGCCAGCTGTGGACAGTCTGGGCTGAGCAGGGTGGAATGGGCAGAGTCCATGAGACCAGGGGTCCACGCTCGACGTGCACAGGATGCCTCTCCTGGGATACTCTGGAGCTCAGGATGAGCAGATTCAGTGCTGTGTTTATCAGGTGGATCTGACTGTGCTTGGGCTTGACTCTGCCTGGTGGGTCTTGCTCAAACTTCACCCCAGCTGGGTAAACAGGAGTATCTGGGTTGATTTAAATGGAACTACAATTTCTTTTGTTAGAGCTCTCTGAGAATCTAATTTAGCCAAGTATTTAAACGTGTGCATAAGGCTGTCCTGTTTGTTCAAAGCCACCCGAGTGTGTGCAGGCAGCTCACTAAAATCTGTCACACAAAGCACTGCTGGAAATGCTTTCCTAACAAAGAGAAATCCCTAATTTGAGGCATTTAGGAATTAAATCATTGTAATAACCCCACTCCCCCCCAGCCATATCAGAAGGTAGCAGTGAAAGGAGGTGATATAGAACTGTCTGGACATGTTTATAGGCTATGTATTGTGTGTTGTTATTGCAGTTCTTCTACAATATAAGCCAGCAATTAGCAATTAAATTCCCATTATGGGATCATGTTGGTAATTGAGATAAACTGTAAGCGTGTAACTGTTTTAAGCCTTTCTTTTAACTAACCCAAATACTATAGTACTTTTATAATTTAGAGATAATATTCCCATTAGTAGAGTTTATGACTCAATAAACAGCTCCCACAAGTTCATAAAAGCCAAAACTGTAAACACCAGGACTATTAATGCGATAGAAATTCTGTGCCTCCCTCTTCTCTTGGTGGTCTGGATAGAGCAAAGGGAAATGCTATCGCAGAAAAAAAACCCCAACATTTATTTTGGCTATATAAATATAAATGAATTGTCTTAAAACCCATCTGGAAATTTCTTCTCCTCCCCATGTCCCAGGTGGTCTGGCAACAGTGATGCATTCTGCTTTTGTCTGCAGGCAAGGGCAGGAGCTCCCGTTGGAAATCATTTACATGAAGGGATTGCATTTGAAAGCCTGGTGGTGTTCTCACCCTGCCTCTCCCTCCGGAGAAATAGGAACAAAATCTTCTCTAGAGTTGGGTTTCAGTGTACTTTTCTATTATTATTGTTATTACATTTATTATTGTTTTAAAGGAAAATCCTCACTGGAGTGCCTAGAGTCCACAGTTTTTGAACATCTCTCCTGCTGGCATTTTTTTTTTTTTCTGTTTTTTGACAGCTAAATGAATTTTAGGAAATTCGCCTGGACATTTATACAATCAGAGCTTTTGTAGCTCAAGCCTCTTTCCATTTAGGGCTGGGGGCAGTGACTAATTTAACTATTTTCAATAAAAAATGAGCACTTTTCTTTGTCCAAGAGAATGTAATTTTGCAGCATATAAGGCTCTGTTCTGCTTAGCAAATCGTTGTGCAAGGAACCACCTCTATCTGGTGTCTTGCTTTGCTGCGGAAGGACATTTCTTCCTGTGTTGTTAAACTCACATTGCTCAAGCTCATCAAAATGCAGGAAGTTTTTATTTTTCTCACTCACCATCTGGGTTGAAGTGGTTGTGAAAAGCTGGAGGAACACACAGAGCCACTGCTCCTGCACTCCCTCTCCCAGTAGGTAACTCACCCTGGGATGGAACACACGGTTTTCATCTGTTTTGCCATTGCATCAGGTCTCCTGTTCCAGCCACTTTTGTTGCAAGAGTTTGTTTCCAGAGTAAGCATCTCAAGTGACTGCTGGGATTCGTGTCTCTCACCTCGCTGCTGCTGGATTCCTGACCTTTACACTTACGAGGGAGTTTGGCTTTCAGAGCCCCGGGAAAGCTCAAAAAGGCAAAAACTCAGACATTTTGTTCTGCAAGGCCTGGTAAGGAGTGAGCAAATGGTCTCTCTTAGGCTTCCTGGCATTTCCATTTCACTGGCCTTCCTGAAGTTTCAAGTTTCCATAACAATGGTATCAAACAGAGAGGGCACTCCATCGGGAATGTGCCTGCCTTCCTCTAACCCCACACATAACACTTGTAGTATCCCATGAACTCTCTTCCCCCAGCCAGTTCTCGAGAATCCATTTAAACACTCCCCAGCAAAGTTTCACAGCATCGCAGCAGGCTCAGAGATGCCCCTTTGACTCCCTGTTGGCCCCTTTGGACTCCCTGTTGTCAGGCACAGAATGAAGACAACACAAGACCCGAAGCAAATCAAGTATGTGAATTAGAAAGACTCAGCATCCTAATGAAGCAAAATTCCTTTTTGAAGACAAACAATCATGAAGGACCTGAGCTGTCACTCCAGAGGCCCCAACAGTTTCACCATTGATTTCTGTGAAACAGAGGAGCAGATTTCCTGTGGGAACAGGGCTTGGCCTTACTTTCAGGGAAAGGGCGATTGCTTTTCTGCATTCCTACCCTTGCACACAAAATCCCTGACTTGTTTTGGGATAGCCCACATGCTTCAACTGCACCAGCCAGGTCCAAAGGACTGGATCAGATCCTGGCAGATCACACTTCAAAATTCAGTATTGCAGATTTTTAGGTTGGGGGTTTGTTATAAACTCACTTGTCCCCTTAACCAAACTAGTGGTTGGCTCCAGAGGAGGTAAAGGCCTAAGCCACAACTGGGCCCAGACGAGTGGAGAAGGCTCCAGTTCTAACCTGTCCTCTGAAAACCCACCAAGGAGCAGGGTGAGAAGCTTGTCCTTTGAAGTCTGCAGGTGAGTGTGGTTCTTGTGGCTCTCAGATCCCTCTGTGCAGCTCAGGAGCTGATGTGGGACTGTTTTCCCAAAGCAAGCCCAGCAATTGTAGGATTGCCTCCACACCAAGGAGAGGCCTCAGCTTTTGGATCATTCTTTTCCCTCCTGGGCTGTTCCTCTCAGTGGCACAAACCTCCCCCTCCCCGTGGGTAAGAGGTAGCACTGCCTTTCTTGGGGGTAAGTGTGGTAATCACGTATCATCTGAACAGAGAGAGACATGGCTCTCTCCCAGGATTTTCCTGGGAAGCTGTGAGAAAGCTCAGAGAAAATGAGAAACAATTCTTATCTCCATTTGCTGCACCTGTTGTTGTGCACATGTGGAATGTGTTATGGAGATTGCTTACCAAAGGGTGCTTTCTTAATTGGAAAGATGGTGTTTGGATGGATTGACCAATTGGATCCACGTGTCTGGCAAGGGTGATGAGTTTTTCTTAATATTTATTAATATAATGTAGTGGAGTAGTAATAAAGCAATTGATCAGCCTTCTGCAATCATGGAGTCCATGCACATTATTCCCCATTCCAGGGACTGTTGCTACAAGAGGTGAGGGTGAGTGCATGGTCTTCGTCCTGCTCCCTCAGCTGAGGCTTTCAGATACTCTGGGCCTGTTGAGCGCTGCCCTGCAGAGCCCCAGGCCGAGCTTTTCCTGGCACATGGCACTGGTGGCACATGGAGAGCTATGGAAAGCACGAGTGGCATGAGCATTAACACCAGGCAAGCAGGGGGAGGACCTGCACCACTGATGTGTGGATGCTGATAACACTTCCCTCCCCTCATAATCTTTTTATAAGATTGTACCACTGGTGGCATTTGAGGCATCTCAGGCTCAGTGTGCCAAAGGCCTCTCCTCTTGCAGGAGGTAAGCTATAAATCATAGAGCAAGAGACATTTTTTTGGAATTAATATTGCTAATTTAATACACATTAGTGATGCTGACCATGCATCAACTAAAAAAAGCAATCATCTTTCCACCTCTGGGGAATATTTTCAGAATGTTTAAGGTCCAAAAGCTGGATCCCATGTTTGTGAAACAGGAGGTTTTCAGCACAGGTAAGCAAAAATAATTTTCAGGATGATACAGTATAAAGCTGCATTTATCTCAGGAGTTTAACTAATAAATAATGTACCATGCCAATAGATTTAAAGTATGATGTCATCTGTGTGCCTAAATATTCAAACCATCCTTGAGTGAAATGATCACTGTCTTTCTGAAGGGTAATAATGCAGGAGTCAGCATAAAAGGTTTGCCTTGTTCTGGACTGCATCAGTTAAAATGATGGTGGTAAGCAGAAGAGAGGTGGGTTTATTAGGACAGTAATGGGATTGTTCCCTCCTTCTGCTTGCATCACTCACTGTATCTGCTATGGGTGATGCAGGGAAAATGGGGACCCCCGAGTCTGCCAGGAAAGCAAGGGTGGGTTGCAGCAGGATGTGTTGTTTCCAAGAGTTGGTTTTAGGAATGATGAGCAAGAAGGACTGGGAAGGACTGGCTGCACAGAGATGATTACAGTTGGATGAGTAAGCCTTGGCTCACCCTCTGGGAACTCACAGCCACTGCTTCAAGAAAATCAGATGGCCAAAGGTGACTCATTAGACAGCATGTGCTGGAATTGCACTGATGTAGTGGTGAGAAGGATCAGGAATGGAAAGTGAAAGGGACAATCAACAGTTATTTTAACAAAACTGAAATTAAGTTTTGGGTTTTTTTTTATTATTATTTTCATGAGGTTGCTATGCTCTCAGAACCTCTGTTCACAGCTGTTGCTGTTCCTTATCCAGAGTAGTTTTCAACACAAGGTGAACGCCACATTGTGAGTTGGGCACTGGCTGGTGTGACCAAGGAGGGCTCGGTCTCTGCCAGGCTGCACTTGCCATTCAAGTGGTAAAGATTTCAGTCTGGGTTTTTTATCAGTTTGTGAGAGTGATGCTGTAACGTTGGCCTGGTGGAAACACTGCTGCACACAGTTGCTAGGGAAACATCTTCAAGTTCATTTTTCTTTGAGTTTTGTCATTCAACTCACAGCATTGCTGTAATTATTCTTTTAAAAGTGGGATGTGGGAGCCATGAAGGGGTGCCAGTCACTGATGTAAGAGCTGGCATTGACCAAACACTCTGGCTTGAATCTCACCAAGGGTCTCAGGGTCAGCAGAGAGGTTTCTGCAGGTGCTGGAGGGGTGTGGGAAGCAAAACAGCTTCAACATTAATTTGAATAATGTGTGGAGAAACCCCTCCAATTATGCCTGCAGTAATGAGTCAAGTTCAAGCTTATATGAGTGAGATGTCTGGCTAGACTTTGTATTTACATTTCAGTAGCCTTTTCTTCCGACAGTGATGCCCCTTGTCTTGCTAATGAGTCTGCTAAAAGTGTATTGGTGGGCTCTGTAATGAAAGAAAATGTGACAGGATTTATTGACACAATGCCCAAACCTATCCGAAAATTTTCCTCTAAAGAGGAAAGGAAATGACAAGACTTTTTAAATTATTCTACTTTGAGCGTTATTAAAATCACCCCGATCAGATGTCACAGAGGTGGTGGTGGTTGTCCTAAACACAAACCTTTGTGGAAGAAGAGGCTTCTCAAAATAGGTGCATCTTCCAAACATTTGTATGTCTAAACTGTACCTCAAAGGGATAATCACTCATCCCTCTTTGAGGATTGAGTTGGGGACTAATTTTCGGTTGGACAGTTCTAGGAATTGCTTTGTGAGCAGAGGCAAAGCAGAGATTTTGGAAAATCAGCTACACTTTTGGTATGACCCCTCTGTAATGCCTGTTTGTCAGCAAAGCTGCTCCTGGAGCCTGTTGTCTCTGCACAGACACAGCAGGAGCTTGGTTGTGATCCACAGGTCCTGCCCTGGAGGTACATCCAACAAAAGTCAGGAAGGGTTCCCCAGCTGTGAGCTGAAGTGGCACATCTGAGATCAGCACAGCAACCCAAGATGAAATCCTGACCCTCTGAAGCTCTGAATAGCTCCTTCTCCAGTGTCTTCATCTTTACCTCTTTCCTTTTGGCTCTACAGCTCAGGTAATGTCTTCAGAGGCCCCAGGACCTGCTAGCTGAACCAGCTGGGCTCCTCTCTGTGTTTTGTCTTCCCTGGGGGCCCAGTGTCCTGCACTGGGTGATGATGTGCAGAGAGGGGACACAAGGAAGGCCATGCAGGTTTGGTGACAAAGCCAGGGCCATGCAGAAGGGTGACAAACTCTGGGCCATGAGCTGCTCCTGGCAGGCTTGACCATTTCTCCTGCTCCTGTCCTTGGTATCCTGCACAGCTACAGGCTGCCAAGCCCAGGGAGGTTTTTTGGAGTGAGGTGGGATCCTGGGCTTCGGGAGAGAAAGGAGAATGATGCCATACCAGCTCTCTCATCCCCACCCCCGCTTTGATGGAAAGTTGGGTCAGTGTTGTTTTTGTTTCTGCTTCTTTCTCCCTTGCCAAAGAAATCATTGTGACTAACTCCTCATCATACGTGTTCAACAGTGTTTCTGGGATCAGGTCCTCCTCATGAAAACAAAAATAATCCCTCTTGTTTCTCCTCCCAGCTATCCTGTAACATACGTAAGTGTTCAAGGAAGCCAGGAATGTATTTTAATTCAGATCATTATTAATAAGTTCAGGAGCTATGAGTTTTCCTCTCTTCATTCAAAATGAATTATGGCTTGGAGAAAAATATATCCATCTTACAAAGTTTTAATCCAAAGGGACACCTCCTAATTAAATTAACCAGCAAAAAGGAAATACTTGTAATAAGGGTGCAAGATAAATATTTGTACCATGCACATTCTAATTTATCACAGCCTTAAAAGAGTCCATAAGGTTTGTTTTTCTTCACTGCAGTGTGATGCACTCAGATCTCATTCTCATTTATGAATTAGTGTGTGTCACATGGGACACCCCCCCATGGGCTGGGGTATTGGCCTGCCAGTGATATATTGCAGCTGGAAGAGCTGAGCAGTGAAGACGAGTAGTCCTCAAACTCAGGCCCTAAATTTAACATTACCCAGAGACAGAGCCCTGAACTGACTCAGGGCTAGAGGCAAAGCTGCACAGCCCTGATGTGTTATCTTGTGGGATTGCACACTGCAGTGGTGCTGCCAATTTTGAGGGAGCGAGGGGAAAGCACCTACACTTCCTCCATTGATCTGCTTTTATTTGCCTGGGTGGTACCATGGTGATACTCGCTGAAGCCCTGGGTGGGCAAAATGTTTAAGTGGGAGCCTATTTTTAAGGCAGCTGATAGGTTGCATCAATTTCACAGGCAGTGCTCTCATGTTTGTAGCTGTGTTCATGATTAAATGATGCCTTCACTGCTATAGGTAACTTCTACATATTTGGGTTTTATTTAGTAGTTTTCAGGGAAAAAAAATACCCAAATCACAACTCCTGCACATATGCATTTGTTTGTACATTTCTTCTCTCCAATGTCTGCATGAATGCTCATGGAGTATTTTGCGTACTCACACGTGCTGGGGTGCACAGGACACACAGACATATCCAATATAGACTTTCATATTTTTACCCAATGTTATACATCTGACTACATTTTAAAAGTTTGCAAATTTCTGGTTTGCAAAACAGGGAATAATCAGGCTGAAGGAAAATATGCTAAAGTATCAATAAACATGTGCAATTATTCCAGGAATTGACTGTGCACAGGTCTGATTTAGACTAGGCTGGAATAATTTCAGTTGGAAGGGACCTACAAAGTACAAAGTCCAATTGCCTGTCCACCTCAGGGCTGACCAAAGGTTAAATCATGTTGTTAAGGACATTGTTTGAATGTCCCTTGGACACTGACAGGCTTGGAGCATCAACCACTGCACCAATATTTCTGAAATTTTAGAGGCAAGACAACGCTAGTGCATTTCCCAGTGTAGGAGGGCTCTAATTATGAACTCAGATCATAGCATTAATTGCAGATGCCAAACAATGTGACAATGTCTGGATGTTCAGTTGGTGTCATGTGTTGTGTTTGACCCACGAGAGATTATAGGAGTGAAAATTGTCAATGGAAAATTGGAGTTGACAGGGGGAAATTTTCCATGCGTTTTGCAGAAATCGATGCTTTATTCAAGGAAGAGTGAAAACTTTCTAAGTATTTTAATTGTGGGTATACTTTGGCCCAGTTTGTGGAAGAAGCTGCAATTTTAACAGGAAAATTAGCACAGATAATTGAATATCTCCCTGTCTACAGGGAATATTTTAATTATTAATAAAACCTCACATCTGAACATTTTATTCCATATATAAGAACTATAACTAGAAATAATTCAAGAATGAACCTAAGAACTACAAACTAATGTTCTGACCTTCTATACCAGTCAGGGAATTGAAAATTCTATCACACATTAGAACTGGTAGGTATGGATGGATCCTGTGTGCATGAGAGAGATGGTGGCAAGAAAGAAATGTTGCTCTTACTGGGGAGATCCAGGCTGTTCAAATCTGTTGGCAGGCTTTGCAGAGGTCAGTGAGGATGTGCCTCAGCAAGGCATCACTGATAAAGCACATCCAGCTTTCCAAAAATGGCACTTTGCCCCAGGCACACTGGGGAGCCAAACTGTGGATGAAAAAGGGCTGAAGTTCTCTCATGGAGTTGCTCCAGTCCAGAAAACAGTGTAGATGTGTGTGGTGTACTCCAATGGGTTAATTAAATGTCTGTAAGATGGGATAAGCAGTGAATTAATGACATTTATGGAAGATGCAGGACTTCAGAACTGCCAACAGCCAAGAATTGCAGGAGGATCTCACTCGCTCCCAGCTGAGTGACTGGGAGATCAAATACCAGTAGAAAACCAGTGCTGGGAAAAGCAAAGTAATGAAACAGAGGAGAAGTGACAAAATGGCCACAGCTCAGGCAGCAGCTGGCAGTCAGCACCCTGCTGCCTTTTAGAAAAGAATTTGGAATATTGATGGCAAATTCTCTGAAAGCAGAGTTCTGATACTCAGCAATGGAAGGAAAAAATAGTCAAATTAAGCACTGGATACTACCAGGGGAGGAAATTGTCATATGAATCATAAACCCAAGCCATGCCATGCTTCAACCACCCTAAAATGGATATGGGGGAGCCAGAGGTAGAGAGAAAATTAAAACAAGAACAAGGAGGCTGTGACCAAGCTTGCACGAGAGGGGTGATGGAACAGTTTATGAAAAAGGCCTGTTCAGGGAAAAAAAGCCTATTCAGTGTTTCTCAAAGTAAGAACAAAGAGCCTCCCAAGGACATGACCAGGTTTAAAAAGAGGGTGAGGATTTGCTGATTTCACAGTGTAGCTGCCTCATGCCTGTGCTCCCACCACAAGATTCTGCGAAGGCCAAGAGGGCAGAGGGGCTCCAAATTAGACTGGTTCAGAGAGAACCAGGCTGTTGGTGACTGTCAAGCACAGCATTGCAGCTCCAGCTCAGGAATCCTGGTGATCATGGAGTGCTGGGAGCACAGCAGGGACACCAGGAAAGGCCCCATGGCACTGGTGCTGTTTCCTCTTTGCTGTGCTCTGAGCATCTGCTACCAGCCATGGTCAGAAACAGGATCCAGGGTTGGACCAACCCTTGTTCTGACCTCAGAGAGCAGCTCTTGTGTCCCTCTGTCTCACCAAGAACTACAGATGTGCTGTGCTGGTTTCTGAATAAAATAAAATAAAACAAAACAGTCTAACTCTAAATAAACGATATGTTCTCCTTGAACTTAAAAAACAAAACAACAAAAAGCCCCAAAATAAAACCAAGACAATGTTTATACTGGGAAATGTGCATTTTTGTCTTCCTGGATAACTCAAAAACAGCTGTAGGGGTTTTATTCAGACTCCCCCTCTCCAAAGTTCACTTTTAGGTTGAGACAAATGTTTTCAGTGCCAAAGAAGACATTTGAAGAAGACAGTAAATGAGAGAAAACAGAGTTAAGATGCAAATGGAGTTTTGCTGCAACCTTAACCAGAAATCTCATGATTTACAGTCATTTCTCTAACATTTGCTTATCTTCAAGGAGAGGAGGGCTCTGGTTTAGCGGAAGCTGTGTTTTACCAGGAGGATAAACAATGGTCTTACTGACTAACCAGCATTTCCCAATGTTGTCTCGTGAAGATTTCAGGAAAAATCTCCTCAGAATAATGCTCTTGATTCTAGGGAGGAGAGATTTGAAAGAAAACATTAGACCTGACAGCACTTAAGCAGGGCTGGGACAGACCCTGTGCATGTCACAAGAACCTAAGGAAATCTGGAACTAATCTTGGTGGCAGGCCCAGCGGGGGATTTTGCCTTAAGTAAAGACAGGATTGCCCAACATTTCCCATTATAATCTCTTGCTTATGCTTTCTCATAACATTGGCAAGCTTTAGCTCTTTAGACTAGTATTATGTACACTGGATATCTTTGCCTAGCTTAGAAGTTTGGGAAAATGTCAGTGCAAATGGAAACTTCTGAGGAGGAGGAGAGAAAAGAAGCAGAAATGGGGGTTTACAACTCACCTGCCAGCGTGTTCCTGTAAAAGTTATGAAGTCCTTGTGGAGGTGTGGCAGTGACTTGAAACTTGGGAAGAGCTTTCTTGGTGTCACCACAAAAGCTAGTTGTCATTTTGAAAGATGATCCTCTAAAATCCCATTTTTACATGCTCAGAGATGAGCAGAGAGGCTGCCAATGCATCAGCAGAACTGGCAATGCTCCTATCCCATTATACCATTCCTGGGTGATGAGCACTGTGCTAGAGAAGAGGAATTATCCTGAACAGTGTTTTGGGGGGTAGGATGAACCTCAGTACTTGGTTTGGCTCCTCTAGGTAACTGGAAGGTGATTTTGTAAGAGCAACAGTGGGGTGATTTCAGGCCCTGCTGCATGAGGGAGTGATGGAACAGAACGTGCAACCTTGGCAAGGATGGATTTCAAGGACAAACTCCCAGAACTTCAAGAATTCCCAGCACTCTTCCGTCTTCCAGGTGGAGTCAGCGTGGTTCTCCAGTGTCAGAGGCAAGATTGTGTGCTAGCAGGCAGGTCCTCCCTCTCTGAAGGGGAGATGAGAAATGACCAAAGGTAATAAGCACCAAAAAGCTGTTGACATGCGTTCAGGACTCTGGGAGAGAATGTAGGAAATTTGCGTTTCCTGCTCTGCCAGAGACATATTTGATGAAGCAGCCATAATATATAGGTGCAGAAGGTTTGAATGAAGGGTCATTATATGTTAAATTAACTGTATTGCAAGAACATTAAAGAAAACAAGAAGAGGAGAAACTCTTCAATCCATGAGAGGATTTGTGTGATGCCTCAGAAAACCAGATCTCCGTGTTAGCAGGAGGCCTATCATTCTTGCGGGGTCATTGGAAGAGACCCAGGGCCTTTTGCACTCTGCATGTGCAGCATAAAATAGCTTTGCATTTGCTTGATCTTTTCCATTATATTATACAACCTTGAAGAAAGAAAAGCAAGCATCGAATTTGTGATTTATGGCTTGATATTTACTTGCTGTATCCGGGTGCGAGACCTAGTCCAAGAAACAAAAAAGAGACCGTGAGCCCAGAACGAAAAAATACACGCTTAAGGACTAAATGTATTTTTCTTGGAGCCCAGTCCCAGCGAGCTCTGCTTGGAAAGCCGACCGCCTGCTCACCCTGCCAGGGTTTCCAAGTTCAGCTTCCACGCTGAAGTCTCCCTCTCTCAACACTCCCTGCACTTGGCTCAGCAGACCTTAACCCCCGTCCTCGCTGCGCCTTGTGGAGGAGATCCCTGCACCCCTCGGCTGGGCTGAGAAAACCCCTTTTTAATAAATTAACACAGTGTGATGGGATGAGGGAGCATCTGGTGCTCCCAGTCCTGATTTATTTCTGCAGGAGCACACAAAGCATCGAGTGATAAATTATTGAGAGTCAATGGGCCCTTGGAGAACAGGGCTGTGATGAATAGCGAGCAGTTGGCATCCCACATAACCGTGGGTCCCAGAGGGCTACCTAGGGAGAGGGTAAGGGGAAAGAAAAGGCCAAAGCCTTTGAAGGATACAGCTGTTGGGAAAGTCTTCCTTTCAGTGAGACATTACTTTTATTTTTAACGCCTTTTTCAGCAGTGGGAAATGGGGTTAGGAATCCTCTGGGGATAAACAGCAACCACTAAACCCATACCTGCAGCCTGGTCTGATACAGGACAACAATGAAGCTGAGTATTGACGTACCTCAGTGAATTTTTCATTAAGGACAGCAGCGGCTCATTTAAAAGATGTTGCAGTTACCAGAGCTGTCTTTTGCCACTTCCAAGGTAGAGGAATCCACAGCCTGTGTCTCACCAGCAAAGAGGCCACAATGTGCTTGCTTGGTATGGAAAACAGAATTATTTTAGTCAGTGTTTAAAGACACAAGAACAAAGGCCAGATAATGTAAACACTAACTGATTGCCCTGCTTGTGTGACACTTTCACAAGGAGCAGTGGAAAAACCACTGAGAAATGCCTTTCCTTAATGACCCTGGATATTGTGGTCATAGGGAAAAATTCCCCAGGTGTGGGGAGGTGGTGACTGGGATCACTGCAGGGGACTGCTGGGTGGCACTGGGGCAGGAAATCGCTCCCTGTGCCTCTATCCCATCACCTGGGAGCTGGGTGCAGAAGAAACATCACTGATCATGCAAGGCCAGTTGGCAGAAGGTTTGTTGTACAACAGGTTGTGAGAGCAGCCTTTTCCAAGCCTGTACATATCATGAGCTTCACTACACCCTCTGAAACAAAATACACCCATATCTGGCATGCAGGGGTGTGAGAGCTGAAATGAGCCTTGTGCCCAGAAGTGAGAGGATTGATCCAGAACGAGAGCTAAAAAGGGCAGTGCACTGGACACTGACCTCCCCTGTCTGACTCCAACTTTTCACACTGGATTTCCCTTCAGGAGGGCATGGAGGAACCTGTTCTTGGACATCTGGAGCACCCTTGTGCAAGCACTTTGAAAATCTTAAGCTGCCTCAGCCTGTCAAATTTTCTGAGTTATCTGTATTATAGCTATGGCAGACAGGTTATATCCCACACTCACCTGGCCATTAGTGAATACCTCACTTTGGCTTGAAAATTTTCATTTTAGTTGTCACAGAAGGCATCAAGTGCTACATCTTCCTGGCTGCTTTCTGCTTTCACATACTTGAATTTGGGGGAGTTTTTCACATGCACAGCCACCACAGTGAGAAAAAAAAAATGAGTAAAACATTTTGGTGTTTGTTTTCTCTTGTTTGCATCTGCAGCTGGTCACATGTGACAGCATGTTGGCTGATGAAATTTAGCTCTGCATGTCCTAACCTAAGAGTGACTGGGTCTGTTGTGGAGTCTGGAGTAGAAAAACCTGTACAGCTCCTCTGGAGGGCTTCACAGCCCAGGCTGGGCTCTGGGCTGGCAGGGGTCAGTTCAGGCTGCCTCTGGTGTTTCAGGCTTTATCCATTTCTACTTACACCCTTAGCACTATTCTTCTTCAGCTATCACAAGGGAGTGGCTTCTGAGCTGCCCCTAGAAAGGTGTCTGTCACACACCAGTATCAGGACATTTTGGTGCCCATTTAAAACCTTCCTCATTGCCTCTCACTCTCCCTAACTTTCACAATTCCCAGGGTCGGAAATGACATTAAAGTCTGAATAACTTCTGGCAGTCTGTTTCCTTTGCCAGCCCTCTGAATGCCCTGACTCTCCTCCTGGGCTGGGAGACACCATCAGGGGGTCCACCAGGAGGTATCTACTCTACTCATTCATCATTTTTATCAGAGTTAAAATCAGTGGTTTTCATTAGTGCACTGCATGAAAGAAAAACAGCACAGATATGTCATTTAATGTATTAATTAGAATGAATTCACCTCTAATGTTACCAATAGTGTCCTTCTTAGAGCATGAAAATAAAACATTTGTTCTTTTTAATGGAGCATTTTTCCCCCTCTGCTTCCCAAGTGAACAGGGGTTTATTATCATTGTTCCCACTCCTGTATTCCATATGTGACTCCACATCAGACCCTGAGGTATTTAATCTCTTACCTGGCAGGGTCAGTTTAACGTACCAAAATCAGCCTGGCTTACATCTGCTTTGCAGATCATCACTGGCATACTTTAAAAATTGTTATAAGTCTATAACAATGCTCTTCTCCCCTCCCCCAGTGCTCCAGTAATGTCAAGATTTATTGAATCTGAAGGTCCAGTTGTGACCTTGGCTCCCACTCACTAAGTCTGAACCTCTGGGGTCCATAAATCTTTGTGTGCTGTTCAATTTATAGAAGTGAACATCTGCTTATCATACAATATTTAAGTTGCAGGTGTATTCCACCAGTAAAATAAACACATGGGCTCAGCTGCCTGGGCTATAGGACATTAGGCAGATGTTGATGGGACGGGGATGGTTTTGCCTGTTGGGAGAGCCCTCACCATTGGCAGAGCTGCTGTGTGGTGAGGACACAGGACTCAGGACTCTGCATCCCTGGGAAGTGGGGATGGCACAGCTTCAACCCCAAAACTCAGCCTAATCCTGCTTGTCAGCGATGTCTGAGATGCACACAAATCACACAAGGGAAAAACTCCTGTCTTCCTGCCTCTCCTACGTCTGGTGGGAAAGGCCTCAGCCCGTGTCAGGATGGTTCTGCACTACCTGGGGAATGAGGCAGAGCAGTGGCTCTGTTTCTTCATTCACGTGATTAAAAATACAGTGCTCAAGAGAACCCTGTCTCAGAGCATGCACAGAGAGGGAGAGGCCTACAAACACCTGAATGTGATGAGAGAGGCTGAAAACTCCTGCTCCACAGTTTAAGCAAAGCATTGCTGACCCCAAATCATTGGAAAGACAGACCAAAGAACAAGAGGAGCAGAAAATGTCCACTGTGAGTGAAAAGGAGAAAAGACGAAGTGACCAAATATAATATAATATAATTATAATTAGCAAATTAATTATAATTAGCAAATATATAATTATAATAAGCAAATATAATTAGAGGGTCTGTGGTGGCTGAGCTGGGAAACAGGCAGCAGAAAACCAAGGTGCCTTTGTATGACCCATAGGAGATGACAGGACACAGGATTTTTGACAACAGCTGAAGAAGCCAGAGGAGACAGCAGCTCCACAACAAAAAGAGGGAGATGTGACAGTGACATCACCCAACTCCTCTGCTCTTCCCATGAGTTGTACACTCACACTGTACACAGAAATGCCACTCCGAGCAGTGCCAGGTGAGGAGCTGAGCTCAGAGTGTTGTGGGCATACACAGAAGCTGGAGCAACATTTCTGGTTGCCTTCCATCCCAACAGCTGGCAGGGAGAGAGCTTTTCTCCTGTTTTGCCCAAGAGACTCCTTTCTAAGTGCTTTGGCCCAGTGCAGGGTAAAGTGTCAATTGCAAGCAGGTAGTAAAAGTGCCTTTGGGCATGAAGCATTTTAAAAAGCAGGTTTGCATTTTAAAAAGTGCTCACTCTCCCTTTGTCAGAGGAAGAGTCCCTCTGGCAGAAGCCCAGCTCCCACATGGGGCTCTCTCCTCCCTGTGAGCAGCTGCCTGGGGAGGGAGCTGGCTGGGATGGAAGCAGCCACACAACATGGCATGGGCTGGGTGAGGAACTGGGCAGGGGGTGCCACGGGCCATGGGGCTGTGCCAGCAGTGAGCTGGCACCCAGCTCAGGGGCCCTGCTCTGCAGGAGGACAAAGGAGGAGCAGCACTGCAATATTTCCAAGGCAGACCCTCTTCTGTCCAGGCACGTGGTTGGATGCTGTCCTTCTCCCTGCTCACTCCTCCCTTGATGCTCCAGGGTGTCCGCGTGGCCCTGGAGCAGCCTGTGGCACTTGTGGAGAGTCTCTGCACAGCCTTGCACAGAAAATGGGAATTCACTAACTGGGCATGAGTTGCAGTAGTGAAAGATGTATTTTCCATGGGTTTTGTCCCAGTCCCTGCTGCCAGAGCTGTGCTCATGAGCCCATTGTGCACATGTTGGAGGGTGAGCAGCTCAGATCGTTGTTGCCCACAAAGGGCAAGAGGGCATCTAGTTAACAATAACAAAGCACCTGAAAAAAAAAATTATGAAATATTGTAGCTCTACTTCAATAAAAACATCTATTAATACATTTCAAGACCTTCCACAGTTGTTTTCTCCTCCCTCCAGGGTAGCGTAACCCCAGCCATAATTTAGTGTGAGGCATGAATATCTTCACTTATTGTACCCATAAAAGAAGAAAATTGGGAATTTGCTCAGACTGCCAGGAATCTGGAATTTGTTGATGAATGACCATTTGGCTGAACATAGTGAATTCCCAGCTAATTGAAAGCAGATAATGAAATAATGCATTTACCTTGAAAAACATAATTTTCTTAATAAAGAATTGAAATGGCATTCTTCTGACAGATGAAATAAGAAAAAAATAATAAATAAATTCAGGATTAATTCCTGTCCTATATATTATAGCGTACTTTAGTCATTCCTGATGAGGAGATTAAAAACCATAAATCTTGTTTTTTCAGCACAGTGCCAGAGAGTGCTTTGGTCTAGAAAATGCAAGGGCCATCCTGTTCAGGGGAGTGTAGTTTCAGTCATCATCAGCCTATGCTTCTGTCTCCAAATATCATACCTAGGGAGAAGAATGCAGGGTCCAGGGGGAAAAAAAAACCTTGGAAAAATGTATTGGGCATTCAACAAGATCACAAATACTTGAATTAGCATATCAGTTGGTGTTCAGCCTTCTCATCTCCTTCTCATCCTTGGGGTGGGCCAGCAAACCTGTTTCACATCGCACTGGTCGGATTCTGTGGCCAGGAATTATCCTTCAGTCAAGGAGCAATGATTTTCAGCTGAAGGGAGGCTAATGGCTGAAAACATGTCAGCTTGAAACACTTGCAGATGATCTGATCACACCCTCCATTTTAAGGAAAAGATTAGCAAAGGATCCAAATAAGAGCATATGGGTCCAAATACCCCAATCTGGGTAGGGCTATGGCTTGGAAACCCTTCTGGATCTAGAAGTAGGATCCTCCCATATTTATGCAACAGGATAAAATTAAACTGCAGAACTGAACTCCAAAGTGCGGAGCTTACAAAATGCAAAGGTGGATATTTTTTTAATAGCTTTAGTTTGACAGTAATAATTTCTTGTCAGATTGTGGTTTGAGTGGAACACAATGTTCCCAAAGAGACATGAAACCTGACAAATTTTAATCTGCTAAACTGCAAAACTTGGCTATCCTAATTGGATGCGTTATTAATCTGGGTTAAGTTTGGAATTATTTTTCAATGAATTTGCAGCAGGTTGTGGTTTTGGGCAAAAGCCATGGAAAACTTGGTAGTTACACAGATTTTTAATGGGAATAAGGGGAAAACCACAGTGATTTTGCTTGAGTTGTGATTTAGAACTTTAGACTTGGTCAAATTAATGGGCTGCGAGGCCATGTGAAATAAAAGAACAAGTCTTGTAAATGGAAACTTCCCCAAGTGCAGCAGATCTACTCACAGAGATGCTTCCTCTCAGATCAGTTCATGAGTTTTAAGCACAAAACCATGTCCAGCTTCTTCCTGAAATCAGTGGGCAAGATGTCCTGCAGGGCCACAAAAGAAGTATGAAGGAAGGGGATGAATGGTTTTGAACCTCTACCTTCCTTACTACTAAATGTTCACTGATTTGCAAGACCTATTAAATCCTCTGCCTTGAGGAAATTTCTGTGTGGTCAAGACAAAATTAAAAGAACAACTGCTGAAAACCTTGACGTTGAGTAAACATGGTGTTGCACTAGCTAAGACATCTTATTTTGTTAGTCTGTAAGATAATCTCTGGTGAAAGCAAAGAGAAGCTTTGGGAATGTTTGAGTACTCTGAGGTGTAGAACAGGGTCTTCCCAGTTCTCTCAGTGGTGAGACAGTCTGATGGTTGTAAGACCCACTGAAGGAATATGCCACTATTGTCACTCTGCCACACTATTTTCTCAGATTTTTGGGGGGTTAGTATAGATCTTAGGGCCTTCTTGAATGATCTTCATTGTAGGAACCTACATCAGTTTCTCCAAAGTCAGCCTTAAATTCTCCTTATCAGTGTCTTAGAGTTGTCTGTAGGAACCTACATCATCAGTTTCTCCAAAGTCAGCCTTAAATTCTCCTTATCAGTGTCTTAGAGTACTTCTTTATTTTTTCTTTATTTTTCTTTTTTTTTTTTAATTTTTTTTTTTTTTTTTTAGGAAATACTTTTGGCTTTATTAGAAACTGATTAATAACAAGCTAACAAGTACTGGTAAGTACTTCTGGCAGTTGATTATTTTCCCCTCTGAAGAACAATGTCTTATTTCCATCAGAATGAATCTATCCATCATAAGACCATGAGACTTGTTAAACCTTTGTCCAAGAAGTGAAGGACTTTGTCTTTGGGCAAGTTCTGCTGTCTGTGCAGCCGTAACTCATTAGCATCATGTCATCCCTGAGCCTTCCTTTGGACATGTCGCATAAATTTAGCTCTTGAATCTCTCAGAATAAGGCATGTTTTCCTATCCTTAACCAAGTGAGTGTGTAGTGTGTTTTTTATCTAAATCCCCTCCTTTTTTTTTTTTTTTTTTTTTTTTTTTCTGAACACCAAAACAACAGTGGGAGCCATCGCACCACTGTGAAACGCAGCAGATACCTGCTCCATGGTGGATCCTGCTTTGCACAGCCAAAAGCTGTCTTGGCCCCTTCAGACCCTGAGCTGAAGTTTGCTCTGACTTCCTGCCAGGATCTGGAGATCTCTGCAGAATCACCAATCCACTCACTTGGCAAGCCTGGCCTGCTTTGCTCTCCCTGATTGTGCTCTGCCACAGTCAAGGGGCAAACAGGCTCTGCCATTCACCAGTCCCTGTCTCTCTCTTACTTGCCATCAGCAGGGAACAGTTAAACAGTGATGAGCCAAGAACCCCACTCATGAAACTGGACAATTCCCCAAAGACAGTTTTATCTGAGCTAAAATAGTCCAGTTGGTAAAATAGTCCAAAAGTATCAGATCTATCACCTTTACTGATTAAACTTGTTCATGTTCCAGCATTATAAAGTTATTTTGATAGGGTCTGTTTTTGATAAGCTCATGATAATTTCAATGTAATTCTATTTTCTCCGTGTAATTCTTAAGAGAGTTCCCAAATAACCATTCTATTATTTTGTTCAGATTGGTGTCAGGCTGACAAGTCTATATTTATTCACATCATCTTAGTTACTGTGTTTAAATGCTGGCACAACTTTATCTTTGCTTCACATCTGTAACTTCTCTAGTGTTCCAAGACTTATTCAAAATCAGCAGCAGGGGTTCAGTGAATATCTTTCCCTTTTGGATGCAAATTATTCAGGAACTGCCAATTAAAAATTTCCAAGTTTAGAAAGCATTGTTATAAAAGAAAGGCTTGTTTTTCTTACATAAGATGCCGTGCACTATCTGGCTTTTTCCCAAACAGAAGTGGGAAATATTTACTCATAATTTTTACTGCTTTGGGTTTATTATTGATGGTTTTAGCCAATAGACTTTGTCCATTTAGAAGCAATCTGATACCCTTTTAGTGATCCCATTTGTAGCTAACATACTTTTAAAACTCTGCTGACCATAGATGTCTACATTTGTCCTTTTCTGACCATGATGCTATAATTTACAGCCTGTAATTCATAGTTATTACCACCAATTTACTCAATATTTTTGATTAGTGACTTCTCTGGACTTAGGTCTTTAGTACAGGTTCTCAGCTGACTATACATCAGAGAACACACTCCACAATGTTTGTTCCCAAGTTGCTAGAAATCTGGAAACAGGCCAAAACCCTTCTCACCAACAGTGCAAGTTCTCCTCAGATGGTGCTCAGCTGATCCTCCTGAAATACCCAATGAAGATTGATTGAAACATTCCAGCCATGGGAATCTTCTTGCCAGATTTCAGTCATGGTGCCCAGGTCAAACTTGTGTTTCTAAAGGAGTAAAAATCACTCCCAATTCACTCTATGAGCAATTACAGTTTTTTTTTAATTTATTTGCCAGACTTTCTGATTTGATGCTAAATGAATGGTTGGATCTTGTCCTTCTTGTCAGTCCTCTGCTCCAGTGAGTCAGAGAGGTCAGTCCCTTCCTGAGACAAGCTCCCCATCCCACCACAGCCCCTGCACCAGAGAACAGAACCAGCCAAACCACAATGTCATGACAGCTGCTCTTGGTATTTTAAAATGGCAGTGGTGGTTTTGCTTATGAAATAAAATTTCTAGCTGTTTCTCACGTAACACAGGAGACACCCTGTCTCAGTGCAGATTGAATTATTGTAATGAAGCAATCATCCTTTTACTGCAAGTCTACCCAAGTGATAAACAGAAACAATACACAGCTAAAATATTGGCTGACTCCCTCCAAAAAGTCCCCTCAGGTCTTTACAAAGATGTGGAAAAATAGTCTAGGTTAGGCCAATATTCTGCAATAATTAGGGTAAAGAAGGGAAACATGAAGTCATCCTTCTTTGAGTGGATTCTCATTCATCCTCTTTATTAGGATTATCTGGCTGGTTTTCATGTTGATTTAATGGGAATGTATAATTTCAAATTCTCAACTTTAATTTCTTGTTGATATTCACTGCTGGGTGAAAAACACAGAAAGAATAATACAACTTGAAACAAACTGGTCATCTATTAGCAAATGCTTATTCTGCATTTTGTACATACAAAAGTTGGAGGGTAGTGGTGCGGCTGAGCCTGGTCGTCTTAAGAATAATTTTCTAGAATAAATCCAGTTGGGGTTCATGGCTTGCAAGTAGGCACTCAAGGCTCAAATAAACCCAGGGGAGGATTTATGTCACCTGGTTCTAGGAAGCTGGAAGGAAGCTTTTATGTCATCAGTGGAGAATGGCAGGTTTGTCAGGGGGTCCCACTTTTCCTTTCCTGTAACAGATGCCCACACAGGTGTCCACAGAGCCTTTGGTTTTAATTAACCATTATTGTTTATTCTCAACAGCACCAAACTCTGTTTGTCCCCTCAATAGGACTGTCCCAGGAGCAGAATCTTGCCCAAGCTGAGTGAGGGGGGCAGAGAGCAGATCTGAGCCAGCTCATCATTGTGTGCTGAAAATGTGATTTGATTCTCTTACATTTCAGAGCTTGAGAGACAACAATGGAATTCCCACAGCTCTTCCCTTCCCTTCCAAATGTCCTGCCAGACTTGGAATGCTCTTCAGCAATTTGGGAAGGTATTAGAGTTGCAAATCAATTTATTACTTTGACTTTGGCATTCTCATTAGGGCCCTGGCTGTACATCTGAACTGTTACCCCAGCTCAGTTTACCTTCTTGTAAACTTCACTGATATGTGAAGTGTTGGATGGGTCCTTTCTGAAACATATTGTCCTATTAAAACACATTTAAAGAGTCTTGTAAACCCTGGAGATTAACCCCAATGTTTATAGAGAGTTATAGATGCTAATTCTTGCATATTTGTCATTCCAAAGCATGGCCTGGTGGCAAACATTCTTCCTACACCACAGCATTTGCATCAGTGGGATTTGTCCATGCTCTGATTCCTTAGGACAGAGAAAAGAAATGGTGGGAAAGTGAGGAATATGGGCATTTGCCATCCTAGACTATATTAGCTGATCATAAAATCTTAGCTAGCTCATAGCAGGAGACTGGGAAATAGAAGGATCATCCCCAGAGGATAGTTTTAATTAAAAACCTAGTGATAAGAGATGGTCTCATACTCCTGAAGAAGTGGAATTTTTTCTTTCAGGTTTTGTTAAAGTTCCTGTTTTGGAGCACCTTTGTGTATGATCTCTCCCCCTTGCCTTGCAAACACACTGAGTTGGCAGCAGCAACTCCACAAACCTTCAGCTTCCTCACCAGCTGTGGGTGTCTTAGTCTGCCCAGAACTCACCAGTTTCCTCTCTTCTAAGGATGGAAGATTTTTAACATCGGCAAGCTTCTGTCTGGTGGCAAAACAGTAGATAAAACAGTGACAGACTCAACTGTTTGGGGTATATTGGTATAACTGTAGGGAAATATGTCCTGTGTGATCATAGAAATATGTATGTGTACTGATTTTGTGTGTATATATACATATACATATATATATGTATAAAAATACACATGTGCACACACAAGAAGAATATGGCCAACACAAATCGGAGCAAATTCAATTTGTCTGAGTTAAACCTTTACAATATGTCCATAAAGCTCACCCTGGCAACTTTTTTTGGGGAACAGAAAGCACATTTTGGGTGATATAACTTCTTTAGGAGACAGCAGATGTATCAATTGTGACACTCAGAGGAGTCACAGCTAGCTCAAGAATTTAAACCTTATGGATAGGTGGGCTTTATGGGGAGAACTGATGTTGGAAAGAGAGACCACTATGGAAGGAGACATGATGATGATGATGATGATGATGGAGGAAAGGTAACACAGGTCTGTCCAAGCACTTTGTGAACAGCTGCTGTCCAGAAACATTGTGAGGGGTACCAGCAAAGAGCTCCATTCCTGATCTTGATTATCCTACCTTGAGGAGAACAGGTCTTTATAATTTTGGTGGTCTTTTTCTTCATGCCTAATTTGTTAGATGAACAGATGTCTTCAATAAGTCAACTGGATTTATTATCTATTTAATTTGACAGTCTTCTGGATCCCAAATTTTGGCTGACCACTGTGACTAAGATGAGTGAAGTAGATGGAAATTAATCATCCTCAGGCTAGCCATCTCAAATCCAATTTTTTTCTTTTTGATGGAAGATTCTTTTAAGCTCAAATGAAGAGAAAAAGTTCTCTATACAACTGGGAAGCCAAGAGGCAATTACAAGACAATTAAAGGAAAGGTGCTCATACAGTCTCTTGCTGCTACTTGAAAAAGCTATGTTAACAATCTGTCAGCAAAAATTAATCTGATAAATCTCATATATATATTTTTTTTTCTTTTTCATGCATGTCCACAAGAGCTCAGTATTTTGAAAACCTACATTAATCAACAATATTTTCTGAATAACTTTTCAAAAATATTTCTTACTGTCTTGGCCTAGAGCAGGCCACATTGAATAGTAGATGCCTTGGTTGTGTGTTTCATTATGTTTCACATGTTTGCTCTCTGCCTAAGGAAGTTCAGCCAAAGAAATCAGGTTTCTAGTGACCTTATCTCTTACCTAGCTATATCTGTAAGGTAACACAGTGAAAGGTGCACTCATCTGTCTAAAAAAAATTATGTGTGACATAGATGGTAAAAAAATACATGCTCCTTTTGGATTTTGGACCATGCTGGGGCTCTGGGTTTCTATTAAGTTAAATCTTTGGAAGCTCCTTCCCTTAATCCCTGTGCTGTGTCCAGCCTCAATAAACATTTATGACTAAGAGAGAGCAGCCTGTGAGCAACAATTCAAACCCCAGCAAGCTTTTCTATCTGTTTGTTTGGTTGTTCTTTACAGTAATTAAGTTCTCCTGTTAACAGTTGTGTGGGCACTGCATGGAAATTTTACTGATAATGCTTGAATTTCACCTCTTGCCCTTCCTCAACATCTCATTCAGGAAACTTGCCTTGTGTGGGAGCAGTTCTGTGTCTTGCTAATCCAAGAGCACAGGTCAGAGTGAAAATGAAGCCGTAACATAAAGACAGTTTGGCCTTAGGATGACTAAGGAATTTGAGTTTGTTATCTCAAATAGCTAAAACTCAAGAAGCCAAAATTACTTCATCTTGGAGCAGTGTGGAGTTGGATGAAGACAGCTCCTCCACAGGCAGAGAAGAGGGAAGGCTCTCCTTATAAAATTCATTAATTTCACGCCTGACACGGGATGGGTGATAGCTTCAAATAACAAATCCAGTGCCTGCATTTCCTTATGGGAGCAGATTGCAGCAGCTGATCCTGCAGCAGGGTGTGGACCAGGGAGCTGCCTGCCTTTCCCAGGGCTGTGCAGGATCCCTCCAGGCACCGCAGCTTGGGCCCTGGGGCTGCCAAAACAGAGCCAAGGGTGCGCTGAGTGTGTGACCCTGACTAGGCACAGTCTCCCCACCCAAAGAGAGGAAAGCTATTTAACTGGCAAAGGCGTCAGTAACAAAAGCCTGGCAAGTTTTGCTGATATTTTGGGAGTCATAGTGGCCTCCTCAGCGTTTGTGTCTCCACTGTTTCTCTCGGTAGGGTAAATTTAGACCTTATTTTGAAGCACATGTTATGTGCAGGCTCCTTATGCTCTGTCTGAGCTGGAATTCCTTCCATGGTCACAGCAGTGGGCAAGGGTGGTCATGGAAGTGATTTCAGTCTCACCCCTTGAGCATGTCCAGAGGGAGGGGAAAAGTTTCCAGGTTGCTTTGTGGCCTCCCTCTGCAAAGGCCTTGGGACAAAGTGCTGGGCAGCAGGAATCAGGCTTTCAGCATTACAGGGAGAAAGCAAAACTTCAGGATTTCCCAGTTGCTAACAAATACACTCTGACTCTATCTGTTTTCTTTCTTCCTTAGTGGAGAAAGGAGAAAATGTTGATTGGGTCTACAGTGAAGTTTAATAGGAAGGACACTTGAATAATGAGTGTGTAGCAAGCTAAAGCATCTTGTAGTTATTGAGTTTGGTCTGGGTGAATGAGCCCTTGATTGTGCAGCTACCTCAAAGCATGGTGTGAGTGCCAGTGCAACCAGTTTGTCATGAAGCCTTGGGAGACACTTGGGAGACACATTCCCAATAACCAGAGGCTCCCTCTCCTCTGCTCTTAGGGAGGGGGCCTCTGGAAGGACATTCAGTCCCACGGCAGAGGGTGGAGAGCAACGGCAGACCCTGAGAATTCTGCCTGTCCTTGAGACCACCAGGAGCCAGAAAAGCCAGATGAGATTCTGTTGGGATCACAGGCTCTTTGTGGAATCCAAGACTGCAGCACCACCAAGGGAATAAAAAGTGGCAGCCTCAAGTGAAACTAGGCCTCTCTGCCTTTCTGCTTGTGAGGGCATTGAGGCGACACCACCACCACAGGGATAACTACCAGCTCATTGTTTGCTAATTACTTGCTGTCCCAAGCAATTGCTTTTTGCAATTAAACTGTGGCTCTTTCTCCCTTGCTGGAGGTTGTGGTGCAGGGCTTTAGCTGATTGGGCTGCCATAGGATGACTTGACTTTAGCATTTGTACCACCTTCAGCCTCCCAGGGTGGAATGGCTTAGCCTGGGCTGCCCACAGCTGCTCCTCTGCTTCACATGGGAACTCCTCTGGATGGGCAGGGCTGGAGGGATGAGTAAGTCAGCTTGTCTGGGGTGACCCCTGGATGGTGTTTCCCTGCTTGGATGAGCACAGGGGGAGAAAGAAGGTGAAGATCATGGGAAAGTGGTGAGAACCACCCTCGATGAGCCAATTGCACTCAAACTTTCCCCCTTGGATTGTGTCAGGTGCCTCTTTCAAAAACCTTAACTCACACTGTTAGGAGTTTAATTTTAGGTTCTTGCCTCCCACATATGGCTTTTATACTGTGGGAAGCCTTCAGACATATCACACTTAATCACTGTTTATCCTTACTCATTTTCTTGCCATGCTGGATATTTGTTTTTAATCAAGAACAACTTTTCTGTGTCATGCCTTCATCCAGCTAAATGATAATGTGCAGTTCTGCTCCAAGAAGCCACTATGTCTTGCTGCATCATTTCAAAGCAGGGCTTGCTGAGTTGGGTAACAATATGCCTTTTTCTTCTGCAGCCCTGGGGAAGCTGGCACAATTCAGAGGCAGTAAAAGAAATTATTTCTTATTTTTCGCCTTGTCCAAAGAAATAGAACATAAATTTCCTAGCTCTGGCCAGCTGTGTGGCCAACATTTTGGGGATGTAGGACTTTTCCTAGGAGAGGAGAAAGAACAGAAAGAAACCTGTTTGAGTGGCACTGTCTATTAATTAGAAAAACCACAGTGAGTGAAAGCTTGGCCCTCCAGAAGACAGCAAGAGCTTTGCTGCAGATTTTCATAAAACCAGGATTAAACTCACCCTCTTTTAACACTAATATAGCAAATTTTGCATCCAACGCATCTGACTTGTTTGTCATTGAATTTACCAGTAGCCCAAGTGGGATATTTGGTCTGAGAGATAGTAAACTCAGAGCCACAACCAAATTCCACTGGGGAGCCAGTGCTCTCATACCATAGCTGACGTTGCCAAGGCAGAAGGATGAGGAATACAAATGCAGTTTTAGCTCTGTAAACCTTGGATTCAAATTGGAGGAAGAACTGGATTAAAGGAAAATGCATTCTTGCGTCCCATACAGTCATTGAAACCATGATGGAAATAAAGGAAAATGCTTGTCCACAAGATGTGTTAATACAAACATGAGTTTGCAGGGTGTGAGGGGAAATAACTTATATGAAAACAGCTTTGTAAAAAGATAACAAAAAGAGATTTTTTTTCTTTTTTTTTTTTGGTTCAGCCATCACATTTTAATCTGCTTCTCTACTTCCACTGGCTATTTCCAGGAATGTGAGTTGTTTGGGAATACCGGACACACACATCACGTATTTTTCATGTCAGAATCACCAGTAGGAGATATCATTATGTTGTTGAGCATTCATTTTTATCTGTTAGTGAAAGAGATGAGTGGATGAATCTATGTTCCCAGCAGAGCTGCCTGGGTGGGATGGACACACCAGCATTTTAAAACTTCTTATCTTTCACCTTCTTATTTTTGCCTAAAAAATACCCTGTAAAAAAATACATATTCTGGAGAGATCAAGGGTTGGGTGAGACACAACCATATCTAATTACTCTTGAACCCTTCCCCTCTCACAGACGCCACCCTCCAAGCCTCAGCTTTTAACATCAGCCTTGTTCTGGTTTATAAAGAATTTATTTTTTCTGCGTGGCCAAGTTTTACAGCACCTGCACTGATGCTGAGCAATTCCTTCTCTGCTCCTGGGAGCATCAGCTTGGACAAGAGTGGCCAAGAGGGCAAAGCTGGAGGGACAGTGCTGTGGGCAGAGGAGGACAGGGCACACAGGGGCTGCTGCTTCATCAGCCATAGACACAAGGACAAGTTTTAGCTGATCTCTGTGTAACACTTGGGAGAGCAAAGCCCTGGCCTGAGCCTTTTTATCTTCTTGGGGCCCAAAGTCCTGGCACTGCCTCAGTTCTCGTGGTTTCTGGAGCTGCCAAATCAAAAAATCACCTTCATCTTGCATTCCTGGAAGGTGCTGCCTTCGTGGGACAGCTGGAAAAGTGGTGGCATTACGAAAGCCAGAGTGACCACAGGGCAGCTCTAAGGGAGGCGATGCTCAGGCAGATGGTTTGCTCTTCCCTGGGCCAGAAATGCTCCCCTGCTGAAGAGATATCCCAGTGTCACTTCAATCTGTCTCCTGTTCTGGTGACAGAGAGTTTTGATTTTGGTTTCTGTCAGTGCTCACATAAGTCAGTGACTATTTCTTTATGGAAATAGCCATCAAGGACTCAAACCATCTGACACTTCACAGACGTGGAAATGACAAATAAAAATATCCATAATATCATCAGAACTTCTAGAACAAAGATGAAGTCTGATTTTTTTTTTCAGACAGAGACAGAAAGCACATCTTTAGACTTTGATCTTCTTGTACATCATTAGCTGATGCAACTATAATCCTAGGTTAAAATAAAATATCCTTCTCAAGTCCTCTTTAAGTTAGTCTTACTTTTCAGTCAGGTACAGAAGAAGCAAAACAAAGCAAAGCAGCTCATAAATCCAAAAGCTTTTCCAATCGTACTAAAGTTTTGTGCCAGAATTTATTTTCTATATAAATGTACATACGTACTCTGTCTGAAACATCCATAATTGCTGGAAAACAGAGAGGCTTTGAAGGATTAAAACAGAGCATGAGACCTGCAAAATAAAGATTGGATAATTAGGAATTTTTTCAATTCATTGACAGCATTGAAAGAATTAAACCACCGTTTCTTTCAGGTTGCCCCAAAAGTGAGAATATTTAAAGTGTTTTAGAAGAATCAAAGAGGGGGGGGAAAAAAAAAAAAGTGACTGGAAAAAAATTCATTTTTGTTCCTGAAATTAAACATTAAAAGTACTTAACTGAAACTGGAACTGTGTCTTCAGACATGAAAGCATAGCATTTCATCCTTAAAATATGAATATTTAAGTATTTTGTTCACTTTGTCTGGCTTTTTTAGAGTCTTATTTATCTGACCAGTCCAAAGCAACATTGGGCATAAATTAGAACTTATTCTTGTCAATCTGTGCCAGCATTTTCCAAGAAATAAACTATAGCTGTAAGCAACATTCCTCTGTCCAGCCAGAAACCATGATGTTACCTGCTTCTAATTTGTATGACAAGGGTGATTCACCAATAACATGCAACTCTTTGGAAATGATCATAAATTCTCAGCCTTTCAGCAGACTCCTAGTTTTTCATCCTCCTACAGTAATATTGTACTGAAGAGAAGATAGATGACACTGGTTTCTGCCACCTCCTTGGGGGATGCTTTTTCCCTGAACTCCATCCCCCATGCAGTTATGTGAATCATGGCATTTGCTAGCACTGCCTGGCATGATTTAGTTTATAGACTTCAAGTGAACAAGTTCTTGAATGTTGTAATCAACCAGCATTTTTTAATGCTGGGAAATCTTCCATCTCACAATGGGTTCTTATTTAAAATTCTATATATGACAGATTTTACGATCCAGTCCTGAGGTTACACAGAAAGCTTTTGAAAGTGCATGTTATTTTACATGCTTATGTTTTATGTGCAGCACATCTTCCAAGTCATTTTCTGTACAGACTTGTGGTAACACTGCATTGACTTCAGGAGCACTTCCTTAGACCAATGTCCGTGGATGTTGAAGAGCCAGAGCTTCCCTATCTGTGACAGCTGCCTTGCATTTGAGAGCCAGTATGGGAACAGAAGGCTCATATAATGGAGAATGGAGATATCTACCAACTTCATTACTCTTTATGACATATTAATGCACATGGGGGGGGGGCAGAGCCTCCATTTCTGAATATTGGGCCCTAATATTGAGCAATTTTTGGTTTGTGTTTCTTCTGTACAGCGTACTGTGAAGTTCAAAATGTAATACAACAAAGCAAACCCACTGAGCCTGGAGCAACTGCAGAGTTTCATAACCCAGAACATGAACACAGTGGGATGTTGCCAGGCCTGTCAGAGCAGCTGTCCAGACTCCCAGTTCCTGGTGAGTTAAAGGCTGTACCTCCATCAATGGAAATGAGGACTTTGTGAGAGTCAGCATTTGCATTAATCAGAATAACTGAGACATTTCTTTGGTTATTTCATTTGATCTCTACCTTCCATGGACACATCTGCTCAAGCTGAAGAGTATTCCTCAGACTAGGAAGCCCACAATGCTTTTTGTTTCTTGGTATTGTCTCATAGGACCATCTCCCTGGACAAAGTGGAGGAGGATTTTCAAAGGGTTGCTCAAAAATCTTTTCTTTGCTGGAGACTATGTACAACCCCAGGAAACAAACTCAGGGGAGGGCTGGGGAAAAGAGCAGACATTAAAAGCACTGTCACATACTTCTCTTATGTTCTCAGAAAGTCTGGTTGTATGCACTGCTTGAGGAAGAAGTCATGGGGGTGTGGGCAGGGGGGGCATCTTTCAGTTCCCTGAGGAAACAACTTCCCCCTGCCCTTCTCCAAGTTGGAATTGGACCCCTCCAAGAGAATCCAAAGGGATGCACAGTCCCAGAAGATGTGCTAGCAGGAAAATACAAGGCTTTGCACAACTCAGCAGACGTGCATTAAATCATGTCCTTTGATGGGAAAGACATTTCTACCCTGGGTAAGATCCCAGTGCTGCAGATTTACTGCTCGGTTGGGGCAGGTTCATGGAACGTCGTGGGTATTCTGGTATGAGCTGTGCTGTGGAGGTGGGGAAGGTTTACACCTGCCTAGGGCTGGACCACTGTCAGAGGGTAGTGGAACTCTCTAATGTGATCCAATCCTGGACTACAGAGGACAACTACTCAGAAAATTGGTCTGAAAATAAAATGTTGATGAAAAATCCAGAAATCAATAAAAAAAAAGTCCTCTTCAGTTCCAGAACTGGTCTTGAATCATTTATCACAAAGCTTCTTTCACCAGGAGAGGTGTATGGGTGAGGGAAGATTGAAGGGCAGTGTAAAAGCAGCCAAGGTGCAGATCGTGAGTAAGAAAATCCCTGGACACGTTGGTCTGTACAGTGCAGCACCAGCCAAATAATGACACCATGCTCTTGTTGTCATGGCCTGCAAAGCAAACAGAGTTCATGGTCACTTTGTGATTTTTCAAAAAAGACCCAGGCAGAGAGGGCTGTCATGTGAAGCACAGGAAAGGTGAGTGAGATTTTGGTTTTCCAAGGGCAAGCAAGCCTAATTTTGGTAACTGCCAGAGACAGATGTGATCTGCCCCTCAGCTTCCCACCCCAAAGAGTGGTACTTGGCAGAGATAACCCCAGACTGTATTGCTGGGAGGGAGATACCCTGCCCTCACCCTCCAGATTGATTGCTGTTCATAGGAAGACAGTCCTGGACAAGAGCAACAACCTGCAGCTCAACCCCTCTCTGCTGACTGGTTCACTCTTTTCATGGAGCTAAACCACCTGTAGATGCCTTTTGCTTTACATTCAGAAATTATTTGCCATTGTTTTTGTTGTTTTTTTGGTTGTGGTGGTTTGGCTTGATTCAGCTTTTTGTGGGTTTGGGGAGTTTTGGGGATTTTTTGGGGAGTGTTTTGTTTGGTTGATTGGTTTTTGTTGTTGTTGGTTTTGGTTTGGTTTTGATTTTGTTTTTTTTTTTGTTTGTTTGTTGATTTTTTGGTTTGTTTTGGTTTTTTGTTCGGATTCGTTTTGGTTTTTAGTAGGAGAGTGTTCTTGCTGCACTCCTGCCCAGCCACCCCAGGGTGCCATGTGGCAGAAGACAGACTGAAAACAGCATCCTGTCCTTCTCACCCTGCATGCCCAAAGCCCATCATAGCATCCTCAGGAGCTCAGCATTTCAAGGAAGCCACACATTAAATGTACACCATGGGACTCAGTCCTCTTTGCTCCTTCCACCAGAGGTATCAGCTCAGACCAGGCTTCCACAGAAGGTGGTAGCTCCGGTGGGTTTGGATCTTGGGCAGGAAGAGGGTGGGACTATGGAGCAGTGGCCTGGGAGGTCAGCAAGCCCCCGTGTATCTGCCTTGTCCTTGGCAAGTTTGTTCCCAAGCCTGTTTGTTCCCAAGCATTTTGGACCAGTTCCCCACTTCTGTGCCTAATGTCTCTCACAGATCACCAGCGTAGCTGCCCCATGCCAGCAACCCCATGAATTTCCTCATTTAATATTGTTCTGTGTATTATTTATGGCAGAATCCTTCTCCCAGCCTAAACAAATTACTCCTTCATCCTTTCCCCACAAATAATGTATTTCAGTCCCTTGCAGCTCCTCATGCTCCTCTTCCCTATATGTTCCCATCTGCCTAAATTCTCTGCAGAGCCTGGTGCCAAGGTCTGGGCCCAGGGCTGCTCCTCAGGGTCCTTCAAAGCAGAGCAGAGTGGAGTAATTGTTTACAGCACTTGCTGGCATGTCCCAGAATGACATTTGCCTTTTCCCCAACAATATCACATTGTCAATTCATGCTCGATCCCCGCTTTTCCCTGGTGCCCAGACTGGTTTGTGCAGCAGCCCAGTCCATCTGCCCAGCTTGGCCTTCTTCCGGGCACCTGAGTTTTCCTTCCTGAATGCTGCCCTCCCACTGAGTTTTACCCTGCTGATTTTAGATGCATTTTATTTTATCTTATCAGGGCTGTTTTGAATTCCAGTTTTATCTGTGAAAGTGCTGCTGAAACCTCTCCAGCCTCATGCTGTTGGAAATCTTTCTGAAGCCAAGATATACCACCTCCACAGCATACCCTTACCCACCAGCCCTGTGACCCTGCCAGAGAAGGAAATCCACTTGGTTTGACACAATTTGCTCTTCACAAATCCACGCCAGCTCTTTTCCTTGCCTTTATGCTCTGAGTCACTGACTGATTGTCAATAATTCAGCTGAGTATTTTTCATGGTGTTGAGCTTCCACTGACTGTTTTACCATTGTCCATGTGGACTTTCTCTTCTTTTCTAAAGCCAGTGCTTTTCCCCTTGGTTAGTGAATCCCACATCTCAAAACTCATTCACACCTGACTTTTTGGAAGCACTCTTCCTGGGATTGCCAGGAGTGCTGGCAATACTCAAGGGGTACGTGGCCAGATCCGTAGGTAGATCAACATACCCTCACTAACCAGCTTTGAATGAGCTGTGTGTTCCTAAAAAGCAGTTTGCTGCTTTCCAAAACACTGCAAAAATGATGTCATAGGAAGAAATGCTACTGCAAATTAGTCAAGTCAAGAACTTCTGTGTAATTCTGTGAACTGAATTTGTCCCACAAGAGGTGGGCTCTGTGTACAGGTCTGGGAGTGATCTCTGAGCTGACCAACAGAATCACTGTCTGCCTTGCTGTATTTTTTGAAAGTCTCATAGGAAGACAGCTCAAAAAGACTCCCCCAAGCTCATAAAACCCCCAAAAAACAATAACAAAAAACCACTAACCAAAAAAGTGCAATATCCGCTCATTCACCTCTGTCTTAAAGAATTTTCTATTGGAGTTCTCCCCATTCCTCTGAGATTCACTCCCGAGTTTTCTGAATTTGGGAATGACGTAACTTCCTTAATCTTAGCTTGGTCCCCCAGCCACCTAATCCTGTGCTACTTGCACCTACCCACATGACTTAAATCCCTGTGCAATACCTTTCACAGGCACCTTCTTTAAAGATAAACATATGTTACAATAACAGTAAAATAACACATTACTCTCACAGCCCTTCACACTTGTTAACACTCATCTGGATCTATACAACCTCAGTTTTACGTTTACAATTTTATTTCCATAAATTTTAAATCCATACCTGGGCTGTGGGATTTAATCACAGGTAACTAATGGCTTTCTTTATGAATCTTATTGTTGGTGCACTTTAGTGTTGTGCAGAGTACAAAGTGTAAGAGAAAATTTCTTTCCTGGGGACCATATGGTAAAAGAATAAAGCTCTGACTTAATGCCCTTGCTTTGCAGAGTAGCACAGTCAACAAACCCCTATTAGATCATGGGATAAATATTGACAAGTTCCAGAGTATTGTTTCAGACCGTTGCTATAGTAATTTGAAATTTTGTTCTATGAGCCGTATAAAAAAGGGGATGAAACAACACATTAGTATTTAATTATTCCCAAATTTGCTGCACTGGTACCACTCAAACCAGAATCACCTGCATTTAAAAGAAAAGTGGGATGTGGGCATTTCTAGGCCAAATTGCTCTGTGTAGGCTTTCATCCTGGAAATTATTTATTCATATTAATGGAGAAGAGCAGGCTTTTCCCTGGTCTTTAAGCCAATGATTTAAGGTTCACAACTCCAGACCAGATGACATTGCCTATTTTTGGAACAACATGAGTTTATAATTTCATGTGAAGGATAAGTGCTTTATTGGGAAGTCACAGAAGGGCAAGGGGTCATGTTGTGAGTTTCTATGAGCAGCGAGCGCCGAGGCACTCAGGCACAGTGCAGGAAGGCATGTATCATCCATAATGCATGGACTGCCCCTCTGCAGGCTTCCTGTGGTATGAAAAGATGCTGTGAGGGCATCAGGGAACAGCAGAGACAAAGGTCAGGAACCCGGGCAAGCCTGAAGGGACCAGATCAATTGTAGGATGTGACATGAGATCAAGCAACTCTTATCCGAGTTGCTTCTTCATAGCTGTAGCAACTGTGTGATGCTCATGTCCCTTGGCAGGACCTGACAAACTGACCAGTACCATTTTTAACTTATGCATTTCCTTCCAAACCCATAGTAAATCACAGTGGAATCTTCTGAGACTGCTTCAGTCCCCTCCTGCTCATACAAGTTACTACAAAGTGTGTGCAATTTGAGAAGAACCTTCTTTTGCATTTTTTCTGAAGTAGGCAATATTCTTTAGCCCTTCTATATTTTAACTGCTACCTTTATAACAGGTTGGAGGTGTCCTGCTAGATTATTTCTAAGGATTTTACAGTTGCTCTTTCTTAACATAAAGCTGTAGTTTAGCCCAGCATTTTGTAATGCCAAGGCTCTGGAAGGGAAAGGAAAGTGCTTTTCAGTCTGTGGAACACAACACTTTATGCTGGTCTGTGAGGCAGCAGATGGGTGGTCTGTGGATGGATAAAAAAAGTAAGAAAATCAAAGCATGCCTTTACACACCTGACAAACAAATAAACTGGAGGTGGGGGTGCAGGAGAAACAGCACTGAAGATCAGCTGCATTTGGCTGCAGAGGAAAAGCAAACTGGCAGCGCCACACAAACTGTCCTTGACTTCTTTTTTGCAAGAGGATGCATAGTTTTTGGAATGAGGAATGCTGAGCAGCCCTGTTGAGCAGTATGGGGCACACAGCTGCATGGAGTTATGGAGAGTGCAACACCACCATGTGAAATATGGTAAGTGTCTAAATGTCTGGGGATAGTACAATTGCTGTCGTGCCTTTGAATTGGCACCGTGCTGCAAATTATTAAATAGATGTCTGTCTGCTCTGGAGGTGCTGCTAAGGGCTTTTGATGCCCAACACTTGTAAAAGTTATCCTTATCAGATTGTGCTAGACAGGATTTGTCACTGGTGAGTTTTGGTACCCTGGGCGCACCAGCTGCCCCTGCAAAACCAACCAACCCTGGAAGAGTTAAATCTTTCCAGTGCCTGGGTCCAGCCTTTCTCCAAGGAGCAGCCTTTCCCCCTTCAGAAAGAGGCAGCTGGCCCCCTGCCCACAGCTTGCTTGTCAGAAAAGGGGTTCCTTTCTTTGCTGAGGGCATGGCCCAGGAGCAGTGAGGGAGCCCAGCCTGGCACTGTCCTGCCTGGCAGCGAGGTTCTCACGGCTCTGCAGACTGCTGCTGTGGTGACAGCTTCAGAGATCCGCTGGATGACATTTTTCTTTTTTCCTCTTCTTTATTTTTTTCCTCCTTGCAGTCCTCCTGGCAGGTACAAATCTATTCATGTCTTGTTAAGCCCGATTTTTCACAAAGCAGGGTTTTGTCCCCTCCTGGTCTTACAGGGATCACTCAGAAATGAGGGAGTGGAAGGAAAGGGGAGCAAACACTCTGCTCTCACCCGGAGGGATCATCACAAAGACCCTTGAGGTGCTCTCCACAAAGCTGAATTTCATGCAAAACGAGTAAAGAGAACTCAAATGGTGTTATTTGCATCTGCACCTCATTTGTGAAGTGCCACGTTTCAGGTGCAACTGGAAGGTTCGGGATCAGTTTTTTAAATGATCTGCCCTGAAGCACTGCTTGGGCTGCTGGCAAAATCCCTGGCTCAGTGATGGGGCCAACAAGTGCTCTTGTACACTCATTATTCACAAATGCAGGGCAGCACACACAGCACTAATCTGGATCCTGGCACAAAGTTTCTAAATGCTCAGAAGTTCAAAATTCTAGGTTTTTTTTTTTTTTTTTTTTTTTTTTGCATAAGTAAGTTGTCTGGCAGTAGCAGGTGCTACTCCAGCCTGGAACTGAGGTAATTTGTGTCTCTGTCTCATTTTTCCACAGGAAGCAATAGCCAACAATTCCATTCAGCATCACCTACAACCTTCAGCCCCATGTGCTCTTGACTGCCTTGTCTGCAAAACCCATCTGGGGAGTTTTCCAGATGCAAATCTGCAAATTTATCCACTTGCCTACACCACAGAGCCACCCTGAGGCTCTGCACAGTTGCAGAGGAGCTGTCTCTGAACCCTCCACAGAAATGCCCAAGGTACACCAACTAACCATTTTTTTAAGAGCTTCCTGTGATTTTTGTGATAATGTGAACTTTATGGACCAAACTCTCTGTTGGTGGAAAACAAGAGAGTGTTGAGGTCCTGGTAAACCAAAACTAGTTGTGCACATCAAAGGACTTAGATCACTGAGGACAGCTGTTTTTCTGTCACTCAGCATAAATTGGGCAGAATTCAGTTCTGCTTTGCTCTGCTGGATGCTGTTGTTCCCTTGAAGCTTAAAGCTTCAAGTGTCATCACTCTTGGCTGTAAGGAGGAAGCTGGTGGGGGTGACACCACCTGCTCAGTTTTTTTTGCTGACAAAATAAACTGTAAACTCCATCATTTTGGAGCCACAATCTCTGCTTGCTAAAGTGGGCTGGCAAAGACAGACATTGCAGGTCCTTATCTCTCCAAGCGTGAGAGTTCTTTTCCTTTAAGTCCAACAGGAATTTTCTCATCTCCAGGAAACCAGAAGTTGTCATAGCTGCAAATTTTGGGTGCAGGAAAAAGAAGAACATTGTCCCCTAAAAATCAGCACTGTTGGGCAGGTAGAGCCACTCTGGGGCAGCACTTTTCAGATGCCACTGGCAGCATCAGTGAGAATTAGTGGAAAATCTGGATCACTTTGTGAAACAGTAGCTTGAATATGGAGCAAGACAAATGATATTTAAGGAAGCTGTGCTTTACAAATAAAAGGAAAATATGCTCAAAAAAAAAAAAGTGCTCCAAAAAAGTATTAATTAAGTAACTAAGAGGAAAATTCACCTAAGTCCCACAGGAAAAAAATATCTGGACACCCTTAGCTCACTAGCACACCCAAAGAAATCTTGCGTTAGTATTCTTCAGATATGACCTATTTTTGTTTTGTTGGTGTAATTCAAGGATAGTCTCTGCAGTGCCCCTGTAGGGAACTGTAATTCTATATATGATATTTGTGGGTTTAGGGAGGGAACAGAAGCAGGTAAGTGTTCTCTAGAGAAAAGGCTCTTGTGAGAAGTGACCCTGTAAAACTGAGGTGCTCTCTAGTAACCAGGAGCTGTTGGAAGGTCTAAGCATTGGACAGGGCTGGAGGCAGGTATGCATAAGCAAACATGAAAACAGATATGGAACCAGATAATATTTATTTTGCTTAATCCTTGGTAGGGGCACATTCCTGAGAGTAACTGGAGCACCAGGTCTCAGGTGCATTTCAGGGAAGCTGTTTCTGCAGCACAGACTGTGCCAAAGAGGCACACAGCCTCAGGACTGCAGCTGGCCTGTCACTGCATGGGAAACATGGACATGGGAATGGGCATGGTGGGAAGAGCAACCACTGCTATGGGTGCCACAAGGCACAGCCAGTGCAGCCACACTCCTGGAGGAGGGATGAGGTTCCTTATGGTACCAGGGGTGGGAGCAGGGAGTTGGTCCCTGCTTTCAAAGTCACACTTTGCTTTCCATCCTGAATTTTTTTGTTAAGGTGTCTGTCAACTTCTACCCAATTTGAGTGTATCTTTCATTTCTCATTCAGCACAGGTTGGTGCACAAGAAGCACCTGAACTCTGTTCCTTATGGCCTAAGGAAGAAGATGTGTGGCACTCATGTGACATGTTTCTTCCCACCAGTATCCCTGGACACCTCATCATGGGGTGAAGGGCTCAAGAGCATTGTGAACTCTTTCATTAGACCAGCTGAAATACAAAAATAAACCAAAAACCAAACTCCAAAAACCTGACAGTTATAGTGGTGGACACACAGCTCTCACCTCATGACTCAGAAACCAGTAGCAGCATCTTCCAAACAGGAAGCCAAAACACAGGTGAGAGACAAAAACTCTTTGTTCAACACAGTTGTGCCAGATGACCAGCCAGCTTTAGAGAAAAAGGGGTGGTTACAGTCTGTGACCAGATGAGGGTTTAGCAAGAGGAAGTTGATAACAGGTTCATTTCTTCAGAAAAAGCAGGGGGAAATGTGTTGGCAGGCAGCCCACATGGAATGAGCTTCATTCAGCCAGACAGGAGGAAGATCAAAGTAGGCCTTAAGTAAATGGACTTTGCTGAGTCTGTAATTTCTTTTTTCTACTCTAGTAGATTTGAGCATTTTGCTTTCCAGTGTTGCCTTTTGGAGTTGTATCAGAAGTCACTTTTCAGGATGGTCCTTTGAGACATCAGTGAGAACAGCTGGTGAAAAATATCCTCTAAATGGTGACTGGGTGCTCTGGTCCTTTATTGATCGTCCAGTTTATTGATTGACACCAGCAGAGTTCACTCCAGCACGTTGTCCAGCTGCATGGTCTCCATCAGTCCTGTGGTGTACAGGTGTGGTGTGTGCCAGGTTTCATGGGGAGCATGGGGAAGCTCCCTGGATTGCAGTGGGGCTGCTCGGAGTGCAGTGTGACAGTGGCTGCAGAAATGGGTTTACAGTCTATTTATTTTCTGCTTGTTGCTGTTCATTTTTTTGAGGGCAGGTTCATTTTGTTTTACTTCTGGTTATGAGTTTGTTGAGGATGGCAGTTATTTAAAAGTTAGAAAGCTAGATGCTGGGGGAAATTTCTTTCAAAACACATGGCATTCTGTTGCTGGTTTTAGTTACTTGATGATTTTCCATTTGGATCCCGTTAGGGCTTAGTATGTGAAACCTGAGGGATAGAGGCAGTAGGTTGGCTTGGATTTCTGCACTGAACCAGGCTTCTGGTCCCACATAGAATAAGCTGAGTTGGAAGAGACCCATCAGAATCATGAGTCCAGCTCCTGTCCCAGCACAGGGCACCCAGGAGTCACATCATGTACCTGAGAGCATTGTCCAAACACTTCCTGAGCTCTGCCAGGCTGGTGCTGTGACCACTGCCCTGGGGAGCCTGTGCCAGTGCTCAACCTCCCTCAGGGTGAAAAACTTTTTCCTTATATCCAACCTTAACCTCCCCTGACTCAGATCCATGCCAATTCCTCAAGCCCTGTCACCGGAGAGAAGAGATCAGTGCCTGCCCATCATGAGGATGCTGGAGACACAATGAATCCCTGTGAGATAAGGGCAGTTCTTCTGATAAGGCAAAGCCCAGTCTTACACCAGCAAAGCAAGTGCCATCATTGCTGTCCTCCAAGTGGCCAGTGGCCCCTGAGAGCCTCCCTTAAGGCACAGCAGTGTGATATCTTTTGAAGTTCAGTGGCAATATCTGTGTTGATCTGCAGGCGTGCTTGTACCTGGAAGATTTAGGGTCTCACTTCACCAATGATAGTGTCCCTGAAGTTAATAGAGGTGTAAGAATATCTCAGAGACAGCATGATGGCATTGTTGACTGAATTTGTGATGGGAACTGAAAATAAAATACAGGCTTCCAATCCAGCTGGTGAGCATGTGATTTCTGAATGTTGGTTAAAACATAGGCTTGGTGACATGGTTATTTAAAAAGAAAAATCTTCTGTGAAGTTGGTTTATAAAGAAGTTGGAATCTTTTGGGGCAAACTGGGTTCCTGTAGCCTAGATTTATTGAAAGAAAAAATTGGCGGAGTCAGAGATGCAGTGGGTGAGTTTGGTGGTGTGTTTGAGTTGGGAATCTGTGGGTATATTTTATTTTGTAGGTTCTTAAGGGAGGCTGCAACACTCTTACTGGGGATGTAGTTGCACAGGCAGTTCTTGGCTGTGGGAGCATGAATGGTGCTAATTTGGGGTACTTCATTTTATGCAGATCATGGGAAAAATCCAAAAATTCTCAGCTTTCTGAGTGAGGAAGGGCTGAGGATGATTTCTCTTCCTTGTGAAATCTGGCAGCAGATGATCTGCCAAAGCTGGGGGAGGGGATGGATTTTTTTCTTTGGCTCAGGAGAGCAAAACTACTGAATTTAGGATTGTTGTCTCAGTGCAACCTTTGTGTGCTTCAGGGCTTCCCAAACTCTGCAGCCAGGCAGCCTCTGCCAGCAGCCAGGCTCCAGAGCTACGTGTGCATGCATTCAAAGAGCTCCTGCTCTGCCCACTGCCTGAACCCCCACATCTCCCCCTCTTTTCCATTCAAATCCTCCCACCCAGGAAGAAGTTGCTGCACAGCTGAGGAGTTGCCCTGGCAGGGAGCTCGGGGGATGTACTGGGATTTTCGGTCATGTTATTCTGACTTGGGGAGCTGTTTGTCCTCCTTCAGTATTCCAGGCAGCCAGCCTGAAAAGAAGTCCTGATCCTGTGCTGCAGGCCAATCGTGTTCACAAAGATCTCTTTGTTACACCCGTGTCTGTGGCATTGTTCCTCTCCAACAAAACTCCCCTGCCAAAGCCCTGATGCGCTTGGCTCTGAAAGTGCCAGGCTGGTAATGCAAGGGGTGAATTCCTGCTCATTCACCCCATCCTGCCTCCTGCATCCTTCTGCCCTGCAGCTTTCTACTTCTTTAGGCCATGATGGGTGGGAGAATGCAGGCAGGACATGGTGGTTTATCCTCCTTGCAGCCTGTGTGTTACACAGACCCCGCATTATCAAACGTGCAAAAGTCCTGCTCTCCAGTCAGGTTTGCACAGAACCATGGAGTCACTGAGGTTGGAAAAAGGCCTCTAGGATCATAAACCCAGCTGTCAACCTAGAACCACCACCATGTTCACCACTGAACCATGTCCTCAAGTGCCACATCCACACATGTTTGGAATACTTCCAGTGGTTCTACCACTTTCCTTGGGCAGCCTGTTCCGATGCATGACAACATTTTCTGTGGAGAAATTTTTCATAAAATCTAGCAAAAACCTCCCCCAGTGCAACCTGATGTCTCCTCTCAGGTAATTGTAGAGCACATTAAGAACTCCCCCCAGCCTCTAGGTTTGCCCTCTGTCAGACCCAGCACTTGGTTTCTGAGCAGGTGATGGTGAAAGGGTTTTCAGACCAGGGCTGGCCCCTCAGCCTGTGGGGAACAGGAGCACTGAGCTCTGCATCACACAGGGGTTTTTAATGCCCATGTGGAGGGATCCTTGGTGTATGTATAAACCACAGTGCCAGATATCTGGGAGCACTTGACAGATTTTTAATCCGATGCACCCATTTCTGTCCCCTGGAACGGGACACAGTCAGGACAATGGAGGCTGCAATCCCAGCACAGCCAAAGTACAGCACAGCTGTACCCTGAGCTCCTGTTGCTGGAAGCTTTACCTGGATTGCCAAACAATATTGTTTTTTCTAGTCAACTTTCCCTGTACTCCTTCATGTATTAACTGCTACACTTTTCACTACTTTTGAGGAAAATCTGGAGTTTTTTCCAATCAGTATTTCCATGCAAACTGGCTTGTATTTCATAACAGGAGGTGTAATAGGCAGGGAACCCAGGCAGGGGACAGTAAAGACCCTCATCCTTCCCTGCTCTCTGTCTCTGCACTGAAAGGTCCCTCTAAGGCATCCATCTGCCCCTGGCAAACACCAGTCACACACCTGTGAGCCAGATGTAAACAGCTGCATGGTAGGTGTCATTTGTGATCCAGACTTAATACAAACCATGCTAAGGATTGGTTACAAATGGCTCCATAAAAAAAAAAAATACTTTAAACTTGCAAGTTCTTGCCTTATCCAAAGAATGCTGGTAGTGACTGTAGGGAATGCATTGACTGTTTTCCAATAATCCATATTCCTTTGCTGGAAACTTTAATAAATATATTGATTTTCAATCTGGATCATCTCAATAGTTTTCATTCTCCATACAAAATGGGAATCCTCAGGAAAAAGAACTCGAGTCTGTTCTCAGCATCAGCAAAAGTTGCTGAAATGAACTTGTAGCCACATGAGGCAGGGTCAGAAGTAAATGACAGTAAAGGCAAGCTCAATACTCTGCTTCTGCAAGGCAGTCTCAGATACCTTTGAGAAACCTTTAGAAAGTGAAGTGCCTTTAAGGAGATTTTAGTGGTTTTCTAATCAGACCTCAGTAAAGCACTGCAGACTCGATACTTACAGTCAATTGCTTCATGTTTACTTTATAAAACAAACAGCAGCCAAGAACTGGTATCCTTAATTGTACCCTCGCTAAAAATTGAAGAGGCAAATAAACACAAATCTAGAGATAACAAGCACATGCCTATCAGGTAGATTTGCACATGAACATAGACCTATGGAAACTGCTCAGCGTAGAAGGGAAGAGCTGGAGATTTTGTCAACTCTCTCTTTAATTAGAAGATTAATTAGCTGCGGTGGTCTCCTGCATGGTGTGTGTTCCTGGCCATCCCTACCTGATGCTGTTTCCACAGCATCCCTTTGACAGGTCCTGCAGAGGTGGGGCGAGACTGGAGTCAAGTGTGTGCTGGTACTATCGCACATAAACATGACTTATTTAATCTTCAAATGTCAAAAGAAAATGTAGAAATGTCAGGCTTGGCTGGCAGTAGCAGTTGTAGGTTGGACACTCGAAAATTAGAGATTCAGCAAGTACAAGACTTTTATTTAGCCTTGTTTGCTCTTAGTATCTCCCTGCTCTTTTCCCAAGCACTTCTCTTTCCAACCAAGTGACAATTTGAATAATTTTTGTTCTGGTTCCAGGAAGTTTTAAGAACAAACTTCAGACTTTAGTAGAAAGCAAGAAATGTGGCTTGGAATTTTTTTCCTGTAAACAAATTTGCAGAACAGTAGCAGGATAATCTTATTTATAAGGACATAACAGAAAACGGAAGATGACATTTAAACATGTTTTGTGTCTGGGCAAATTTATAACATGAAAAAATCACTTTGGCTTTCTTTGAAGTTCTTGCATTAAGACAGATGTTTACTATTGAGGGAATAAAAAAATGTGGAAGGGGCGATAGATGTGTTGGTTTTCCCCATCAGAAACATGACTGAAAAATATTTTTAATTTGGAAAGCAAACAAGAAAAAAAGCTCAACTTTGCAGGGTTGAGTAACCCTTGCTGCCAGTTTCTGGCACTGTACTTGAATCTAAATGAGGGGTGAACGTTGCATTAATTGCAGCAGTAATTGGTCTGCCTGAAAGACAGTGCCCCACAAACATGCCATGTCTATGAAGGAATGGAAGTGCAGGATCCTGATGCCTTGCATGTCATGGGGGGACGTCCCTGGAGCCTCCCAGTGCAGTGACTGCCAAGTGCTGCTGGGACTGCCCCACCCTGGCACTGCAGCCCCCAAGCCCATTCCACAGATTCCTCTGGAAGCAAACACTTCTTTTCCCTCTGCCCATTTTTTAAGGAGGGCCCTGCTCACCTGGAATCAGCTGATGAACAGAAGGATTTTGGTTTCCCTTTGGGAGTTGGATGGCACCTCTGGACCATCTGAGGCTCCTGGATGTGGTGATGTCCATGAGTGGGAACTGGAACTCATCTTTCCTGACAATGTTCCTGCTCATCCCTGTGCACCTGGGAGGGTGCTGGGGTGTTGCTGCTAATGGAGCTCTACCACCTGAAGATCTGAAAATTAATTACATTTTGACTGGTGGGTTTAGCTCTTATCTTTAGATTTCTGGTCATTTGTACACACAAGACTGACCAGAGAAGTTTCTTCTAGATCTTCTGGATCCTTTTATTTTTCATTTGGTAGCGCTGTATTGACTACAGGCATTCTTTTCATTTAAGACCATATAAATGAAGTCACTGCACAGCTCCTGGAAAGAGTAATGTATTTGGGAGAAAACCTATTTTATTAAGTCTGTCATAAATTAAAAATATTTGTGCCTGAGACTACAGTTACAACATTTTTTTTTTTGCTTCTTGCTCTCTTATGTGATTCTTTTATGTCAGACAAGATGGTAATGTACATAAATTATATTTTATATAGTCTGTCAAGCTTCTTAGCAGGTGGTGCTTTGTCTTACTACACCATAGATGGAATGCTTTGAGATCAAAGCATATCTTATTGCACAGGAGGATGCCAAGAGACTCTCTCCTTCATGACAGGTGATAAATGATTTCAACATTTGAGCAAGGTGGCTGCCTTTACCTGGAAAATCAGAATTGGCAATGGTAATTAAAGAAACTGCTCATATAGAGACATCAATGCTTGAGTGTTATGAGCAGCCTGAGACTGCTGTGGGGAACAGGGATGTTCATCAATTCATTACAGACTGAATGGGTAGAGCTGGCCACCAGCTCTGCAGACCAGGCCATTAAAATAAATGTGTTTGATTTACAACTACAGACAGTCTGAATTGCAATTTTACTGCTGCAAAACTCCAGAAGAGATAAATTGTGTTTTCTAATGACATAATTTTCTACAGGAAAGTACAGCATAAATGCAAATGAAATGTTCTGTGAAAAATGTAATAGTCTCAGGAAAAACCACAACTCAAATTGTTAGAAAAACAAAGTCATCAAACCATGACATTGCATTTCTACATCAGAAGGCTTGACTTTATTTATTTATTTATTTATTTTTTAAATTTATTTTGAGAATTTCTGCTCTGAGGAAGCAAAACCATTTCTTTTGGACTTCACTATTTGATTCTCTTAATTCAGTAAGCAATTGCGCCAAGGTGCAACACATCTTACTGCAGTCACAGAGCCCTGAGTGTGGCTGTGCTGCAGCAGGCAGATGTGCACCCAGCCAGAATCCTGCTCCACACTGACCAGCAGTGGATGCTGCTGGTGAGGAGCAGCCAGGCTCGGGGAGAGGGCAGTTCCTGGGAGCAGCCTCGTGGTTTGGAGCCTTTGCGGGATGCAGCACCAGGGTTGGTGTTTGTGCTGCCCTGCCGTGGTGGCAAAGTCCTCCTGCCCTCAGCACTTTCTGAGGGGCTGGGCACCAGGACTTTTCACTGCTGTGGAAGCTGCAGTCTGGATCTGGGAGCTGCAATTCACCCCCAGTAATGACAGGAGAGAGATTTGGATGAAGAAAGGAGGACAGGGATTTCTCCTGCCTGTAGGCAGCTTTAGAAGGCACAGTTCCAGAGATGCTGGTGTCTTGTCTACACTACAGCTCCTCGTGCTCCACATGGTTGAATGGGCTTGATCTACTTCCAGTGTGGCCCTACAGCCTTAACTCCCACTTCAGAAGCACCAGAAAGGTGAATTTGCGTGGCTATTCACGAGTGGCAGATCTGAGGACAGGCAGCCCAGGCACACAGGAGCTGCAGCTGTGCTAGCAGGGTCCAAGGTGCACTGACTGCGTGCACAACTCCCAGAGCCCTCATCGTGCCATGGTCTGCTCTGTGGCATGAAAATGATTGGTCTTGTTGGTTATGAATGCATCTCTCTTTTGACAACTAATTTTGAAGAACTCTCATTTTTTAAGTGAGAACATTGAAAATGAAAGAAAAAAAAAAACCCAATTCCTACAGATTGATCATCCCTTTTCTGTGCCCAACAACCGTACAGTAAACTGGAGGTACATGCAGGTACCATATTCCCAGTTTCCAGAGGGTTTCAGGAAGCTCAGAGCACAGCCATGATTCCTTCCCAAAATTACCATGAGAAATCAGCACCTACAGTACTGTGTTTTAAGCATTGAAACAATGAAATTGCTCCATCCCATTAATTGGATTTATTAGATCAGTAAGTATTGAAAATACCAAAATAGGTACAATCACTGTATGGCTGGAAGGGGACATTTAGTGCTGGTGTGAATTTAGGAGACTCACTGATGAAATTCCTGTTAGGCCTCCAGTTTTGCAAACAAGGGTTACAGCCCGGCTGCTTAAACTTGCGGAGTGGCCTTTTGAAATGGAAAGGGTGAGCTTGACTGGATGAGCCCATCCAGATCCAAAGCATCACTGCAGTCATCCCAAAGAGATGCTCCAGGCATCTAGGAGATTCAGGCTACTAGAAGATTGTGACCAAAACCAAGGCTTACAGAAGATGCAGCTACCCAGACTCAGTGCAACCAAAGGAAGGTACAACTGAGGAGGGGAAAAAACACCCACAACTTCTTTGGGCAATATATTCTAATGCCTCACCACCCTCACAGCAAAGAATTTCCTCCTAGTATATAATCTAAGCCTACCCTCTTTTAGTTTAAAGCCATCACCCCTTGTCCTATCCCTTTATGCCCTTTTGAAAGTTCCTTTCCAGTTTAAATCTCTTTTCAGGCACTGAAAGGCTGCAATAAGGTTGGAGCCTTCTCTTCTCCAGGTTGAACAATCCCAATTCTCTCAGCCTTTTCTCCTGTGAGAGGTGTTCCATCCCTCTAACCATCGTCATGTCCCTCCTCTGGACCCTCAATGGAGACCAGAGCCCTCCTGGGTGTGTCAGGTGTTGTGTGTGCTGTCAGCTGTCTCCTACAAGCCATTTCCTCTGGGCAGAGATGAGAACTTGCCCTCTTCACATAACGACTTAATTTTCCTTATTTGCAAGGAAGCAACATTTCTTCCTGTGGATGGATGTGGAGTGTGTCCAGGGCTGAATTTCTCCCTGGACCACTGATTCTCACAGCATGCTTTGAACCTCACCCTGGGCTGGGGGTGCCTGGTTCCAGCCACCCCTGTGGAGATGGGGACATTGAGGTGTTTTTGTGCTCTCTTCTGCAGTTTGAGGAGTCCCCTGGCCATTTCTGCTGTTCTGACCCAGTGTGCTCACCCTGGGGGTGAGATCAAAGATGTGACATTTTAAAAATCCCTGACATTATTATGAACTCTCTCTTTGATTTGCCTTTATCTCCTTCAGTGAGGAACAGTCCTCCTGAGTCTTTTCTTCTCTTCCCTTATGCTGCCTGCAGCTTTTCTCTCAGTGCTCGTAACCCTGTCAGACCCTTATCAGCTTGTGCAGCTCTGTCCAGCTGAAAATTCATTATTGCCATTTACCTATGGGCTGGTTGTCCTTTTATCTTGCCCCACAGCATTTTTCATGGCTCCTGTAAATAAGCCCCTTTTCTGTAATGGTGCTGCCACCATCCTCCTCTCCCATGCTGTGCACCACAGGTTCATGTTGACTCTTTCCCAGAAAAGGTAATCTGTTGTTACTCTTTTCCCAAATGCTGGGCTCACTTGTGGCTTGCCAAGGGATGTACATGATGTGTGGTTTTCAGTGTCTCCCATTGCAGCAGACTGGGCTTTGCCTCCTATTTCAGGGCTCTTTTAGTCTCTGTGCAGCCTTGCATCAGCCTCAGCCTGTTCTGATTGACTTCCTTTGCTTGGGAAATCCTAGTTCCTTGCTCCAGAGTTAATTCTGCTTCTTGCAGTAGCCTCCAAGTTCTGACCCAGGCTGTAACTCCATTAAAGGCTCTTGCCAGGGGTGTGTTCCTGAAGCTCCTGGAGCTGTGCTGTAGCTTTGGCTCTGCTAATTGAGAGCAAACTTTCCTGTTTCTAGCCTCTGTTTGATAACCTCTTATTTGTCTTTTGAGATTTCAGATGAAGGACAGGACTCACATTTCTCAATGATTTCTTTGCCCAGCAGAACTGAAGATTATTTGGAGCCACCAATGAATGGCTCTTTCTCCTGCCTCTTCTGCCTTTGTCTTGCAAACTCTCTCAGCCTTTACCACGATCACTCTCAGTACACCACAGTTTATACCCTTTTCTGGTATCCTTTTCAACTCCAACATGCTTCAACCCTGCCAGGACTTTTTGCACCTCCGATCCCACACAAAGAATGTTTCAGTTTGTTTTGATCCTGAGGCTGGGTGCAGATGCTCTTGCTACCCCCCCAAAAAAATCCTTCTGTTGTCTCACTTATCACAGCCCAAGTAGCAGCTCAAGGAGGATGCTGGATGCTTTGGCTTTCCATCAGCTGTCACCTCTCTGTGCCTCAGGAACTTGACCAGCTGTGGAGAGTGAATGGCTTTTCTCCTGGGGTCCTTGGTCATGCACAGCACTGGGGCTGCAGAGCAGCTCTCCTTGTAGATAGGAATCCAAGTCCCTCTTTTTCTAAAGGTAATAATGAGGCAGTGGTTTAAAGTGCTTTTCTCAAGCTCAGAGGTACATAAATTTATATCTGTATGAGTCTTTAATCTCTTTCTTTACCTGAAGCCTGCCTCTGATTTACATTTGCAGTTTAAGGCATATCCTATTTTAGAAAGATATTTCTGCTTCTATTCAGAAAAAACCAAAATCATAAAAAAATGCATAAGATGCCAAAGCTTTACTCATGCCAAAATCCGTAACAAGGTCTATTTAATTCCTTATTCTAGACTAATGTTATGGTGGAATAATTAAGTTCATATGTCATTTCAGACTGAATAAAGGGCAGTACCCTGAGGAACTTCAGAGAGCTTCACCTCTGCTGTGGACCGAGAGACAAAGCATCCAGCTGCCAAGGACCAGGCAGTGGTGGCACCAGATTTGCCCCTGGTGCAAGGTCACAGTTTACAGCAAAAGCCACAGAGCATTGCTGGCTTTAATTAGGTGAGGATCCAGAACCTGGGCTGTCTCATTCCATTGGCTGAATTGCATCATTCTGCAATTTTGGTATCTGCCAGCGTGGGCCCAGTATTGCCTTGAGGCAGCTCCTCGTGCCCACATGTGGGCACATCCTTGTGGCTCTGCTCCCACCTCCTCCAGGACTTCCCCCAGGGACTGGTGTGTGCAAAACTGGACACCAGCATGGATTTCAGGGCAATTAGTGCTAAAAAAGGACTCGATTCTGGCTCTGTCCAGTAGGTGGGAGATTTGACAGGGACACTGGTGAAGTCAGGATTTAGTTGAATTGGCCAAAATGACCAAATGTCTGAAGAGCTACCTGCAAAGAGGCATTAAAAAGCACAGGTTTGCAGCTGGGGGTGCAGTCTGAGCATCTGACCATTCCACTATAATGACTTTCATCCTAATAATAACTTAAATGGTTTCTTAAACATTAACTTGAACTTGCTCAAGGGAATGGCCTTTCTTTCTTTATAATAATTTCACATGAAGTACAGCATGAACGTTGGAGGGTAACTGGAGTTAATGTCAATTATGAATCACCAATTTCCTGCTCTAAATAGCATTTCTTCTCAGAAACTTCCCATATGATGAGTTGCCCTGCAGATTTAACCCAAACTGGCTAGCTGAGACTCGATTTCATTTAGGGCTTCCTTTTAAAACATGAGGTGTTGCACGGGGAGTGGCCACAAAATCCTGAGTCATAGACAAATGATTTCACTTTAATTTTTCACGGTACATAAAATAGAAAAACATCTTCTCCACTTTGCTTATTGCATTTTTACTGCAAGAAAAGAATATTGTGTGGGTATTGGCAGGAGGCTGCAATAAAATAAGGTTGCTATTGTTAGTAGCTGTTTGTAACTTGCCAGGTCAGTTTTACAGCTCCAAGCAAATTTATGGGTAGTTTTTTGTCATTATGGAAATGTTGTTCAAACCACAATCATAACTTCATGTTATCCTGAGGAAGGCAATGATGTTTTTCTCAACTGAGTGGAGATATTCCTGCTACCTTAGAGTTTTCTCCACCTTGTGCAAAACATCCTGGAAATGAGGCCGCAGTTTGATGCTCAGTGACATGCAAGACTCAAGGGGGCCCTCAGGATGTGACCCTTGCTGAGGGAAGCTACTTCAAACCACATTTAGAGTCCGTAACCCCCAGTTTGTATTCATACAAAGCTTCCAGCTGTGCCATTGGGTACTGTTTAGGACTTTCTGCAAACTCAGACTTCTTGAGAAACTCTGAGGACAGGAATCAGCAGAAATGTCATAGTTTGTGGTTTGGGATAGTGGGGTAGAGAGATCAGTGTTGATGCCCAAGGTGCACCACACATCACCCACGTGGGGACGTGGAGATGCAAACACTGGAGACATTTCCACATGCAAGCTTCCACGTTCTTTGGTACTCTGATAAACATCTGACACACCACAAGTTTTCACAGAGAGATCCTTTCTCTCTCTATCATGTGGAAGACATGAGCTGCAAATTGCTCACTTCACATCAGGTGTCATTATCCCACAGTGTTTGATGCAAAACTTTCCCTGCAGCCTTGGAAAAAGGTGTGATATTTAACACTGACCTACATACAACTGTGGATTGTTAGCTGGCTGGTTAAGCATCTACTGCACATGCTTATAAGATAATTTGAAACAACCTTGAAGATGGAATTCATCTACCTTAACTAAGGTGTTCAACAGCTGGATGACTAAATCAAGCTGACTCTTGGCTCCTTTTGTTATTAATGAACAGATACTGCCAAAAGGGAGCTCCACCTCCCATCAGGAGCAAAATGAGCAGCCCTTCAGGCAGTACCTGTTTGTGGTTCCCACTGACAGAGAGGGGAGCCCAGCTGAGACTGAGGCAGCTGCCTTCAGGAAGGGGGGATAAACCTCACAAGTGTCTGCAGAACTGTTGGTCCATGTTGTTGAAATTCAGGGAAACACAGCAGCTTTCCTCTTTCTCCATTAGGCATAAAGTAGTGGCAGAGGACACCAGAGAGGTGCAGCCAGTCACTCCAAAGGGCGTGGGACAAGGATCAGGGTGACAACAGTCGCTTCTAGGGAAAAGGCACTCCACCTTTCAGCAACCTGAAGATATTTTTCCTCTCTTATTTACAAGTTTCTCATATAATTGAGCTGCTTTTTTTCTCTCAGCCCTGATGTTAGTGTCCCCCAGCAGCTTTTCATCCAGCTGCTCAAATTAAATCCATTTTAACAGCAAGGCTGAGATCTCACAGAGAAAACTAAGTTTCTGGACAATTTCTTGGACATGTGAGGAGATGTGGTGCTTGGGCAGGAATGTTGCATCCTATTGCTGTCCTGCAGAGGGAAACCAAAGCACCCACATTTTGCAGCCTGAGGAGGCAAGAAGCCACAGGATGTGTTTGCTATTCAGTGAGAGTGTGCTGCCCCTTGCTCAGCCAGCAGTCTTGTAGGGGCTTTAAAAGCAGTTGAAAAAAAATCTGGGAGTGAGCAAAGGTCAAAGAGTTTAAACCCACATAATCAAGAGATGGGGGGATCAAGGAGCTGATGGCTATGTTGGGGAAAACCTGAGTGGGTAACCATGGGGGACATAGGGAAAAAATATGTAAGAATCCAGGTTTCTTCACTTGTCCTGTACAAACTGGGGCTCCTGGTGAGTGCAGGGCAGCCTGGCTGTGACTTTGTGTGCCTGAACCACTCATGAAAACCTTCCCATGCCACAGCATTGCTCGTCTCTCCCCCAGACACGGCCCCGCTGCTGCTCATCCAGGATCTCCCTTGGCACACTGTTTGCATTGCCAGGCTCCTCACTGGCCTTTTTAAAGCACTGATAGTCCACAGCAATCTGTGCCTTGTGGGCAGCACCCTGCTGAGGAGGTGACCCTACCTGGCCAACTGCTTCTTCCTGCTGGAGCAGCCAGGGGACACCAACTTCTGCTCCTCCTGCAGCTGCATTTTCAAGTCAGCCTAAAGGCTAAGCATTGTCCACAGGCAATATGTCTTTCTGTCTCAAAATTAATAAGCATATAATTTAGACCTAATTTTCACAGACTTCTCCATAGCAGCTTTATCCCCAGATGACAGGAGCCTTGCTGTAATAACAGCATTTGTGTAAATTACTGAATAAACATTTCCATTTACTGTTTCTTAACAGCACACAGTCATTAATACATACAAATATTGAAAAAAGAGACCCACTTAGTTTGCAGACGATTATGTGTGTTTAGGTGTTTAAATATCCTTGCATAACAAATCTGAGATAAAGCACCATGGGGAGAAAGATGAAAAGCTTTAAGTGTCTAAACAGACTTCTGTGCCACCTGCTCCTTCATTGCTGTATGTGGTTATGTAGTTTTATTTCATGGGACTATTATTTGCCTAATATTTATTTTTATTATTACAGTGATAGAAAAATACTTCCTCTAAGAATTCTGAGTACCTCTTACATATACAAAGTGTAAATTCATAAGTACTACATTTTTTGTTGCTGCAGATTGCCATTACAACGCTTTCAGCTCCTCCTACATTCACAACTATGAGAGGAATACTGATGGCCAATCCCCAAATATAGACCCTCCTTCATCAATTCAATAATGGAACAAAGCATGGCCTTTCCTTGAACTGCATTCCTGTGCATCCCACTCCCTCCAACTGCTTCCAGCAAAGGCTGCAGTGTCTATGCCTGTGTGTGAGTGTGTATCTACACTTAAAGGTTGTCCTTGTGCTTGTGCTCCTTTCCTGGTCTTTGCAGATCAGACACAACCAGCACAGATACCAAGCCTGTTCTGACAGAACGTTTGATGATTTTGAGGTCTGTTACCTGCTGTCTCAGAATGTCAAAATTGCCTGGGGGAGGTTACAAAGTGGCAGCACTGGAAAATCCTTAAGATGAAAATGAAATATTGTGTTTTCTGCACAACTCTGAATGCATTTCACAACACATGCATGATGGAGAGGTGAAATCCTGCCCCTTTGAAGAAGGAACATGGGCTTGATGATGTCAACAGGGCAAACATTTGGGCCCCATTGAACTGCAGCCAATGGTAGTCCAGTGCTTTTCTGAGGACAAACATGAGTCTTGTAGGTCATACAGTGGTGGTGGAATAAAGAATAGGATTGCAGGCCTCCAATGCACTTAATGGGGATTGAACCAGAGAGTTTGGTAGAACTCTATGAAGTAGTGGGTCTCCATCTCTTCCAAATTACACCCTGAGGCTACAAGGAAGGGATTTATCTCACCTGATTCTCTATTAAAAAAAAAAAAAAAATTAGTTCAACTGAGTCACCAGAATATTTATGGTTGTTTACAGAGAGTAAAACTGCTATTGATGTCAATCTGAATTGGGCCTGTACTGGAAGTAATTTGGAATGGAAAGTCTACTTTTGCTTCTGGAAGAGCCTAAATTTAGTTTTCAGACCAATACTTCTAGGTGAGATAAGCCTCTTTTGAAAGGAACTCAGATCAGAACTGATGGGAGCAGAATACCTTAAATCTTCTGGAAATATTATCTTATATCTGGGGTCATCTCAGATGTCTAGTGGTCTTTGAAAACTGAGCTCTGAGCTCCTGTTCTTTCTGCTTTTATTTGTTTCTTCAAAATGTCTGGTTTTATGGGCGGGATTAAGGCACAGTGTTTGAGAGAGGCTAAAGATTTATGAGCAGCTATGAAAAAGTTATGGACCACAGTGTTCTTGAGTTGGAGGGAGGCTACATTTAATGTTTCTACTTTTGAGCTTGTGATCATGTGCAAGTTCATTCAGAAGGCCACAAATGAGAGTGTCAGTTTATAAGTCACCAAGCTGTGCAGTCAATTAATTGCTGATTAACTTCCACTGGCTGCCAAACAGAGTCTGGAACCTAAAGATAAAAAAATTGGAAGTCACTTTTGCTGATTTTCCTGTATTAAGGATTTGTGCTGTGGTAGCAAATTGCTGAGCACTACATCTCAAAAATACTACTGTTTGAGGAATTATTGATAATTGTTTAGTATGCTTAGCACCCCACAAAAAAAAAAAAAAAAAAAAAAAAAGTACAGGTATTGTCACCTGCAGATGACACAAAGATAGGAAGCTTAAGTGGTGCCAGAAGAAAACCCTAAACACCATTTTCAGTGAGGAGCACGAGTAGAATATCTACTGTCTCCCTAAATCTGGAGGATTTAATCCAGAAGCTACTTTGTCTTGCACATGGGAAGTTCTTAGGGAAAGCAACCAGAGTATTTAAATCAGTTTCTTGCCAGAGGAAAAAGACAGACAACACAGCAGTACAACGACAAATAGCCTTCATTTTAAAGGAGGGTGTTGGCTAAATTAAAAAAGGTTTCTGTGTGTAGTGTCTCTGTTTAAGGTGGGAGCTGTGCCAGAGCAGCAGCCTCAGCCTGTGGTTACACTGAGGTGAAGGTGCTGCTGGGCTTTGCCACCACCTACGCTGGGTGACCTCAGTGGCATCTGCAGGGAAACAAAGAGCTGGGACACATTTGGTCAGGGAGAGAAACACAAGGTTGACTCAAGAGGCAAAACAATGTAAACACTGAATATGAAGGGAGAAATGTGCAGCAAAGCTGACATCCTAAGAATTTTGGTCCTAAGTGGGTTGTTTGTTTATCCCACCAGTCAAACCTGGCTGTGCAGCAAGGCAAGCCAAAGAAAGTCTCCTTTATTGTTTCCATGATGCCTACTCATCTAAAAGCCATCCCCCTTTTAGATTATTCTATTTTTAAGGCATAATTCCCATCTGTTCTTTGATCTTATACCACATAAGACATTTAGCTAATAACATCATCCATCAAATACCAACTTGCCTTTAGAGTTCAAACACAATTGACACAGAGCCCTGTCCATCTGCTGGCCAGAACAGATCCAGCTTGTGAATGGCCAGCTATGTTGCCTATTTTTTAATTAACCAGCTTAGGTCTGTGCTTCACACACTCCTGCAGGATGACTAGGGGTCACTACACAGGGAAGTGAAACACCCTCCTCTGCAGGGAAGAGAGTTTGGTGCATCCAGAGCTGTGATGTGTTTGTTGTAAGTGGTGTTTTCCAGTGGATGGAGCCTGCCTTCAGCCTCTCAGGGCTTTTTTTTTTCTTTTTTTAAAAAATATTTTATAAAATATTTTAACGATAATTTCTTTCAAACTTGGCCTTCTTCAGAGAAAGGTGTATAAAGTAGAAATACGGTTTTTTCTCTGAGCTAAATTCTGAGTTTATTTGACAGAAACTTCAGAGCAGGGGAATTGCAGATTTGCAGAGAAGTATTTATACAGAAAATGCTTGCCTGTTTACCCAACTGGAGAGCCAGGGAATGTCAGATGATTTAGTTGACTAATTGTAGTGAAGCAGCATGTCTTGAATTAAGGATATCTGAGATCAATCACAGTTAAAAAAGCCTAAGAAAAACTGGCCAGAAAAAAAAAAAAAAAAAAAAAAAGAGAGATTAATGAGTAATCCAGGGAGCAGGTAGTTTTTCTGCGGATATTTTCCAAATGCAAACAGTTATCAAATTCTTTAAATCATTGCTGTCAGATTCTTCACTTAGCTCCATTACCTTGCTTCTCATTGGTTTGCTTTATCTTGCACATGGTCCATTTGTTTAGGAAGGAATTTGATTCAGGATTTATATTCCACTGGTTTACACATGCCACAGCGTCCTTATCTCCAGATCTGAAACAATAACAGCAATTAAAACAGCGCCTACATTTCCTTCCATTTCCTGGCTTGCCAGTAATAAGAAGTCCCTGCAGAGGGGAGCTTGGCTGGTGGTGTTTTGTGATTTCTCAGATAACAAGAGCTTCACATTTCTGTGGAATTCCCATTTGCCAGCGAGCTGCTGCTGCTGCTGCCCTGATTGATATATGACTGCAATGGCACTTTTCCATTTGACATTCCCCCTCTCTCTCCCTCTCTCTCTTAAACAACAGCCCTAACTTTTGTGTGTTGCAAATATAAAAGGCAAGCCATGTGACGGAGGGACAGAAGAACAAAAGCATTTGGAAGTAACAAGACCTCTTTCAGCTCTCCAAAGGGTTTGAGGGAAGCAAGGAGTGGTGCATTTTCCAAAGGTAAGCATGCAAATAAGAGATTCCTTCAGATTTTGAGTGTTACACGGACTTAAACTGTGTGCTTAATCTCCTTATCTGACAAAGACATATTCTGCTTGTACCTTTTTTTAAATTAAACTGTGTTTAAATGGAATCAACACAGCTCTAGTCCCTGTGTCTCCTTATTCTTGTGTCCTTATCTCCTGCCTGAAGGTTGCCTTTATGTGGTCAAATAGGTGGCCCAGGGTGCTTCTGAGCAACTTGGTTAAACACCTATTCTTGTGAGCATGCTGAGCTCCAGCCTGCAGCTCAGTGCTGGCCATAGCTTGTGACTCTGGAGTGAGTGGACATGCCGGTCTCAGCCCTGAATTCTCCGAGAGAGCGCTGGTATCGCCAGCCCCCCCTTTGTGCCACTACAATAGGGCTCTACGAGCACGGGCAAGCCTGCTGCTTTAAAGTTGGACTGTTTACTTGCATCACTACTTGCGCCTGCTGTTCTCTTGCCAGTCATCCGCTGGAGCGCTCAGAATAATCTGAAACAACAGGCAATATTTATTTCTAGCTTTGCGTCTCACGCTTCGCGGGAGCACTCATAATTCGCACATTATTATTTATCCAAACTTCCGCAAGGCTTTCCAATGGACCGGGCAGCGCTGGTGGCGGGTTAGGACAGATTTAGCACGCACTCTTCATTGGCTGGGAGCTGTGAGGAAAGCCCCGGTGCCCGGCTTTGCTGGGTGCCCGGGGTATATCTGGAGGTGGCTGTGCCGCCCGCAGCTGGCACCGGAGGATGCTGCGCGACCCCGGACCGCCCGCTGAAGGAGAGAGGGAGGCTCTCCTCCGCTCCCGGCAGATCATTTCCCTGTGTGTCAGCGCCAGAGGCACGAGCAGGACTGTTCTCTGTTTCTCTGGGACGAAGGAAGAATTCCGCTGCCGTGACCGAGCGTCAGGGTAGGGTGACTGCGGGCTCGGGAGCGGACACTGCCCGGAGAGCGAGGAACAGCCCCGGCTCCCCGCCGGGACCAGGTGAGCGAACAAGCATCTATACAAGTTCAATGGGACCAGCAGCAAAGAGCAGAGTAACAAAGAAGACCAGACTCAGGACTGGGTTAGCTGCTGCTGCAGTGTCACACGCAGTGTGTGCTGGGGGGGAGATTTTCTTGTGACAAATCTGGATTTGCAAGGTGGGGTGTGTGTGTGCCTCTCTGTGTGTGTGTGTGTGCACTGACTCTCGTGGGACTGCCAGGCAGATTTCTTATCCTGCCTTGCAAGTTCATTGAGATTTCTCTCACAGCCTCCCTAAAACACACCTCACTTGTTTCTGCCAGGGAGAGACAGCATGGCAAGTAACTCCTCAAGGTTTCTGCAGCTCTTTAGAGATTAAACAAATATTTCCTATATGCTACACGTTACTTACAGTTCCTAAAGATTATAACCGTGGCTGAGAGGAAGGAACTCTGCCTGTTGAAAAAGGACTGGCAAAAGGTTTTTTAAAACCACTAATAGGACAAATTCACTTGAAGGCAAACGATTATTTAAAACCAACAGTGGGGACAAACTCACTTGGAATCAGTACTTTATTGCAAAGTTATTTTCTAATAGAAGCAATCCAGCTGCCTGGTGTGGCAAGAAGTGTGGCTGTAATAATCACAGTGCTGTTATTTGTCCCTCCTCTAAAGAATATATCTACATATTAAGACTTGTACCTATTATTCCCCCCCCCCTTCCCCCCTTCCTTTTGAATTACTAATAATGCTCACTTTTGCTCTTGCTGTGGGACCTTACTCATATTTGTGAGTAGTTATACACATGAATAATTTCCTGGACCTAAATAGAACTATTTGGTGAGTAACTACTTATCAGCTTGAATCAGGGATTCCCAATGTGACTTATATATTCACTGATATGCTCTTGCTGCTAATTAAATCTTATTTTGTATTCCAAAACGATGCTGTAAGATTTTCCAGTTAAAAAACAAATGTGGAAACAATAGGTATTTCAAGCTTACAAAGTAAAATTTGCAATTTGATTTAGGGACAGGGTATAATTAGGGGCTGCTGATGATTAGTTACAGGCTCATTTTGCTATCTGAAGGTGTCCCATGTAGGTTTCCTGGGTTTGTGCAGTGCCTGGTTTGGATCAGATTAATGTGTGCTGATGCCTGGCCTTTGCAGAGCAGGATATTTGTTATGGACAGTCTTGGGTGCAGTTTGCAGTAGCAGTACCCCAGGTAGCTCCTTAGGCTGATTCCCACAAAATCCATCTTCCCCACTGGAGCCATCCCTCATTCACCTTTGAGGCTTGTGGTGGCATCTGCACATTCTGGCCAGGGCTGCAGTCTCTCTTGCCCAGGTGGGCGGGAGATGAGTCACCTCCTCAGGAGCTCACACTGTTGCCTGCTGTGACTCATTTGACAGGGAATCCTCCCGTGGTTGGCTTCATTTCCCATTTCTCCTGGGGCTGACTTTGCCCCCTTCCTGGTTTGTCAGCTCTCAGATGCACTAGCAAGTGCTCAGGGTTGTCCTTGGAACTTGGAGAGAATTGACTATCTATGGTGAAAGCTTGCATGAAACCACTGAGACATTAATTTTTGCAACTTGTCTGGTGGATTGTTTGTTTAACCGAAAGAAAACAAAGTCCTCTCCTTCTCCCTCCCCACCTCCCAATCACTATTTTAATCACAATTATAAATATTTGATAGTTATATTTTAAGTATTCCAAATTTCTCTGTCTCATACTCCTGGAGAGACTTGTCCCTGTGTGTTTTAGAACGGTTTTGCTACATGAGACTCTAGCCCCCTGTTATTTGAGCAATCCACCTCTGGAAGCCACATCAAAGAAAGACACAAAGTCCCTGTGGCAGCAGCTATGGGGTAACTTGCTGGGGCAAAGGATTTTTCCCTAACCCCATTCACTGAGCTCTCAGAGTCCTTAGGGTTTATAACCCTTCCAAAAACTCCTCAGAAATGAAACCCCTGTGACTGTAACCCCCCCATACACAACAGGCCCAGCTAAACTTTTGCCCTCTGTGATATCTTGTTCCCCCGGATCATTGTCGCTTGTGTAAACACATGTTTCTTTTCATCAGTGTTAAGTGTTCTGCCTCTCAGCTCCCCTGCCCTTCTCCATGTCCTGGTATCTCAGGATGGGGTGAATAGCCATGTCCAGATCACCTTTTTTCTGCTGCCTGACTTCACACTTGACAGTCCTTTTGCTGAAACTCAACTCAGTGGCAGGAGAATGGATTAGTTGGGTCAGGTTAGCTCAGGTGTCTGAGCCAAGAGCACCCCACTTTGACCATGCTCCTGTGCATGCATATAAAGAGATGTTGCAGTCTCTGCTGGCTGTGATCAGCTGTTATTTCCTTTTTATATGTGTCAGTGTGGAACATATTAAAATTTCTCAGTAGTGGTATGTTAGGAATCCCTCTGATGCCCCACCTCTAACTTAGCAGAACAATAAAAGCAAGGTTGTAGTAAGCCTTTGAGCAGCTGGTCGTCTATATATTCCTCCTTTTCTCACATAATCTAATTCAAACTATTATCTGGGTAGCAGTGGCACTACCACTTCCAGACACCATCAGTCCTTGTCCTGTTTGCTGGAATTTCATTGTGTGGTATGGAGATCCTTTCTACTGGAGTGTAGCCTCTCTTCTGGTGTGAGAGTAGGGGTCTGTTGGTGCCATGGAGACACTGGTCCTAGGAATTCCTCCTCCTCATTGCTATTTTTCAGCTTCTCTTTGTTATTTTTCTAGCTGCATCAATCATTTTTATGGCTCACGCTTGTCACATTTTCGTTCTTGTTATTACTGAGCTGCAGACTGTGTCGGGCCGAGGCAGCACAGGTTGCGTTGCCCTTTAAGACATGTGGGTTGAGGATCTGAGTTAATGCCTCAGCTCTGGTTTGGCAAAGGTTAAGCATACCATGGCAGTGACAATCACATTTCTGTCATAGCAGCACGGCTCAAAGGGAGTGGGACCTAGGGGAAAGCTGCTGCTCCCCTTGTTAGAAGACATAGAATTGTTACCATGAGCCAAATATTTAGGTTCCCTAATTATCAGAGGATGAGGTATATGGATGGTGGCCTCAATGCTGCCTGTGTATAAAAGAGGAAAGGATTTTGCCCCTGGGGTCAGAAGAGAGGGAACATCCCCTTCAATCATGTGCTGTCTCCAGCATGCATAACACTCTCTGCTGGTCCCAGTGGCAGGGATGTGTTTGCTTAATGATAAAGAATAAAAAGACCATTTCTACTCCTGCATCTATTGATAATTACAGGCCTTTGAGTTTGCTGGAAAATATGCAAAAGAAAGAGAACAAAAACTGCCCACCTGCTCGTAACACACTCCAACAGGTAGAGGACACATACCTGAATGCCCTAGACCTCTCAGCAACTTGTAATTTGGCCAAGAGTAATTTTGCCTCCTGTTGGGTCATAAGACTGAAGTAGAGGTAATTACTGAAGCAAATCCTATAGCTAATGCTTGGCTGGGAACACTTGCACTGTAGCCAGCAGCCACCCTTGCTGGTTTGCCTCCTGAGAGGGATGGGCAGCCCTAGACAGCTCAGCTCTGCACCTGGTGCTTCACCAAGGAGTAATCCCATCCAGCACCCTCTGGATGGATGACCAAGTGGAAAATTGTATTCCTCTGCTGTCTGAGTCTCGAGACCATGACTACCCTGCTATTCAGTGAGACACAAGAATAAAGAAAGAATCCAAGGCTGGCATCACCTCACCATTAAAAGGCTCTACTCCCTCATTAGAGAGATATCCCATGCATGCCCCTAATCAATCTATTTAAAGCTTCCTGGAAGCAGGAAAAGGAAAGAATAAAAATACAAGCACTCTTTTGTCCCCCAGTAGTTATTCTTTGGGAGTGCATTAAGCCCTTTTCTCCGTGCTGGCCTGTGCCTGTCTGCTGGCCGGGCGCCAGCCCGCAGTACCCGCTGGAGTTTGTTATTTCAACTGCCGAGCAGGAAGGCACCTCCTGCTCCCCCTCTCCTAGTACCTGAAGGGCTGGAAATGTTCTTGGGAACTTCAAAAGCAGAGGGAAGTTCAGACAGCTCAAGTGCCATTCAGCTGGATTTCTTCCACCTCATGCACCGGGTCGCCATGGCAGGAACATTTTTGGGGCCTTAAACGAGCCCGGGGAACCAGTCCCATGTGTGCTCATCCCACGTGTGCTGAGGCTCCCAGGGTGCTTCCATTACGTTTACTGCAATTGCCAAGTTGTTTCTTATGCTTCACATGCCATGGCCTTCCTATTTTTTTATTTTTTCAGTTTCCTCTCAGTCACAGGCATTCATCTCCTGAAATATTAAGACTTAAGGAAATCTCATAGTAAAAAATGGTTTCCAGGAGTTTCTCTCATCACAGCTTTAGTAGGACCAGAAGATGGACATCTTTACCACGGACAACCAGATAAAGAGGCTCAAATTTCCTTCTTCTGAGCCTGTTTTCCTTCTTGCTGCCTTTTTCTTTCCCCTCTCCTCTTGCCCAACAGCTGCTGCCAGCTCTGGCCAGGAGTGTGTGTTGTTTGTGTACCCTCTGTGCAGGCACACACTGCCCTGCTGTGTGATGGGTGGATGGAGCTCCTGGACCATGGATGAAGACATTCCCCTTGGCATGGAAGGGGACAAGCTCCAGCACAGCTGGATGTCAGGAGAGCAAATCCTCTTAAGCACAAGACCTTGGGGGAACATTCACTTATTTAGAGCTGTAAGGGTCTCACTCAGTATTTGGTTTGGTATTTGCCTTGCCTCAGGATGGGAAGAAACCTGTTCAAATGTTGTGTGGAGGCATTTCTCAGACAACTGGGCTTGCCTGTGTTCACCTGCTGCTGCCTGGCTGCCACTTGGCCACTCAATGGCTCTGTCAGGTGTTTCGACAGGCAGCTGCAGAGTGAAGTGAGGATTTTTGATAGCATGCACAGGAGACCAGCTCCTACACTGCTGGCACAGAAATGACCACAGTAAAACAGCTAGATAAGCAGATCACATTTACTTACAGAGCTAAAAGATACGCTGGAACTGACAAAGGCTCTGAGGTGGTTCTACAAAAAGCAGGGCCAGACACAGCCTCTCATCTGGGGCTGCCTCTCCCGCTCCATGAACTGTTCTTTGGAATGGCTTGGATTGTCACGGATTCAGTCCCACAGCACTTCCCAAGCTGTTCCCAGGCATGGTGTGGATGGCTGCATGGGCTGGGAGCCACCTGAGTGCTGTGGGTGCTGAAGGATCTTTGGGAACAGACCACGCTGCCTCTGTCATGGAGAATTCAACCCTGCAGAACAAACCCCTGGGGAGCCTGACTGAGTAATTTGCCCATCACAGTTGTTTCCACTCCAATCAAGACCTTGGAGAGTGAAGTTCCAAAATCCTTATCTTCCTGGAAAATCAAAACTTTTCTAAATTTGATAAAGTTCTTGAGAAATCCATTTTTGTCTCATGGAGAACTTTGTGAAGCTTTTTTTTCTCAGAACAGCAGTGAATTGACACACATGCACATATATATACATACGTGGTTAGTGACAATTTTTTCAGTCTGGAGTTTGGAGAAACTGAATAGTCTTGCAACTCTTCTGTTTACATAACAAATTCAGATTGAGGGAACTACATGGTAGGATCCAAGTAATTGTGTTTACTAAATATGCACAGCATGCAAGGCCAGGCTTAAGTTATATACATACACTGCTGCTTCAACAGGATTTTGGCAGCCTCCAAAACACAAAAAGCATTGAGTGACTTAAATGGTGCCTTCATCTTCAAGCAGGAGTCTCAAACACAGAAAATGTCCAGCAAATGAAGGCCAAGCTGAACACATATGCATGCCTAATATGGGGGGCTCAGGGAACTGACTAGAAGTACACCATAAATGAGCTTTTCCACTGCTCCCTTCCCACCTCCCAGGGTAAGAGCTGTGCAGATCCAATAGACCTTGGGAGAATTGCTCAGCTCTTTATTTTTTCCAAGATACATAGCAAAAAGGGAATTTCTGTTTACGTTCTCACAAAGTGACTGGCTAAATAATTCCAGATGATGGAATGTTCTTCTGTCCTCAAAGCAAAACAAAACCTTAGCCTTCACCACTCTCCAAATGATATTAAAACTATGATAAGAAATCATTATTATTCAGAAAGCAGTTAATAAGAGTGTGGATTTGGAAAAACAACCCTAACTTTGCACCCATGTCCACATGCAATACAGTCTTAGACTGTGTGTTAATACAGTTTTTCTTTGTGATGTCTTCTATTTTTCCATGAAGTTTTTAAGCTAACAGCAGTTTTAGGTAACAGCTGTAACAAGCCTTAGTGTGTTATGTCTCTATGAAATCCTGAAAACTAGGTATATGGAAAGGAAACGAAGCCATTGCTAATGAAATGTACTTCCCATATCTCAGTGAATTCTGAAAAAAAAAAAAAAGTGAAGTAGTGATTATCATCCACTGTTAGGCCATATATTTTTGTAGCAAATTTTCAGCCTGAGGATATAAAGTTACATTTGCATCTTTTTCTTTACAGGATGGTGTAAAGTGGGAGGGTTTAGGTTTCCTTTTGGTTAGCTTGGCAGACGAGCTATCTACCACAGGTTTTGCATGGAAAGAAAGTGAGGAAAAAACAGCTGAAATAGAAGAAAATCTGCTCTGTGAATTTGTTGATTTTAATAAAAAAGGGTATTTTCCAAATGAAACAAAATGTCATTGTAATGATGATTTATGAGCACAGTTGTACTTGCTTCTGTTCTTTGGACAGAAGTATAGACGGGAAACTGCTTATGCCAATCCTGATAGCATGTGCTATCTAGGATTTTATAATTTCAGATAGCATTTCAAAAGGAATGCAATTTTTAACTTAAAAAAATAATAATATTGCTAAGTTCAAGTGAAATGGCATTGCACAATATCAGCTGGAAATGGAAAATATCATGCCACCGTACGTCATCATGGTGATGTACCTAAGTGAAAATATTTTGATTTTTTTTAACAGAATCAAAAATCTACACCCTAACTTCCATGTGTTTAAATGTCCCTCTAAGACTTTTTCTTCCATATATGTTATATGTGTTATATATAGCATATGTGCTTGAACAATGTATGTGCCTGCTTCCCATAGTTATGTCAGGAGATATACCTACACATTTTACCAGTATGTCTATAAACAACTGTAACCACTTATTTCACAAGAAATGGATCACACTTACAATGGTTTTCTCTCTTTTTTCTTATAAATATGTGATACTTTTTACTTCTTTCAAAGTATTGTTACCAAAACCTGCTACATTTCTTTCTTAGTGAAGTATCAGGGCAATTTTAAAAGGTTGTGGAAGTGTTAATAATTTTTGTGCTGTGCTTATCCTGAGGAAGGTACAGCCATGTTCCTTTTCTCACACTTTTCCCTGTGTCTTCCCAGCTTTCTCAGAGAGTTTTCATGAGGCAGACTCTGTGTCATCCAATTATTTCCTGAAGAAAACTAGGGAGATAAGCCTTTGAAAACTGAGCCAGGACTTCAGATTTCTCTCACTGTATTAAATCATACTGATCAAAACCATGGAAAGATATAGAAGCACAGAATTAACAGTGGGACAGAGAGAATGGGAAATGGGGATCCCTGGGTGTAGTATCACATGAAATGAGACCGTCTAATATCAAGTAAATTTATTTGGACAGAGAGGGAATTACTGGGTGTGTAATAATGATTAACTATGTTGGAGGGAGACCTTGCCAAGCAGCATGTTTTGGTCAGCCTCTTTATAAAAAAGAATAGGAATGTAGGTAAAAGGTTAAACATGGAGAAAAAAATAGTGCATCCCTCCTCCTGTTAGCTAATCCTTGGGCATCATCTGCATGAACTGGAGTAGCACAGTTCACTTCGGGGAGGGAGTCTGTCCCAGCTCCCGTGACCCAGAGATTTCTCTCCTATGCTGCTGAAATGTTTGGAGGGATATTTATCGACACGAATGAGGCTGTGCATAATTGTATCTGAGATTCTAAGTGTTCAGTGTTGTTTGTTTAAGTTCTTTTTACTGCAAAGCCATAGTATGTTTTTAATGCAGCATTTGCTGAGGAAAATATACCAGGTCATATGTCAGACTCTGGGAGAAAAAAAATATTGTCATTTAAATCCACAGTCACATAATTTTTCCTCTCCTACTTAAGCACATGGATAATAGCCTGAAACAACAACAACAAAAATGTCTAATACACAGAGCATCTTTGTCTCTCTAACACACAGAGCATCCCTAATAACATTTCTTCCCAGCATGAGACTTCGGCTGTCACATCAGCGCCATCCCAGCTTGGATGAACTCTGGAAGTATTTGTCACTGCTAGGCACTCCTCTCACAGAAGTGGTGGAGGAGGCTATAAAGCAATATACAAATCATCAAGCACTCTGGTGGGGAGGCTGTTTGGGAGATGAGGATCAGTCAGTTTAGAGGACTGCCAGCAAACCAGAAAACAATTTTGAAAGAGGCTTGTATAAGGCAGTAAAGGCACACATCAGCTCTTTAAATACTCAAGAGGCTCTGCCAGAGCATTTCTTTGTGAGTAGAGAACTGTTTTATCTTAAGTTTCTTCTGAAAGTCTTTGCACTTTTAAGTGTACTGATGAGTATCCTTTGACTATCCTTCATCGGGCTGTGTTTAGATGGATAATTCACAGCTCTTTCAAGTTATATCTGTTTGTATTTAAAGTGAAATTAATCACCCAGTTGGGACTACAGACTTTGTGAGAAGGATCAAGGGACTGTGAAGAAGCAGCTGATGGAGATACTTTCCTTCCCCTGCAGGCACAAATCTCTGGGCAGCGTTTCAGGGGCTGTCCTGTACCTGTTTCCTGGAGAATCTCCTGATCTCCAACATGAAACAGAAATCCAGATGCCTGGATAGATAGCCATATGTCTCCACCTGAACATATTTCTTCCCAATAGATAGCTGGGATAGTACTTGGATATTATGGAATAATAAACGTATTTTTCAGATGCTGTCCTTTAATTAGTTGGGAAGACACTGACACCCAGAAAGTGCTGCCTGACAAGTAAGCAAACAAAGCCTGGATGTGTGTGCATGGGAATTTGGTACTCAAAGGGCAGGACAGTTCAGCCAGAGGCCTGGGTGGTTCCTCATGCAGTGCAGGTCGCTGGGAGACCACTTTGCTCATGCCTTGGCTCGGACCTTTAGCATCCCTCCACCCTGGGGATGTCCCTTGTCCCTGCAGCTGCAGGGCACGGCCAGGCAGCCTCCAGAGCCACAGCTCAACCTGCCTCCAGCCTCTCCATGTGCTGCCTGGGCCTGACATTCCCATCTGTAATGTGGAAGACAGCCAAGCTTTGCCCTTCTTTGACACTTTGAGTGGGTACACAGTCCTTTCAATTTGCAGGAATTTCTGACGGATTTCATCACCAAATGAAAAGAATGGCATTGCACTACTTGTGATGTTGAAAGTCAAAAGTCATTTAATCTCCCTTTAATGATAGAACAATGCTAAAAATAACAAGGCTTTGACATCTCCTTCCTTAAGGCCATATTCCTTACCTACTGTGGGAATGATGCTCATTCTGAGCAGGTTTTTTTGTTAGCACAGGTCCTGAGTGCCTTAATACTATTTATGTCTATTTTCTCTAGAGGTCTTTTTGCTCAGGATTGTGATTTATGTTGCTTTTATTCCAGCTGTGCGGGAGATTCTTTGATGTATTACAACCTCATCAGACTCCAATTTGAGAAGAAGAATGACAGCTCGGACACTTAAACCAGACTTTTCACCATCCTGGAAAGGAACTGGCTTCCAGAATTTGGAGGGTTTTTGATGCTCTACCTCCCTCTGCTGTTACCAGCGAGAAGTTCCTCGACAATGGGAAATCATGTACTCGCAGCTTCGATTTCCATGCTCTCGCTGCTGGTGATGATGGGAGACACGGACAGTAAAACAGAGAGCTCCTTCCTGATCGACTCCGACCCCAGCCGCTGTATGAGGCACCACTACGTCGACTCCATCAGCCACCCTCTCTACAAGTGCAGCTCCAAGGTAAGGCTGCTAAAAATAGGTTAGAAACTGGTGTAAAATAGTTGGTAATTGTTAAGCATGTACTAGTTTGGTTATTATATTGTAAAAGCGGTTAAATTGTTAGTTATAAGAAATGTGGTACTCAGCGTATGACACCTAAGCAAAGTGCACCACCCCCAAGGGAAACAGCCTGGTCAGAAGTGTAATGGGCCAAGCGCCTTAAACCTTCATGCATATAAAGGATCCAAAAAGAAACCAATCCAAAGGGACAAAAAAACAGGATAAAAAGGGGTTTCTGACCTAGGGAAGCTGTGCTGCTCCACCTGGCGCATCGGGGACATCGCTGCTGAAGAGCCCCAGCGCCGGCGCTGCAGCATCCTCGGCGGGGTCGCTCCTGCTCGGCCCGCGGCCCCCTTGCTCTCGGGTTTCCTGCTGTCGGGATGACCCGAGAGTCCCTTTTTCCCAGCCCGATGGTCGAAGAAAGAGTCGGGATTCTTAGGCTTTGGTTCACAAGGTTGTTTATTGTCTCGTATCTAAAATATTTTTTCTCAGACATGCAGAGGTCCGTTTAGCAGGTCTGTCAAGGGCACACTGCCCATCCCTGGGCTGGTGTCTACATTTTATACTATGAATTATATATACATATATACTATGTATTTTATTTATCATTATTTTCCAATACCTATCACCTATGTTAGACAGTCCGTCTCTACTCTAAACCAGTCTAAAAGTGCCAGCATCACCCAGAACATGGAGGTTAGGAAGGAGAAAGAAGGACAGGGAACGCCCAAATTCCTCCATCTTGGGACTCCAAACCCCTGTTCTAAAAATCCCAGAAATTCTACTTTTCACCCTATGACAACTACTATTATGCTACTTAAACTATTGTGACTTGTGATTCTTCATACAAATTTGGTAATTTGCTCCATGGGTCAAAATCAAAGTCACAGGTGCCTTTGGCTGCATGCCAGGGTTTCAGAGCCCCCTGCCAGGGGCTTGAGTCATCCAGGACAGTCAGAGAGATGTCCTGGGTTCCAACACCTTGCTTTAGGCCTTTTTATTACAATAAATGCTGAAATCTCTTTAGTACCGGGAGTCTGGTCCCCTTTTTAACAAGGCTCCCCTCACCTCCTCACAGCTTCGAGGGAAGGGTTGTTAAAATGAGCCATTCTGGGTGATTTTCTCTGTGTGAAGTCCTATCTCCCAGAATCTAGCAGCAGAGACACGCAGATGTGAAGATGTCTTGCGAGTACATAAGAACTGGGACTGGAGATGAAGGCTCTTGACTCGCTTTTCAACTTTTCAAAAGGAGAAATTCAAGATGATGGTAAAGCTTATGTGCAGTAAATTACAAGATTGAAAGAAGTACATTTTGGATCTCAGCTGATGGCCCCAAGGAGATGAGCTAGTTCGGAAATTTAGATTACCCCAGTCACCCCATCATCCTTCAAACAAATGTTTAATTTGGAGCAAGTTCATAGCTACTACAGGTGAAGTGCTGAGATAAAGCACCAAACTGTAAAATGGTAATTAAAAAAAGGTTGTGAAGAATATTGCTTATTTTCTCCCTGCCCACTCCCTTTTCAAAGCCTTTGTTTACATGAAGAATGACACTTGGATGGTAACTGTAGGACTTAGGAGCAGACAGAAATACAAGATTGACTTTCATTTGGGATTTCAAGCCTGAAAAGTTTTGTGTCAAAGTGGTTTAGCAGCCTGTGCATGTAGCCTACAGCCATTTATTTCATTATGTGGAGAAAAAGAATTGGGAGAAACAATGGGAAAATCCTTGCTAGTCCCTTTTGTCTTGTCCTAATTTGTTCTGTCTGAGTTAACACAGTCCTTACATTCAGATGACTGGGCCATTCCTCTGTCCCATGGGAAGGGGCTTGGCCTCAGGCACTCACATCCCAGGATTAAGGAAGGGGAAGGACTGCCAGCTCCAGTGCTTTTGCCAGCCCTGTGTAGGGTAAGAGAGGGATGGGAGGCTGGTGTGTGACTGGGTTCATCACCAGAGGGGTGTCCCTGATGGCAAACCCCAGCAGCAGGGTTCCTGGGAGAATTTACAAGGAGGATCCAGAGCTGGGATGGATGCAGTGCTGGCTGCAGATGCCTTCATGTGCAGGAATTCCTTTGCTTCCCACAATCAGTGCAGGGGTGAGGGAATGCCACAGATAGCTGCAGATCATAGAAGCTGAAATAAAGCACAAAGAGAAGTGCCCACAGCAAGTAAGACCTGCTGGGTGCTCTGTGCACCAGCACAGCTGCTATCCTGGCCAAAATTCTGCAGCCAGGCTCATCCTGTGCCTGCTCAGCAGAGAGGGGCTGGCAGCCTCAAAACGGGGCACAGGGAGCCTGCTCTGCTCTGGGCTGCCTTACACTGTTCTCTCAGCAGTGCTCTGCTGGTTTTGCAAACCATGCCTGATTCACAGCAGTGGGAGCCCAGAGACTTTTGCCCTACTTCTTCTGAATCCAAACAGCAAAATCATCCATTACTTGAGATTCAGGAGAGGTCTTTTGATTTACTTTTAGGCTAGACTAGAACTCCCTACCATCTGGGAGACACATGGCCTTAACACAGAGAACTGCAGACGTGCATCTCTTTGTGCAATATTGATTTTATTGCAGTTCACTTCAGCAAGAGGCAAAAGTGACAAAGTGTAGGTGTGTGGGTGGCTTTTATTTACAGGTATCTGTGTGCCACCAGTCCTCCCCTCTCTGGACCTTTCTGATCACCTGTTAGACCTAAGAAGAGGGAGGGAGGGAGGGAGGGAGGGAGGGAGGAAGGAAGGAAGGAAGGAAGGAAGGAAGGAAGGAAGGAAGGAAGGAAGGAAGGAAGGAAGGAAGGAAGGAAGGAAGGAAGGAAAAGAACCCTTTGACAATGCACTTTTTAGCTTCCCCAATGACAGAGAAAAGCAAAAAATAATCAGGCCTTTAGGAGTGGGGCTGATGGAAGTGAGAACACAGAAAGCATTGTAATGAAAACCATATCATTTCAAAAGCTTTGAGGAAAAAAGTTGTTGACATAAATATTAGCAATTCTGGCTGCAAAACTCAGTGATTCTTTTCAAATGAAGCCTTTAATGGAAATCATGCTTGAAAATATCGCATATTCTGGCTTCCCGAAGTCCACAACAGTTTCAAGAACACTTCTATAACAATACTGTGAACTGTATGGACTTTCTCATGAAGTGGAAAATGAAAACAGTTTCCATACAAAGTCAAATAATTTCTTAGAAAACTCTCTTAATTCAAGCTCTTTTTTTTATGTTGTTTGGGGTTTTTTTTGTTTGTTTGTTTGTTTTGTTTTATTTTGTTTTGTTTTAAGGTCTTAGGTATCTGAATCATTCTGGTAGACATATGGCTTCTGTTCTGGATCTAGTAGCACATAAATACAGAGGAATAATAGACATGCTAATTAAAACTAGATCCAATGTTTGTTTATATCTATACCTTATGATAAAATGTAACCAGGACAAAAAAAGGAAAGTTCTGTGGGAGTAGCTGTGGGAATTGTGGTGCCTCTTGTTTCCACCAAGTTTCCACTGTGGAAGCTTGGAATGACAGTGTCAAGCAGAGACTTTGCCCTTTTTTGGGGCGATGTTTTCACTGAGATATCCTTTCTCACTCCATATGTTTTCCCTTTTGGTGCAGCATGGAGTTACAGAAGTCAAAAGTGGCTTCAGAAATTGCAAGACATATTATGTTTGCTGTCTGTCCTGGTTGAAAAAGGATTATGTCCACTGTGGCTCTCTGTGGAGGCTGCCAATTGCACCCACATGGGAAGTAGATTTAAATATCCAGCCAATATAATTTAATCATTAAAATCCCTTTTGCTCATGGCCTCAGGCAGGCGATGAAAACAGTTTTCCAAATCCTTTGGAAACATGGTCTATTATAGTTACAAAAAGTACAAAAGAGACACAAAAGGGGTATGGAAGAAGGCCTTTAGTTTCAGAAAAGCTGTTTTCCTTTGTCTTCAGGGAAATGTTTGTATCAGCTCATGAGGTATTCCCTTTCCTGACTACACTGGATTTATCCTGACCTCTGTCATGGAGACACACTTGTCTCCATCAATGTGCTGGGTTCCCTCACTGCTCCCAGAGCCCCCCAAATTCCAGTTTGGCTGTCACACGTGCTTTGTCCAGATGTGCCAGAAGTGTGCTACCACTGACAGTCTCAGACTAAAGAATCCAGCCCAGGGAGACACAGAGCAGATGAAGAAAGATTTAGCAGATGTTTGAAGACATTAACTCCTGAGGTAGCTCAGGAGATTTTCAGTAATGCCTGCTTGCAGCCAGGCCACGGGAACTGTGTGAAAATCTGTTCTCAGGCATCTCAGCCCATCTGCTTTTGGGCTTCAGCTTGTTGCTGGAGGTGCAGAAAAGAGGACTACAAACACCATTAATAACACACCAGTTCACAGCTTCTGGATTTCCAGAATACAGCTCAAATTATCAGAGTCATATATTGCCTCAGATTCAGGTTGCTCTCTTTTGTACCTATGAGACCATTGACTTTAAATAATAATGATAATGATAACGATAATGATAACAATAATGATGATGATGATGATGATGATAATGATGATGATAATGATAATAATATTCTTCTCTAGCTGCTCATAGACCCATGTGTTGTAGGACACTGTGCTTCTGGATCCAGCCTTGCAAGGTGACAAGCACAAACTCTCATGTGCAGGGGCCAAGGGGAGCCAAGAGGTGTCAGGTTATCAAATACCCACATGTTTTTACCATATTTACACACCCACTCTATCATTGTGCAATGCATCATAGCACGACTAATTATTTAGGCGATAATCTCTATTGCACTATAGTACATGAAGCAATAAGCAGCCAGTGCAATTGATTAAAATTCAAAGCTTTCAAAGTACGTGCTATTTCCAGCTCATTTGCACGCCTGCCAAAATCTACTGGTGCTGTTCTGGATTTATGAGGAGGAAGGTAAATTTTGGTTAGGACTTTAGGTCGCCCAGAAGGTTAGAAAGCTATGAAAATGGGAAATTTGATATTTTTTAGCCTGAAAGTTCAACTTGATAACCTTGGGTTTGTGGCATTGGTAAGAGTTTACACTGTCCTTCAAAAACAAGGAATAAAACCAACATGGTGTGATTCTACATGATATAAATCCTGACTTTAATCTTATGGAAAACTAACTAGCCAGCAAAATTGCAGATTAAAATCAGAGCCTCCACAGATTAAAAAAAAGTTTTTAAAGAAAAGGATTAGAAATTATAAATTGTAAATTATAAATTATAAATACAGCAGCACATTGACTAAATATTGGTTGGGTTTGTATTAGGAAGCCAGCTGTTAATATTGAGACAGATATTGGCACATCAGATAATTCTATCCTATAATTACTCTGGATAACTCTTCTCTAGTCCTGCCAGTTTCATGAGGGTATGTTTTTTTATTGGCATTTCTGAAAGTACCTGCAGATACTGGACCAGATGTGTACCATAAAAATTCTTAGGGTAACAGAACCTGACTGATTTTTCCAGCTCCTGAAGCATCAAATAGCAGAAGTCTGCCCCACACTACAGCAGTGTGTGCTGTCACATTTAGGCTGAAATCATAGAAATGAACTCTTGGAAAGGACTCTAGGGACACTCTGAACCTCCCCAAAAGCAATTTCTGGCTGTTGTACATCCCCCTGCACCACTCCTGAGGAGATTTCAACTCTATTGTCTCTTCAAACATTTGTCAGGTGCTGTTGGATTGCTCTTCACCCCCAGAATTTATTGATGATCTCCAAGGTCTGTTCCAACCTGGTTGATTCTGTGGTACAGCCAAACATTTGGGAGCAGCCTGTGACAGAGAGTGCACAGCCTGGTGAACTGGTCAAAGCAGGGGACCTGACAAGAGCTGCCAAGATGCTGGGAAGGAAATTTCTGGGTCAAATGTCCCAGTCTGCTCCTTTCCTTTGCAATACAGGCAGGATTCAATACCTGCATGGCTGGTACCTAATTAGATACCTTCACCAGCTGCCTGCCTGGGAAGTGAGGTTTGTTTAGCAAAGGGAAAAAAGTGGATCTTTATCCGTGAGTAATGAGGTGACAGCACTGCAGTGATTGTCCCTTTCATGTTCTCTGCACACTAAAGACTCTGCTATTCAGGAGCTTGGCGTAGCTGATGGGTCTAAAGCTCAGGTGTGACTCAACAGTACACTGAAATTTCCCTCCCACCATATTAATACAAACAGCTGAAGTTAATCTATGTATGAATATGCAGTATCACTGGAAGGAGACCATAAATTTATGCTACAAATCTTAAAGGATGACAGATTTGTCAGAGAGCAACAAAAGCCCATCTCTAACTAAGAAGCAAAATGGTACCAAGCACAGATCACCAGCTCATGAAGACATCTTTGGGACCTGTGTTGACTGAAAGAGTAGTTGTTAATATATTAATACATTAATACATTTTCAAGCAAAACATTTAGCGTGCAAGCATTCTTGCAAGAGTAATTTTTAAGCACTGTACAATGGATGATCAGAACCTTTCCCATGGATACAGACAGTGCTGGCATTTCTACTTGATTTCAGGAATATTCTCTCTCTCTCTCTTTTATCTCATCTTTCCTTACAACACTGACTAAAAACAAAGTTAAACATTTGATGTACCTGCTTGCATAACTTAGAGATTTGCAGCCAGTTGAGCTTATGTAATGAAAGAAGCCCCAAAAGTTTTAACACTTTAAAGTATTTGCTGTCACATTTGTAGTTATTCTTTCATATTTTCTGGGAAAAAAAACAGGAGATACATGTAGAATGGTTAAAATGTAATGTTCTTCCTTGGTTATGAGAAAGACAACTGTTTTACTGACTACTTTAGATGATGTAATAAGCTGATATTGAAGTTTATGTTGGTTAAGCAAAATTAGCTGACATGGATTTAATATTTCTGTCCCCATGGAAGAATAGGAGTCTGTTCAAATTTGTACAACACCCATTATCAAGGTGGTAGCAGCTGTTTCTAACACATCATTTGCTGAGCTTTAGAGGGTCCTTTCCAAGATTTATGTAGTGCTTAATGCTGCATCTCCTCTGCTCAGGGGGGTGGGTGTTGGGGAGTAGGTGACTGCTCAGGGACCTCCTTCCTTAGTGCCTCTTGCTGTGCAAGTCACCTTGCTCTGGTCACAGCTCACATCTGAACTCAGAATAAGAAACCTGGAGCTGCACTGTTTTTTGAAAATCTCACTAGAGAATCTTCATGCCAACCAGTCCTACTTTTACATTTTCACTGCTTTATGCCACGCAGTGCATTTTATGTAGATACAACTGATGCAATGATACATAGATACACATATAATTGCAAATACATGTGCAAGGCGATCTTTATCAAAGGAATGAGCTAGAAACTACTTCTTTAAAGCAATAAACAGAGCGTCTTCTTTATATTTCTACTTGACATGTTCATATATCTAAACTTGAGACATGAGAATTTGTAGCAATTCGTTTGGGGGGGCTCCCCGGGGAGTCCCCAGAGGAGCCCCTAGGCTGTGAGCTCTCTGGTAGAAGCAGAAAGGCAAGGAAACTCCACACGGCTTCTGAGGGTGCTGATTAGATGAGGGTTTATTGGGGGTCCCACCCCCGGGAGCAGCATGGTTTCTGAGGGAGAAAGGGAGAAGGGGGAGGGAGGGGGAGAGAAGGAGAGCCTAGGGAGAGAAGGGCCAAGAGAGAGTCTGGTCTCTCTCACACAGCTTAAGAGGGAGATTCAAAGTGGCTGCGGAATAAGACTCGGGCCAATGGGATTAGAGAGACGTGAGACTTCAGGGGAGGATCACAGGCTTGGAATAAACTGCAAATTTTCAAGGGGTGAGACAGAGCACACCATTTAACTAAAATATAACACCACAAGAACCAGCTGGTGTGTATACTCAGAACACTGGTAAATACCCAACCAAAGCAGCAGCCTGGCTGATGATTTAAGGGCTTGACTGCCACAGATCTGGAGTCAGCAAGTCACAGGTGCAGTCATGGTGTCTGGAAAGCAGGGCTGGCTGTGATCATTTGGAGCCCTAAGGTCAGTCCAGGTCCTGCAGTCCTTGTTGGTGTCAGCGCCAGGGATTTCAGGAGGAGCCTTGCTTTTCCTCCTGCCCACCTTATCCCCTCCACTCCCTCAGACACACCCAGGGGCAAAGCACGCTGTGGGGCTGGGATGCAGTGACAAAGGCCCAGCCAGGCCGGAAGGAGGCTCCCACCGCTGGTGCCGGCTGCGTGCTGGGGACACTTTTCCTAACCGCTGTGTTTTCCTTGGCAGATGGTGCTGCTGGCTCGCTGCGAAGGCCGCTGCAGCCAGACCTCGCGCTCGGAGCCCATGGTTTCCTTCAGCACGGTCCTGAAGCAGCCCTTCCGCTCCACCTGCCACTGCTGCCGGCCCCAGACCTCCAAGCTGAAGGCCATGAGGCTGCGGTGCTCGGGGGGCATGCGGCTCACGGCCACCTACCGCTACATCCTCTCCTGCCACTGCGAGGAGTGCAACTCCTAGGGACCGAGGGGCGCGGCAGACGGGGGACAAGGGGGTGCTGCTGAGGGGGAAGAGCCCCAAGAAACAATCCAAGGTCAGGCCGGTGCTCCCAGCACAGGATTGCGGCGAGGACAGGACTCACCAGGCTGGATTGAATCTGAGAGCAGAAGTACAAAATATCCTGGGTTGCTGGATGGTGCTGGTACCGCAGTGTGGGCTGTGATAAAGGCAAAAGCACGAGGACTTGTTTTTAAGAAGCCTTTCTTTTTTTCTGAAAGGATATTTTTGAGAGTTTCTTCTTTTTCAGACTCAGCTCTGACTACAGAGAGGTGCTTTTACTTGAGGCCATGGGCAGCAGGGGAACAGAGAAGAAGATCAGCCAGATGACAGCATTGCAGTCTGGAAAGTGACATTTGGACAGAGGATGGGCATCAGTTCCCACAGACAACCTCTTAACCTATCAATTTATTCTCAGTTTTCTAGTTATACTGGCCTTCAAAGCAATCTGTGCTGTTGGCAAGGGTCATCTGTTACTGACCTAGTGGCCAAATGCTGGATAACTTCAACTGTGGTTTAGCAGAAATTACAAATAAACCATTGAAAAGTGAACTGGATATGAAATGCCATGCTTGGAATACCCAGCCTAGCTGAAACAATTATTTGCACCATGTGTCATCAGAGTTCAGTGGCAAGCAACTCTTGGGAAAGGAAAGGTCATGAGACTCACGATTCCCTTCTAAAAGCCAGGAAATGTGACACATCACATCTGTCCAAAAAGCCATTATCCAAAGTCTAAAAAACTAATCAAATATTAAGATGCCACATACTAGATGGAGTAATTTCTGAATTTAAGTAGACCTGTTGATGTACAGAACCAGAGCCACCAAAATGATAATTAAACCTAGGACTTATTTTCACCTATAGTCCTTAGGCCATTGAGCAAATACCATTTTGCCTTTTAAAGACAGGCAATCCCCAAATTCTAAATCTCAAAACAACAGGGGATCCAAAGTTTGGGAATGGTATTTGCTGAGGAACTCTGTCCCTCCTCCATCAATATGAGGTTTTAGGAAGGTTCAGTCACAATCTATTGTGACTTCAAGGGAACAACATAACTTTCCTTATCTCATATTAAAATTCTTATGTTCTTAAATGGCAGCATATGCAGTGAGCCAGCAGCATGTCTGTGCTGTTCACAGAAACCTGGCTGAGCCATTGTTTTGGCAGAAGTCATGAGGGTGCTGAGAGCATCTTTGCTGTGTAAGGATTCAGGATCAGCAACACCCGTGAGCACAGTCCTACAGTGAATGTCTGGGATAGGCTGCATTGGCTCCCATGCACAGCAGAGTCTGGCAGGATCCCATGGAAGGAGGGGAAGTCCTTTCCAAGAGCAGAGTTCAGCCCATCTGTTCTACTCCACCCAGTTTATTTGCAGCAGGTGCCACACACGCGGCAGCTCGAGGACACACACTGCTCTGTGTGACAGGGAATCCCCAGGGAGCTCAGTAACAGGAGTTTCTGTGGCTGCTCAGGCAAAGCCTAATTCCTCTGCCTCTGCCTCCTCCTGGTGAATGTGTGTGGGATGTGAATGCAGAGGTGATGGCTGCTGGCCTTGCAAGCCAAACCCTGGAGGAGGATGGCAGTCGGCAGTGGAAAGACAAGGTGAGAGCACAGACACCATTCAGAGAGGTTTGTGGTACACGGGAAGAGCTCTGTCTTCTGGAGGTGACTTGGAGATGGCCAGTTTTCAAAGACACAGAGCTGTGGGCAAACTAAAGGGTGAATCCAACCCTCAGAAGCTGAGGGGCTCAGACTGAAATGTCAGAACCGGGAGTGATGAGCCGCAGTGAGCTCATTAGACACCATGTGTTGTCCCAGGACCGTCAGTCATTCCGTTCACATCTGATACATGGTCTGAACATCAAAGAGCCAGTCCAGGGACCGTGAGCTGGGCATTATCACCAGACTACTTTATATAAAAGATCATATGTGCATCCCTTTTCCACTCTCAACCTCCAGCATCTAAAGACCTCATTATCCAAAAAAGCACCACCCCCTACTGTTAATTATATATAGCAAATTCCAGTCCTCAACCAAAACGTCAGCAATACCTTTGACAGCCAGATAACTACACTGCAAAATATGCATGACCTCTAAGCGTGCTCACAGACACTGCTGCACACCAGCAGTACTATGCAGCTATCTAAGGAAGGGGAATGTTTGAGGGATAATTGCTATATCCAGCGTCATCACTCCCCCAGGCCATGCTGCCACTGGTCTCCTTTGCCAGTGCAAAATGGGGGGGGCTGTGACACAAAATCTGGGTGCTGCAAGTGCCTACAAGGGTTGGATGGGACCTGGCAGAACAGCAGGGCACCAATCGAGGTCCTCAGGTAAGAAGAGACAGCAGGGTTGAGCAGAGACCATGCCTGAGGCAATTTAGCAAAAAAGAGAATATCTACAGTGAGAGGAGAGCTTGGCTGGTATTTATACCCACACCCCCCTCACAGACCCAGAACTGTAACTGCTCAAATCAGCCTCACAAAAGAAATTTCAACAAAACATTTTTTTCCCCTCTCCCCACAACCCCTTCCTTCTACTTTTGCTTGGTTCCTCTGAGGAAATCATCACCTTGTGACCTTAAAGGCTGTTGCCAGGCATAAATGTCAAAGTGAATTCAACATTATCTAATTGAACTGCTGAGTCCAATAAATGCATGGAAGGAGTATAACAGAAAGCATAAATGGCAAAACAAAACAGTTGTAAATATCTACAACTTGATATTAAACAATGAATCAAACTTCCGAATTCTTTGGCTTTGTCAGACAATCCTCATACTAACATTTAAGAAAAGGTGAAGCTATTCTTCATGACCAAATTTCCCAAAGTCAGTTATAAATCCATATTTTGATACTTTTTTATCAGTATTTTAGGAAACTCAGTTCTGAATGAACCACACAAGTGCCACCTATGTTTAATTCAGATGGTGTATTGAAGCAAACAAAAATGAGGCTTCAGGTAAAAGCTACAGCATCTAGCTCATGGTGAGAAAGAGTCTAAATGGTGCTTGGAGATGAGCTGACCTCCTGATTTATTGGTCAGACACCACTCTGGATACTAAAGCTCTGTTTTTCAAGTCAGACCACTGTGTAAGTGCTTCTTAAATTGAACAACAGGGAGGACAATGCCCAGCTTCCCAGATAACGTGGGGCTTGTTCTTTGCTGGAGAATCCTCTTGCTGGGATTTGAATGAGGAGGCTTTGTCCCTTTTCCCTCTCACTGCACCTCACCCTTCAGGCACCATCTTCCCCCACAGAAAGGTTGGTTGAGCTGTGATCATCCTGTGGCTTGCTCAGGATGAGGTGATACAGATTTCTGACTGTCACCTCCCTATGCCCTCCCCTCTTTTGACGAAGTTTCTGAAATGAGCTTGTCTTATTTGTGAAAGTCAGCTGTCCTAGCAGAGTTGGGGTTATGCTTCAGCTGGATTGACTGCAGCCATGGTGTCTGTGAAAAGGAGAGATTTTCTCAAACCCTCAGTGTTTGATTAGTCTGTCAGTGCCCCAGGAAAGCCAAGACCCTTGGGTCAACCAGTCTGTCAGTGTCCTGTTATAGAGACTCTTCCAAAACAGTCCTGCTGTGTCAGAGGATGGCTTGGCTGACTTGTTCAGGGTCACACACCAAACACAAAAACCTCCTTCTAGGTCTCCACACATCCACCCAGTATCAGCACTCCTGAAGGGCTCACATTAACAGTTTATGGAATAATATCTTATTAATAAAACAGTGACAGGTTAAGGTTCAAGGATTGCAGGTGATTGTGTCTGACTGAAAAAACTATTCAAACAATATAATAATTCAAAGCAATATCCTAACAAGCTCCAGTCCCAATAAAAGCCAGCTCAAGATCATTCCACAGAGTAGAGTTTTTACCCAAGGAGAGGGGTTTCACTACAGTTGCTGATTCAACAGCAGGACATTTTTATCTCCTTCAGTTTTCAGATGCTGTGCAGTTTATCAGAAAGTACCACCAAGTTTCCTCCTTTGCAAGGGTTTCAACAGAGCCCAGCTGTAACATCTCCACTCCACTCCACTCCACTCCACTCCATGTTTAGTCCCCCTCAGATTGTGTGGGAATTTGGGAATGCTGACCGTGTTCTATCCAGGGAGAAGGAGCTGTATTTTCCCTTATAATGTCTGTACCATTATCTTTTTATCATTTTCCCACACATGGAGACCAGAGGCAAACACCAGAGCTTGGGTGGTGTCCTTTGCTTGTAAGAAAAGCCTTACAATGCCCCCACAGTTTGTGCCTATCAGAAACAATCTGTGATTTGCCAGAATAAAAGAGCCCATGATGTAGCAAATTTTAATTATTTTGCTCCCAGTTTCAAAGCCACTATACTGGTTCAACCTTTGTAAGAATCATTAAATGGAATAACTCACTGCTTTCTTGGAGATATCCCCCCTGAAAACACCTCACCTTGCCTGCTGACCTTGAAGAATTTTGCCAAGAGTTCCTGAGCCTGGCTGTCTCTCAGTGGCCTTTATCAGAGATTTTTTAAGTTACTGCCACAGGGCTCGTGCAGAATAGGAGAGGTAAAACTCACTGACATCCATGGTACACCACAGTATGTGGTGGGCTTTCATGTAAGCCTTAGTTTAAACCTGTTCACCAAACCCTTCCAGACCTACCACAAAGTCCTGAAGCTCAGGCAGGACTGTGTGACTTGCAGGCAGAATGTCTTTGTGAAAGAGGAGGGAAATAAAAGGGGAGAGGTCACTGTCCCATAGGAGCACTCCAATGCTCTGCTGCTCTGTGTCTAAACTCAGTTCTTAGTCCCTGATGTGAGAAAAAGAGAAGCTCCTGAGCACCCTCCTGTGGGTGAGTGTTTTTTTCAGTGTATAATTCTACTTTTTTAGTGACAGCAGCTTTGTACAGAAATTGCCTGAAGTAGGATTAAACCCTGTACAAAACACGGTTCTGCTTAGCACAGCATTTTCCCTAGGACTTGGGCCATAAATATTTTTGAAAAACCCAAATGCCATTAAAAAAAGTTGGTGTAAGGAGGCAGAGGGGAGGGTGTGTCTTGCTTTCCTTGACTGTAATTATTTGAAAGACAAGGAGCTGACAGCCTTCTAAGGTAGATTACATTATGGCTAACAGATAGTGAGACTGATATTCTTACAAAAGTCCAGCAGACTGATGGAAATGAGCAGCCCAGTTAAGTTTGCTGTGTTGCAAACTTGTGTACAAATAAGATTATTGGAAATCCAAATTGTGAGTCTATTCATTTTATTTTGCAAGGAAAGGGTCACAATTTCTATTTATTGTTTAAAAGAGAAAGGCCAATCACCAGTAAACTGCAAACTACGTTAGCAAGCAGTCTAATGCACTGAAAATGGTTCCTACACAAAAAAAAATGGTGGTTCTATACCAAAAAGATGCTTTGTGTATCAAGATAGAAAATTTAGATTTCATTAAGGAGAATAAGTAGTCTTGTCTGGCTTGCACCAAGAATGATATATCAAAGTGTTTTGTTCTTTTTTTTTTTTTTCCTAATAGACCATTCAGAAAAGGTCAAGGAATCAAAAACACGTATGAAGATACAAAAGGACATCTATAATTTGTCTGAGTCAGAATTAATACTTCCTTTAGATGTTAACCAGCAGTGCATCCCATGAAATATTAAAATAGTTAATCATATTCCCAGCTAATCTACATATATTAATGTGATCTTTTATTCTTGAAAGAACTGAAGAGCAAATCCTGAGTTACAGCTGTATTCATTCAGATGCACAATTGGTATTCCAAGTTCTACATGGATCTCAAGACTTGATAATTTTCCATTCTTTTGAGGCTTTTCAGACATAAAAAATAATGGAGGTTTGCACTGATATTTTGTACTGTAGTCAATCACTGTATAAAAAAGATTAATTTGGGGAGCTGCAGTAAGTTTTATGCCAGGATTAATTACCCCAGCTCCCTACTCCCTATCCTAAGCACTAGAGCTTCTAACTTGTTGGATCTTGTTCTGCCTCCAAAATAATTTCTGGAGCTGAAATCTTCAGTCATCAACTCTAGAACAGGTGGGGATCAAAACCCTCATTTGAGTGACAAGGGTCTGTGATGAGTCTCCACTGTCTTGATCGCGTTTTCCCACAGAAGCTGTGCATAAGTGCGGAGGCAGAATCACCGGAGCAGCTGTCAGTGATGCAGTGCAGGCTGAGCGAGCTAAACAGGCTCCCAGCCTGGCAGAAATGTTAAGCTGCTCTTTGCACTCGAGTTTGCTGAGTTTTCTGCAGATGCACTTTCCCAGGTAGTCCCTGTAGGAAAGGCGGAGACAACTTCTGCTGGTCAGAGAGACTTTTATCTAGAACTGTAAGGCTGAAAATATCCCAGGGAGGTGTCTAAGTGAATTACAAATTAGATTTGAAGAACTTACGCTAATAGTATTTTAGTGTTGAAATTACATGCTCACTGTCTTTGTTCTTTGAAAATGACTTAAAAATGGTTTTACAGAACTCAAACACAAGAGCAATCAGCCCCATAGCTTTACCAAGATGCAGTTTGGTACTATTAGAAGTACTAACTCCTGATCTTTGTGCCATATTCCTGTGTATATGTATATGTGCATATGCATATACAGAACAAGTCTCTATTTCACAGACATCTCTCTTCAGCCTCACAGCCCTCTATCATTTCTGAAAACCTGAAGAAGAGCAAAATCCTCCACTAGACCTTCTCCACTGCTCTTAGAAAGCAGCTGTGTTTCACCACTATTTGCAAGATGTACAAAATTTAGCGAGCAGGTGGCCTGAATCACTCATCATCCTCCTGAAGTGAAACATCACTTGGTGCTCAAATCCTCCCAGGTCCCTCAGCTCTCTGTGGCCACATCAGGGGTCACTCATTGGAGCCAAATAAACATTCCAGACATCATGTTTTGTAGAAAAGGAATCAGGGTGATCCCTGCATGTCTGTGTTTACTCTTCCCATCTGTGCTTTTTATGGGTTTGATTCTTTTTAAATGCAAATTTTCCCAACTCTTGTATTGTTCTCCTTTAGAGCACTGACAAAGAGATTATTGGAACTTCAACAAAATTGTTTTATGGTGTTTAGAAATCGTGCCATTTCTCAAATCTGGAAAAATATTTAAAAAGATAGTTCTACAGACTGTAACTGGGCAAAAATAGATCAGAAGATGATACTCAGAAGAGGATGCTTGGGGGAACTAAGACACCATATTGTAGACTTTGATGAAAAGACAGTAAAGAATTTTCTTTAGCCAAAGAAATCCCACCATTAATACTCAATTGAACAAACACTAAATGAATTCTGAGTGGGATTTTTCAAGGGTGCTCAATATTGACTTCACTCTGCTTTCATTCACAGAGAAAAGGAGCAATTCAGCAACTTCAGTGAGAGCAAAGCCTGGCCAGCAAAGCCTCCTGCCTGAGGCTGAGGAGGGAGGCAAGGAGGGAAGGATCCATTCCTGCAAAGAACCTGCTCAGGATATTGGCAGCCCTCAGCATCAGATATTCACAAGTCAGCTGCTCATAACTGAGGAAAACACAGTTATATTCATTTTCTTCACCCCTCTTGCCTACCTCGCTCCTCCTCACCTACCCTGCACCTCTTAACATGTGGGGACAATCACCCTGCTGATGTCAGACCCATCTCCACACTGCCCAAACACTCCCAGTAACTGGAAGTGTGACCTGCTGCAGCAAGGCTGTGCAAACTTTACAGCAGATCTAATCTTATATGAGCTACATATGTTCAAATATTACCACTCCAGGGATTAGAGTTGCTACTGCCTCACATATTTCATTCCCTTTGATGCACAAGAGAGTCCCTGCACTGGGAGAAGCCATCCCCGTGCTCCCTGATTTCTCCTGTGCTGTTTCTTTGTTTATATTTGATTCCTCCTTTAAGGAAGGCCTTGAACAATGAGGAGTAGATAGTTCAACACTCTTCATCTGTATTCCTCTTCTTGGAAACAGCCTCAAGGGGGAAACATATGTGTTACTTGTGGCTTTTCATCTGCAGGCACCATGAACTTCAGCACACAACGTTGTGATATTTTCCCTTTAAACTGTAATGATAGATACAGGAATATGATATGTATGTGCACACACACAGGGAAGATGAGATGGTGTTTGCTGTGGGATGCAAAAAGCTGTAGTTTTTAGCCTTGACTTGGATACTCACAGCTTTTTTGGAAATTATTTATATTGCAGTCTTTTGATGACTTATAAAAGAGAAACATACAGAGACAGGCACTACCCTACTTTTACATATTCATGAATATAATTTTATGTCTTTAAGCCTCAATAGTGCCATGGCTGTCAGACAAAATAACTGCATTAATGACCTTGAAAACAATAAAATAAAAGGTGATAGATATAAAATGAGGCTAGGTCAGCAGCACACCTGGCTGCAATGGAGGCAAAAGGCATTACTGACTGCTCCTAGATTTTGCTGAGTAACCTACACTTTCCCCTGGAGGTGGAGCACAGCGTGAGGCTCAGGCATGATGAAATCGCTGTGAATCCCTCCTTCCTTTCTGGGAGAGAGCTGAGGATAAGCCTTTAGGTGGAGCTCACTTACCACTGCTTTTCCTGCTGGACACAGCTGGCCTGGGCCAACCCTACAAGGAGCGAAAGCAGAAATAATTTGATTTTCACAGCTCAGGTTAATAGCCAGGCTCTTCGCAAGCTAAAAAATGAGATTGGAGGTGTTGTGTGCATGGGAGCACAGGACAGCAGATGCACCCAGCACATTGCACTGTGTGGCTGGAGAAGGCTGCACTGGGCTGTGGGACAGGGAGGGCAGACTGTGATTGGGACAGGAGGGCAGGATTTGTGCTCAGCATGGGGAATCAGCTGCAAAGTGTGTGGTTCCTAATTCCTCCATCCTTTCTGTGAGATCTGGCAGGTTGACGAGCAGTAGCAGGAATAAGTGGACGAAAACTCTGTGCTAGCAGCAAACCCCAAATCAGCTGGGGACTGCAATTAGTCACACTTTGTCTAACAAAGCCAGGCTTGTAAAGGCCCATTTGTTTCACACTGCAAAAGTGCTACCAGGCATCACAGGCAGGGCCTGTGTCAGCTTAGGAGGATGAAGAATGAGAGTGCCCTTGGTAGCATCAGGGGAAAGCTCCAGACTGCAGTAGGGGACAGGAATGGCGCTTAAATCTGTGAAATATGAAGAGGCCAAATCATTGCATTCCACTTTTCTTACCCGTGAAGCTGCCAGCAACATCACACCCTACTCACAGAAAATCATGACGCAACGTCAAATTTTGCCTACCATGTTTTTACACTCAAGGGTTTCCTGGGGTAAACAGATGTTTGGGACAGCAAACTTACATGGAAGCAACTTTACACTAAGGGCATCCTGCTGGCAGCTGTGGGATAGTGAGGATCTTGCATGGATATCACAGAGTGATCAGGAGGTGCTACTTTTCTTTCTTGCTTTTTAGTGCCTGCTTGTTTCAGTTGGATTCTCATAACTTTCTCATCTTTTTCTCTATTCGTGCAAGAAGTACAAGTCCCAGCTTGTACCTCCGAACAACCTAATATTTCTGAAGATCGGTGAAAAAGCAAATTGTTTAGTAACATTTCCCATAAAGACTTGGTCAGCTGAAACTATATCTGTGCCAAAAGTTCTCCACTATTTTGTGATCTCTCACAACCAGCATTCTGAACTCCTCCTCATGTACTTAAGAGAAGATTTGTGAAAGGAAATCCAGTTACAAGGGAAACAAATTTAACAGTGTTGCTTCTCATTCTGTTACTACTTTACTTTTCTCCCCAGCCCCTTGGTTTTTTTAAAGGATAATGCCTAACTACTGTACCTGTAAGCATCATTAGTAATTTAAGATGACCTCTTAGCTCAGTTAGGATATTCACTACCCCTTTCACATTACAGGTCACTACCCACCACTGTAAACATCTCTTGAGATCAGCAATAACAAATTCTAGTGCTTTAGCATTACTCCAACTTGCACTGTAAATATTATCCTTTCTCTAGCTTTCTTCTACACTCTAAAAATGTTCAGCAAAACTTGACTAGAACATCCTGAAGACAGCATGTTATTCTGTGTGTTACACAGAATTTAGCAGGCAGGATGTGGCTCTTGAATTAAGGGACCCAGAATCAGGCCTGTGTTAGACTTCCTACTGCAGGTGGAGAAGATCCAGGTGAGACAACTGACCTAAAGCCAACTCACCTGAGCAGACATTCAGTGTATATCTCTGGGTGAGCTGAGTAGCCTTCTAGACTGATTGTTCTGACTAGATGCTTGTGCTCTATAACAGGAAATTAGACAGCTATTGCAGAGGTAGACATATCCTCTCCAGTTTTAAACTTCAAGCTGAATCAACCTATTTTTTTTTTTAAAGGAGGAATAATTCCATCTCTCTAATCTATTATTTTACTATCATTCTTATAGCAGAAAGTCACAGATGCAGATCTATATACAGTACAGAAAAAAAAAAAAAAGAGGAAAATTTTAACTCAAAGAACCCAAATCCATGTACAGCCATACAGCAGCTGTGGGAATCAACAGGAACCACAGAGATGCTGTTAATGTAGTCTCTCTGCTGATATCTTCACAAATATGATGAGGAAACATGGTCTAGATGGATATTCTGAGAAGTAAGTAACACCTAGAGCACCTACCACGAGTAGCTCCTCACAAGCACTGTCCATGTGTGAGATTGCCTCAGTTCAAGCCCTTCATATTTCCTCTGCTGACTGAAATGATGGAATAGAGAGGATGCCTTTGGTATTTGCATGTGGCATTTAGCAGGAGGGGCTTCACATACAAATTAGTATTCAAAGCAATCCTGACAAATGGAAGGCACTGCCTAAAGCAAACAGAAGGGAAACCTGAAAGATGCAGCGAGACAGGAAAGAATAATCAGCAGTACAAATACAAACCTTCTCCAGGAGGAGATATGGGGATTATGGTGGGTCACAGCAGAGCATAAGTCAACATTATGTTGTTGTGTGAAAGCTAAATGCAATACTAGGCAGCATTGTGAGGTACCTGAAGCAACCCTTCCACTTTATTCAGTGTTAGGGATGTTTCAACTAGATTAGTGGGATCATTTCAAGCTCAAAAAAGACGTTCACTAACTGGGGAAAGTAAAGAGGAGAGAAATTCAAATAATCAGAGGGCAGGAAAACATTGCCTGCAAGAAAGAATTGAAGGAATTGGGCTATACAGTCTAGAGAAGAAAAGGATAAGGGAAAAATCTGTTGAAAATATTAACATAAGCAGCTGCAGGGATTAAACTCACAGTATCCATAATGAAAGAAACATTCTTGCACAGAAAACATGCATCCTTAGGCATCCTTAGGTGCCTTTAAGAAGCTTAGATAAATGTTTAGGTACAGCCAATCCTGCCACCAGATGGTGCAGTTAATTAAATTATCTCCTCAGGTTTCTTTCCATGCCCTGGTGTGTAACAGTGCATCATGACCTTTTTATCATAATATCTTTCTTTTGGGTAAGCTCATGATGCATGACCTCCAAGGAGAGGGTTAAAACAATTGTGCCACTAAACTAAGCAGAGGAACTCAAGGTTTGTGTCCTTGGTGGAGGGGCTGCTGCAGAAAAATTACATCAAAAGGACTCTGACTGGGAAGCAGAAAAGGAGAATCACCTGCAAGCTGCTACCAAAACTGAGCTAAAAAGACAGCAGAGCTACAGTATTTAGAAAAAGTAAATATACTGTGAATTTGTTTCACACAGCAGGGCAGCCTGGCAACATTTGGCACACTAAAGTGTAGGCTCAGGTACGCTATTTTTTCTGCCTGTTCTTTGGCCAGAGAAAATCTAGCTCTGGCTTGCAGCTGTGAGCATGAACTCTCAGTCCTGCTGCAGGTGGCTGTAGATCTGAGGTAGATTGAACCCATAGTGTTGAAGATGCCTCTCTATTTTACACCTTTTCTCCCCACATTTTCTTTCCAGGAAAGATGATTCTAAACTGCTGTGCCACTGGTCTGAAATACAGTGTCCAGACCATAAGAGGCTTAGGCTTTATAGCTGTGAAGCTATAAAACGCAGGGGGAAAGTTGTTTTGAAACTTCACAAAACAGTCCAAGAAAAAATATTTTAGGGGAGAAGGTAGTGGTGAGCATAAAACTAAAACTAAAACTTAAAAAAAAAAAAAAAAAAAAAAAGGGGCAGATGCTGGTTCCATAAAGAACAGGCACAGGGAGCTCAAACCCCAGGGCAGACCTGTGGGGGTGACTGGAGTCTCTTCTGAAGGCAAAGAGCCAAGGGTAAGTGTTTCCCTGGGTGTATGTCTGGTTCCATAGAGAACAGGCACAGGGAGCTAAAACCCCAGGGCAGACCTGCGGGGGTGACTGGAGTCTCTTCTGAAGGCAAAGAGCCAAGGGGAAGTGTTTCCCTGGGTGTATGTCCCTGCCAAAGCACTGTAGCTCTGAGATCCCAGTTCAGGAGGGTTCTGGGCAGCTTCACTGACTTCTGGTATTGCACCTTCACCTTTTACTGACCCGTGATGACTCCTCAGGCTTAGAGATGACATCCAGGATGAGTTGTTCTGTCACCTTCCTGGGGATGAAGGTGAAGCTGATGGGCTTGTGGTTTCCTGGGTGCTCCTTGCTGCCCCTTTTGAAGACAGCAGTGATGGTGACTTTTCCCCGAGAGCTCAGGCACCTCTCCTGGGGGACCACCTCCCCTGACCTGTGGGCAGTGCTCCCTGTGCCAGGGGCAGGAGTGGAAATTTCCCCTGGTCAGGGTTGGAGCCTTCAGAATTTAGAATGAGAATATTTGGTGACCAAAAAGCAATGCCATTATCAGGTCCTTGTTCAGGATGCACTTTACAGCTGGTGGAATGATGAAGGCAGGCTATGAATATTAGAAACTGTTTTATAGAAATCATACAGTTCCTGTCTATTACAGCATAAAAACAGGTGGACTTGATGATCATAAGAGGTCTTTTTCAACCTAAATGATTCTATGATTATCTAGACTTGGTCATTTGGGGAAGAATTATCATGAACGCATAATGCCATCTTAAAATATAAATCTCAGAAACAGATTCCAATGTTCCCAAGTTTAGGAAAGTCCTCAAATCCAAAAATGGCCAGGTAAGATTTGCTGCTTGCCTGCAAGATTATCCTGGGTCTGTGGAATCATAGAATGGTTTGGGTTGGAAGGGACCTTAAATTTCCACCTCCCTATGCCTAGCATTATTAGAGCATGTCCTATTCACAGGTGCCATGCCCTTTTCTGCAGTTGTTGGTCAACTCTCATCTGGAGCTCAGGACACCTTGCACAGGCTGTTTTCATCAACACTTCTCAGAGGAGAGGGAATACAGATTACAGCTATTCCTAAAGAAGAAATCAATCAACACTGAACAGCTGTCATGACAATATTCCACATCTGGACCAATTAAATGTCACTACCTGCACTCCTCTACAGTACCTGCAGAGGTGCCAGCATTTGTGTTCCTGCCACCTGTGTTCCTGTCTTTCATAAATCAGCTTTACCTCCACCACCCTGTGTGCTGTTCACTGCCAAAGTCTTGCACATCTTCCAGCTCCTCAGGAGCAGCAAACCACAGTGGGTGTAGGCTCAGCAGCACTGCCATATCACTACTAGATGACAACTAGACAACAAAATTTCACAATCCACTTTAGAAGGCATGGTTGCAGTTTACATTGCACAAAGGGAAACCAGCTATGGAAAATTCCAAACAATAACTTGGGAGAGAAAAGCCAAACTTTTAGGTAGAACGGAGTTCTCTGGAAGGAGTCTGTTGTAATTTCAGGCATGGCTCTCCACCAACACAGAGCTCATATGAGGCCTGCATGGGTTTAAAGGTCAATTTATCTCTGGCCTTTTCATCAGCCTGAGTAAATACAGGCACTACTGGCCAGCCCAGCTCTGCAACACAGTTTGCAGAGGTGCTGAACCTAGAAGAGGGTTTCATGCATAGTGACCTCCAGGAGCTGTGCTATTCCATGTTGTGCAATCCCTGGTTCAGGGGGAAAGCTATACCTGCTTCTCAAGGGAATGAGATCTCATAATGCAACAAAGGCCAGTGTTCATGGGGATGTGGCTATTTTGGTTTAAAAGATACAGGCACATCAAAGTATCTCATTTCAGAATACCTTCCTTCATTAAGCCAGCCTCATAGTTATATAATGTGCAATCCCAGAGCCTCGTATGAAAATGTCAGGATTTTTTTTCAGAAATACAAAATACAAAAATATATATGCCAAATATATTTGATAATTAATCATAGTGTGTTTACTTTGCTTATGTCTACCATTTTCATTGGCCAGTCAATCCCAGGTGAAATGCTGACTTTTCTAATGAACTCAAGGTATTTGAAATCACTAACCAATATTCAAAAGGCCAGCTCTTTCTGGTGTTGTCTATACACATTCTTCAGGTATGAAAGTATGCAAATACACTTGGTTTATTAAAATCTTACCTCAGTGCTAAGGCACTTATGACTGTGAATTCAGAGGACTTGACTGACAGAACTGCTTCAATTGCTTTACTTGACTGACATAGATTAAAAGTCATATTTAATTGTAAAAAGAATTACCAGGTGAGATATTTCTTGTACCTTTGTCCAGGTATTTCTGAACAGGTACCAGTTCCAGAAAACACTGTGACTTAGACAAATGTCTGTCTGTTTGCACATGTTAAGGTTCTTTTCATTTAAAATCATACCTGAAAAGAAAAATAGGTTTTTTTCCACACCCAATTGTTTTAGAATAGCAATAAAAACTGTAACAGAGGCTTTCAGAAAGCAGTCCCTGACAGCAGCAAGAATCGCTCCACTGACCCTTGACATCACCAGAACAAGATTGCAAAATACATCAGTGATCTGCAACACGTCAAGCAAAAATACATGGCAGAAGCAGCAAACAAACCAGCCCCTCCCACCACAGTCTGCAATTCTAAAAACCCCCAACAATGAAACTTATTTTGTGACTTATCTCCAAACTGGTGAAAACATGGAGGATGAATCACCCCTCAGCTGAACAAACCACAAGTGGAAGAACAGTAAGGAGTGTCACTGCTCCCAGCAAAATGCCACAGCGGTTTTCCCAATCACTGTGCTTATGTTGCAGATACATACAGGGAATGAGAGCAAAGACTGAAGGAGTTCAGGCTCACACAACAAAAGGAGAGAACGGCAATAATGTGGAACCAGAAGTAAATAATGCAAAGCAAAACAGACCAAAAGGATGCTAGGGAAGCAGGCAAGACTTCAAAAAGAGCACAGATCCAAACCAGTGCATTGTCTGATCCCAGGGCATCATTTGGAGTTTTGATGGAATATTAGACAATGCTCTCAGGCACATGGTGGGATTCTTGGGGCTGTTTTTTGCAGGGCCAGGAGTTGGACTTTGATGACCCTTGTAGGTCCCTTCCAACTCAGGATATTCTACAATTCTAAGATTTAAAATAAAACAGTGTCTGAACTAGGAAAGTGGATGGAAATAGCCCTGCAGAGTACCCTACTGCTGAGTGCCTGCACACAAAGATTTACAAATACCTGACACATCCCCAGCAGGTATCAACCATTCCCTAGACAGGCATGAGGGAAAGCCATAGCCCCTCCATGTAGAAAGGAGTCAATCAGAAAAATGCACACACTGGCTCAGGACCAAGACTTTGATCCTATCAGAGGAAAGCAGAAGACTCACCTTGATTTTTTTTTTTTTTTTTTTTTTTTTTTTTTTTTTTGCCATCTGTCATGAAATGCAAATTGCCAGAAGATGGAGGATCTCTGCAATTCTACTCCCAAGCCTGAGGACAGTAGGGTCAGGTATTTGAACACGACAAACTTCTGTTTTCACATTGCAACCTAGATGGTTGATATCAGAGATCCTAGGTGATATTCTGGATTCTAGGTGATATTCTGCTTCAAGGATCTAGGTCATGAAGATAGAGCCAGGGCCAGGTGAGGTCTTTAGGTAAAATAGTCAAAGCTGCCCTTGGCCCTGGCAATTCCATTCAATGCAGTCACCAGCAACAACAAGAAACTATATGTCCTGTAGCTGAGGAATGGGACAAAACAAGGGGCCCAGATGCTGTTTGGCTTCTTGATCACATCTGTAAAGTAGCAGCACTTTAAAATACCCTGTTTGGTACTGATCATCTCCTCTAAAATCTGCTATTTGTAAAATACAAGCCACAGTAACACTAACTATGTGCTGGCTACCTCATGAAACCAAAATACTAATAATGAGAAATGTGAGAGAAGATTGAATAATATTTCAATTTGAAAACTATTGTTCACTGTAGGGACAGTAGTTAAAATTCTGATGTATCCAAACTCATTTTTATCACACTGATACTAGAAGATTGGCTTCAACAGGAGATGTGTAAACATAAAATGAATACAGCAGCCTCATTTTGCAGAAAACAAAGAGACTTATGTGTGATCCTAGCTGCCCAACACAGAAGTGCTAGTATAAACAAAGCCCCTTTGCAAGTTCAGCTTATCAAAATAACCAAGCACCTCTAAAGGAGACACCTATAAAATGGAAGACATTAAGCAAAGTTAGCCCTAAATACTTTGAGAGACTAAAAATAGCACGAATATGAAAAGCCCTGCTTATTGTCAGATCCAGATTCTATGAATTTTAAACTATTGTACATCTAGTAAGAGGATATGTATGCAATTTTTAAATTGTTTAGAGGAGGTCTGTGTTTATGGATATGAGTTTAAGAAAGAAGTATGCAAGGAAAATTTGATGAGGAGCTGGACTTTGGAATTTATAGGGTAATTAAAGATTTTGGATGAAGTTTAGGCCTGAAAGGAATGAAAACCGTATATAGAATAAAAAATATAACGTGCATGGAAAATCTAAACAAAACCTCAGAGAACAGGATCAAGCCCTGACCTCAGAAGATTTAGCACAGAAAGATTTGGATTAAAATCAGCACTTGGCAATGCTGGGATTTTGAGTATTTAGAAAACAGTGTCTAAAGGGCAATTATAAGATAAAAACTTGATTCTGGTCCAGCACACAGCTCATGTTGCTTGTGTCTGTGGCTGCACAAAATCTGTGCAGTGACATTAAAAAGGTGCAAGGCTCCAGCCTTTCCATGCTTAAGGGTCCTTTGTGCCCATCCAGGAAGATGTTTCAGCTTTGTCCCAGGGCACTGAGGGACACTGAGGATGAGCAGGACCACACAGACCTTTGCAAGGCAGTCCCAACCTTCCTGAAGGAGAAGGAGCCACGTCATCTTAAGCTCACAGCCTCCTGCTGCTTCTCAGGAGCAAAGATCCTATGGTTTGTACAAAACAAATCCAGTAGTAAGTTTCCAGGAAAGCTTTGTGTTGGTTTCTCCCTTTCTCCTAAGATAGAAGTATAAGATACACTTCTGTCACCTTCACTGGAGAATGGTATGAGTAGCTCTTTGCTCCCCAAGCACATAGCTGGGGTGGGACTGAGTTCACTGGTTCTAATCATCTCAAAGTTTATTCAAGCCAGGTCAATTAAGTGTCCTTTGAGAGAACAGAATCTCAGGAGGAAACTCACCCTGCCTGTCTTGATTAACTGCTCTAGTACAGCATAAATCAGTCTCCAGAACTACCTGTCCCTCCCATGGCCCAGAGAAGGGATCTTGAGAGCCAGTGCAGATGAGCAGCATAAGATGAAATGAATCCCACTGTACAAACAATAACATCTTTACCTTCTCCTCTTTAAATTTTGATTTTTCACTAGCAAGCATATTTCCTAATCTATTAATTATTTTCAGGGCTTTTCACTGAAGCCATTCCAGCTTATACAGGGCCATCTTGGACTGTGGAAATGTGCAGGGAACAACATCCCCCCACTGTTCACAGCAGCATTGCCACGTACACACATTGTAACACCTAATACATGCACAATAACCTCCTTATCAATACATGATAGCCTGTGTCCTGTTGTTCATTACTTTAATTCTTTCCCAAGTTTGCACTGTAGGAGATTCTGGAATATCTTCCTGTATGTTTTTTTCCTTCAGGATAACATGAGGTTTGCTACTGATGATGGGCTATTTTGTCACAGCTAAAAATTAGGGAGTGAGGCAGAAGAAACATGGGGGGGGGGGAAGATAAAGAGAATGAGGAGCCAGAGGAATGCAAACCTAGGAACTTTTGACTCCCATAAAGGTGAAATAAATCAGCAATGAATTAATAATGAAGGCTGGTGGTGGACAGACTGGAAGGGGGCTATCTTTCAAGTGACAGATGGAAACAGTGTGCTGTGACTTCCATAGATGCAAAGCAGCAGGACCATCATGATCAAGAGAAAATAAAATGTCACCAGCCATTAGTCACAAGAAAACATTTGGCATGAGCGAGATGCATAACTTGTCTCTTCAGGAATTCTTCAGATTAGGTTATTGGTGAAGAACATGGTAGATTTTTTTTGCTAAAGGGATGAAAGTGTTCTGTTTCCTCGTGTATTCTGAGGCATGCCAGTGCATTTGCACAGGACATTGTCTGTTTAGAGGTAGGAGATGGAATTTCACTGTTCTCATCTGCCTTGCATCTTTAGGTTTTGCTCATCTAGTTCAAGAGAAAAAGAACTAAGCTCAAACAGATTTTAAACAAGGGTCAGTAAAATAATAGGTATTATATAGCAAGAACTGTTGGCTTTCAGTTCAGAACATGTCTTCTGGTCACTACTTTAAAAACACTGATTATTTTTGAGCAACACTCTTTGATAAGTCTGTTCTTAAGTCCGTCTGAAGCGGCAACATGGTAATTTCTAAGGTACTTTAATTTTTCTAACTGCTTTACTTCTATATAAAACCTTGTTTTCCATTCTGTCATTATCCTTGCCTGTATGGGTGACCTGCAGACCCATTCCCCAGGAATTCTGCATGGCAGGACTGACATTGCCCATGAACAAATGTGAAGTGTCTTTAGAAATTGGCACAAGTCCACATCACAGATGCCATGGCAGCGCCAAGCACCTCTGCATGCAGGTATTCATGCTAATAACAATAGTGAACACTACCACAAACCTGAAAATGAAGTTCTTTTGGAGGAAAATTTTGCAAAAAAAAGAGAAGCAATAGGAAATTGGATCAGCCTGAACTGTAGCTAATTGTCAGGAAGAAATTAGCTGCAGTGCAAGGATGAGCTTGACTTTGGGGAATTAATTTATGTTAGTTTAAGGGTTTTCCCCTGTTTTTTCTTTGTTGGTTACATTAGTAAGTATGCACGTATTTGCATGATTACCATTATTGTTTTTAATCCTTCCATCAGAATGGTGGTTACACCAGTCACAGATTTATAAAAGTGGGCTCATTAGAATAAACAGATGGAAAAGAAACCAGAAGAAGTAGGATATCTGGAATGCTTTGAGACATCACATCAGTTTTCTTCCACTCCTTCTTGGGGTAACATTACACAAACAGTCTTGATGAATGGCTTCTCTGTGAGATCTAATAAGGGAACATGTGACTGACTCCTTGTTGTCTTAGAGCCTACATGGCCTCCCTCCACTGAATGGGAGGCTGCCTCTATACCCTTTGGACCAGGAAGATCCTTAAATCCACAGACAAATGGTAATAATAAGAAAGCTAAAATTATTTTGTTCTAAAACCTTTGCACTTGTATTAAATAATTATGGCATCAGTAGGGACCTAATTTTGGGAGCTGCTCCTGCCTGGGGGTGGGACAGGCCTGGGATTTCACCCTCCCTTGGGGGTCCCCATGATCCTTGTCCCCACCCCCAGGGAACTTCAGGCTGGCTGCGTCAGGGTAGTCAGACCCTTGCTCTGCTCTTGTGCTGCGGCTCTGTGTGCGCTCAGAATGTGAATGTTTGCATTCACTCATTGCTTCTACTAATAGGCTTAATCTTGTAGGTTTTACATTTAATGATCAGTCCTACTTTGAATGCAATCTGATTGATAAAATATTCAATTTTTGCTTATTAGCTCTAGGTGAATGTCAGACTGTGTATGCTGGATTAAAACTCTTCGCTGTTAACATTTACTTCTCCAGTTAACATTCACTTCTCCAGTCATCTTTTTCTTTTTTCCAAGATACATTTCAGTCATGGCTGATGCCACTGTGGAGTGCAGGGACAGAGCAGACAACCTGCTGAGACACCTTGCAGCAGTTTTTCCCTAGTGGAAAGCCTGGCATGCAGCTTATGCTCATTTAATTGTGCAGTATTTCAAAAGCACTGACATGCTTTCACAATTTCTGCACTGATTGCAGAAATGAGGGAAATTTGAAACTGTGTAAAATATATGTTTAGCAACATATTTAAATCTGCCTGTCTTCTGCAACCTCAGTATTCAGCAAGCACGAAGGCACTAAGCAGGAGAACAGCATGGCTTGGTTGCCATGAGGGAGGTGTCAATCCATGTTCACCCCTCCTTTGAGGGATTGTTCACCAGGGATGAAGTGCAAGAACCAGATTCACTGGGGGCCTGAAAGCTCCAAGGCTCAGAGCACGCTCAGGTTATGTCAGGACAGGGGTGGAAAAGGGTGGGAGGAGGATGAACACCCAGAGATCACTGACAGGGACCTGGCACAGTGGGATTTTGCATTCAGACCAGGAATTTAGAAAAATTCCTGGCTTCAATCACATCCCTGCACCTGAAGCAGGTGCTAATACAGTCTGCAGGTAACAGAGGAATCCATTGTGATGCTTTGACTGAAGGTGATGTTAATATCCATTTACTTGCCAGGAAGTTTCAGAGATGTGAACCATCTTGTCCTGAAGAAGAGACTTTCCCTCTGAACATGTTGAAGAAAAACTGTAGCACATAAACAACAAAAAACTGGGTTTTTATAATGCACTACTATTTAAGGAGTAGAAACTGAGAGTATGTGTAATTTAAAAAGCTGCACAGTGGTTTTACCAGCCACTGACCAGTCAGTGATGAATCATGTGCCTAAATTCTACCTCTTACACTTTGTAAATGTGGAGATCTTTGGCTGTGACTCCTACTCCATCAACTTTCCACTAAGTCCTCAAAATTTAGTCCCTGGCTGTTGGTACATTTTCTACCAGAGAGCATAGCTATTGTGCCATTTCATTGCCACAGTGTCAGAGAGCCTAAGAAAATTTATGAAAACAATGTATTTTATCTCAGACAAGCTCTAGTCTGAGGTGAGGAAATGTGTAGGCTCTCAGCTGCTGTGTTTTCACAGAAAGTTTGCTCTGCTTTTAACATCATCCATTCAAAGGATAATATGCCAAAATCCAGGCAGAACACACTTTATCTATTTAATTAGTTAGAACTACATGGGATGAGAGAAGTAATGGAACCATAAAAACCAGGAACTGAATCTTAATGTGATTAGATGTGAGGGTTCCAGACCAAAAAAAAAAAAAAAAAACCGAAAAAACTTTATGCCATTAGAGAGGCATAAAGTTTGTTATTATTTTATTAGAGTTTTTTATTATTTTATTAGAGTTTAATTATTACTTTATTAGAGTTCTGTACACCATTCTGCTCATACCTGTTGAAGACAGATACTTTTGGACTGGGATCTGCATATAAAATTGTTATTAGGATCAGCAAAGGTGTATCCCAATATTTGAGGATCCTAAAGTGCTTGACAAGCATCACAACATTGCAAACAGAAAAGCAAAGAGGGGGACACAGAACCTGTTTAAATGTACCATGGTGTGCTAGCTTTTGTACTGGCTGGGGTTACCATCACATATGGTGTAAACACTTCAGAAGCAGAAGCTACTGAGATGAAAAAAAGAACCTTTGAACCAGACTTATTGCAGGAGAGAGGAGGGAAAAAACACCAACCTGGCTTTGGGAGAAGTTTGGCCAGATCTGGACAGTGCTGGATTTATTCACTAGCAGGATTATATAATGTGTCCATGAACATACAGAAACAGACTTAATGACACTGATTTTTGCTCTTAACAGGAGCAAAACTGTGTCTTAACAGGAGCCTTTTGAGGGCTTTGTGTCCTCCAACACTTCCATGGACCTTCATGGGACGTGCACCACATTCCCTCAAATGCAGGCAACACAGCCTTCTGTTTCAAACACACCATTTATAAAGTTGCTCTAGACAGTGCTGGATTTATTCACTAGCACGATTATATAATGTGTCCATGAACATACAGAAACAGATTTAATGACACTGATTTTTGCTCTGTTGTGTCTTAACAGGAGTCTTTTGAGGGCTTTGTGCCCTCCAACACTTCCATGGACCTTCATGGGACGTGCACCACATTCCCTCAAAGGCAGGCAACACAGCCTTCTGTTTCAAACACACCATTTATAAAGTAAATTAAAAAAATATATTGATTCTTAGAGCCCCAAGAGAAAAATAGGAACCAGAAGAATCCCAGGAATAAGTGTTATATTTTGGAAACATTAAGAGGTTGTGGCACCTGGCATTAAGTACATAAATATAACCATAGCTAACCTTGACAAGAGTCCGTAAAATTACCCATTTCTGCTTTTGGAATAGCCTTCCCCAATTTTCAGTGTTTCATAAGGGATTTGAAATGTCTCTGCAACCATTATTTCTGATAATTTGATAATTGTGTCTCTCTCAGGATAAAGAGGTCTTGGAGTTTGATTTAATCAGACAGATTCTTTCAGAGTAAGAATATGTATTTCAGTTTTAATCTATTTTCTGTACCTTTAATTTTCTTCCCTCCCATTTTGCCTAAAATTGCAGGACTGTACCCATTGTAGTCAATATTTGTGACTTCCATCACAGATTCCTGTCTCTGAACTCCATAAACTCCCACTTGAGACATTATGGAAGAGGGACAGGGAGCTCTCTCCAGACTCTCCCTCAGGGCTGCTTTTTGCAATGTACATCTGGAGGACATGGAGAATGACAGAAATTGAACAAGTGTCTTTGGCTCAGAGGATGTCCTGGAGCTGGGAACTTTGGCTCAGAGGATGTCCTGGAGCTGGGAACTTTGGCTCAGAGGATGTCCTGGAGCTGGGAACCTTCTGCCTTGAGCCTGCTGGGTGTGGGAGGTCAGGTATGACTGACGTGACTGCTGGATGGGATCCCTACAGATAAACCAGATCAAACTTATTTGCATGCTTTGAGCATCCCCAAAGCCACTTCTCCTGGTGCCACCCTCACAGTAAAATAGAAACCTGAGCAGTGGAAGGCCCATTTTAATATATATTTTATTTTAAAATTCGATATTATTTTATAGATTTACATTTTATTTTTCTGGTTCTTCCACTGTCCAGTCCTGGCATCCCCGGAACCTGTGCAATTTTTTCCAGTACCCCTGGGTGTGTAGGGGACCAGCCCGGCGGATTTGATGACACTGTGGCTTCTGGACGAGCCAGTCTTTGCCCTGTGGGGCTGCGAGCCCCTTGGGGGTCACACTCCGCTCTGTGTTCGGAGGCCGGCCTGCAGAGCACGGACACACCTCAGAGTGCCCACCTCGGCAGCCACAGGCCCCAGGGTGGCTGCAGAATGGATTCCAACACAGCCAAGCAGCGAGCCCCCGCCTGCCGCGCCTTGGCAGCCGCGCTGCTCCACCAGGGCCCGATTCCCTGCCCACGGTGAGGGCAGCAGCAGGGAGCCCGGCAGGGCGGTCGCTGGCCGCGGGTCGGTGCCCGGCCCAGCAGGAGCCCCGTTCCGGCCGGGCCCCGCAGCGGGGGCGGCGCCAGCGCGGGGCGGGACCGGCACAGCCCGGCCGGAGCCGCCGCGGGAGCAGCGAGCCCGGAGCGCCATGGCCGAGACATGCGACGTGGTCGTGGTCGGGGGCGGCATCTCAGGTGGGTGCGGGGGCGGCGGGGAGGGCGCGGGGCAGCGCGGCCGGGGATGCGCGACCCCCGCCCGGCCCGGTAAAACCGGCTGAGCACAGCCCCATCGCTCGGGCGGAGTGCCGGGTGGTGCAGGCAGAATTTTATTGTTATTATAAACTATTAGTAATGGCAATTGTAGTGTTATTTTAATTAAATTTATCTTATTTTTATTGTATAATTTACTTTATCTTTGGCTGTATTAGTATTCATTTTTATTCTTATTTATTTTTATCATTATTTAAATTATTATTTATTTCTATTATTATTTATTTTTATTATTATTGATTTCCATTATTATTATTTCCATTATTTTGGAAATACTATTTTTATTTTATTCTTTTATTATTATTCTTTTATTATTTTATTATTATTTCTTTTATTTAATTCTTTTATATTTTTATTATTTTATTCCAAAATTTTTAATTTTTAAATTATCATTTATATCCATTACCATTCATTTTTACTGCTGTTGTTCATTTTAATAATTTTTTTAAAAAATTCAATTTCATTTTATAGATTTACATTTTATTTCTCTGGTTCTTCCACTGTCCAGTCCTGGCATCCCCTGAACCTGTGCAGTTTTTTCCAGTACCCCTGGATCTTCTGGACAAGCAAGGCTAGAAGCACTCAGCATCCTCTGCAGCCAGTGCAGGGGTGTTAGGTAGAGGCCCTCGGTCACATGGGATTAATTTGAATCCTTGGCTGCCTTTTGTTCAGCGCAGGTAGAGGCATAAAGGAAAAATGCCTGAAATCAGCTGGGTGGATAGGAAGTTTCTAGCTCCCCTTTCAGCACAGGTATGGGTTTGAGAGCACGAGCAGCCTGGCAGAATGGACAGACAGCGCTGGGGCCCCGGAGCCTTCTTGCACTTGAGTGACAATCAGCTGTTTTTAACCCAGCCTGGGCTAGAAAACCTCTGTGCCTGCCCACAGTGAATCTCTCCCCTGTGCATTTTGTTCCGAGATACATGTGCTACATAAATTGTGCATGGGCAGTAGATTTTTTTTTTCCCCTGTGCCTTTGGCATATCAACAGTTGCATTTTGGTCCCTTGGTATAGGGAGGTATGGAGTGACAGCTCCTGTGCCATTGGTGATCTCCTCAGAGCAGAGAGTGTGCACACATCCACAGATTCAGCAGTATCTCTGCCAAACCACAAATTACTTATGACCTGTTACAAAATGTGATTTTGTCCATCTGTTTTTCATATGGCTTTTAATTTCCACTATTTATTTATATATAATTCTAGATGTCTGTTTAACTGTCATGTTAAGGTGTGTAGCATGCCGTTTGAATGATATATAAAATGCAGAGACAAAATCATAGGCATTATTTCCTAAGGACGATTCTCTGATAACAAACTGTTGAATAATGTTTGAATGTTTCAAGTATGTTTATACAAACAGCAAAAATTAACCACTGCTTTTCTATAAAGCACAGTGGATTCTGAACACAGTGTTACGGCTAATTTTTAACTTACACCCTGTGTCACAGTGAAACTCAGTTAAAGTAATCAGCCCATGGTAAATGTCTTTTCATGCCTTGTAAACAAAAACATTTCCAGTGGCATGGTTTTGTACAGCAGTGGTGCTCCATTCCCTCTGTTGAATGAGTTGGAGTGAAAGAGTCAGTGTAACAGCTTTTAAACTACCCTTGTTATCCCTGGTTGCCATGGGAATATTTTCGTGGCAGGCCTGCACAGCCCACTTAGGTTTTTCTGGAAGAGCATCAGGACAGGGGAGCAGTGCTGAGCTCTGGTCAATTGTGTGCCTTAGGTTTTTCTGGAAGAGCATCAGGACAGAGGAGCAGTGCTGAGCTCTGGTCAATCGTGTGCTTCACTCTTTGCCACCTGTAGACAGCAGCAAGTGGCAGGGGGAACCAATTATCTGTTTACTTCCCTTTACACTAAATACCCACCAAAATGCTCCTGTTTCGTGCTGTCTTCCCGCAAAGGTTGGAAAAATATACAGGCACAAAAATTGTTATTGGCCAAGTACCCCTCTTCAGTCCCTTTCCTTTAGCTGTGCATACAGCTCCTGCTCACCTCTGATTCCCACTGTCTGTAAGTCATTGAACTTGCAGCCAGATGATGGAACTGTGGTTTTAGATCTCCTTACACTGATTTAAAACCCCTGCTAACATGCACAGCTGCTGCTGAGATCTCTTCTCCTGTCCACCAGAGAGTGAAGTGTATGATTTTTGAAATGAGGCACCCCTTGGAGACTGGTTTGTTGCTGCTCCACAATTCGTGTGTGTTCCTTCAGAAAGTCTCTGGATTTGAGCTGCCTGAGGCTCTTCTGACCAAGGCTCTGTGGTTGCTGCCTGTGAAAACAGCAGAAGGTTCTTGTCACATTGTAGTGTGCTCCAGCCACCTGCTCCAGCCCCAGCAAAGCAGGGAATTGCAGAGCAAACAAAGACTTGCTGTGCCAGCAGGAGGATGCACACAAACAAGTGTCACAGAGCTGCCACTTGGCCATCTCCTTTCTCTCTATTTCTGCAGGTAGAGCAAGCTGTGCATTTGCAGGCTCAGACCCTCTTTGGCAGCAGCTCTGCCTGTCTTTTTATCCAGATGTAATTAGTAGGGTTTAAAATGTAAAGACTGAAATCCTGATCATGAAATAACAGTGCAGAGGTCTTCACAACCCTGGGCAGTCTCTGTTCTTTTATCTGAAGATGCCACTTCCTTTGCTGAATCATTTTTAGTGTCCTTTATTGCAGGTTTGATAAAAGGGAAGAATAAAACTAAGGAACTGGCCAATTTAAATTTTATGTAATGAAAATATACTCAAAATTAGTCTTCACTTCTTTCAAGTCAGAGTAATGGTCTGTGGCTTCGCTGAAGTTGTCAGGTAATCTCAATAATATTGATGATAATGAAGACCTTTGAGGAACAGGAGGATTTACTAAGGGTAGATTCTGTTTTATGGGTAAAACTTCAGCAAAAGCTTTGGAAATTTTTTGCAAATGGTGCAGATTAAAAAGAAATATTTAAAAAGAAAATTTCCCAGAGTCAAAGAGCATATATGAAAATGCTTAGCCACACATTGCGTGCAGTATGCCTGGTACTCAAGAATATTTAGATCAGAAGCATAACAAAAGCTCTTAGAGCTGGAATGTGCATCGTGACAGGTTCTTCTCTTTGCTTAGAGACTCACTTTTACTTTGGAGGGCTCCTTTAGCACGAGGATCAAAACAACTATGAGAAAACTATACAGTTGCAACATCAAACTTGTTTATCTTCTTAATTGAGAAATCAGTGACTTCAAATAAAATCTTGAAATCTGCTCAGAGATTTTCTTTTAAAGACTTTCTCCTTTTGTTTTCAAAAATGTCTTCCTGTCCCTGTTTTTGCCTTGGGAACTGCTTTCCTTGTTTTGTTTTCAAGTAGTTTATCAGATTTTATTCTAATCTTATGCTTAAAAAAATGCATCTCTTAAATCTCTAGTGCACAGATTTTACAATCAAAGTGAGGGTAGTTGAATGTTTTTTCCTTAAAGGTGAAGTCTTTTCTTAATTATAATAAGAAAATTAATACTGTTTGAAGTATGCTTGGTTTTTTGCTGTTCACAAGCAACCTGTCATGTTCCTGTAAGCTTGGAACAAAAACATACTGTAAAATAAAGTAATTCTGTTGTTATGTTGGGTTTACGTATCTATTCTTGCATTATATTGATGCCACTGTGCTCTCTACTGTTCTTAAGCCTCACTTTCAATTTGTGTGACAATTTAATGTGCTGTATAATTACAGTAGCTCTCACTGCAGCTGTGAACCACTGTCAAGTTACTCCAAAAATAAAAACGAAACCGAAACATTCCAAAACAGACCAGGTGTTTTGAGGGCTATTATCTGATGGTATTCTATCTGTTTAAAAATAGACTGATGCAGAGGGCAAGATTGTTTTTTAAAACAGATCTGGGACAAGTTGTAAAAAAACTATAGATGAAATACATAATATTCAGTAGATACTTGTTTCTTTTTGCCCTCTGGTAGTAAATTACAATGTCTCGATACTCCTCCTCTGGAAAGATGGTTCACCAAACAAGACAATCTTTTTGGAGAACATTACTAGCTGGGAATCCTATGCTAGATGTCCATTTGGAGAAGAAAAAAAACCCACAAAACCAAAATTGAGGCATGGGTGGAACAGCTGTTCATGATGAACCAGATTAGATCAGTCAGTGGGAGGACTCTGACCCTCTCCAGGGAATGTCACCCTCTCTGGGATGCACTCTGCCAAAGGGAATCCAGGACATTTTCCTGTCAGTTGGCGTGATGAAGCTCTTGGTTCACATTTTCAGTCACCTGTCTCTCTGTCTGACAGCAAGAATTATTACTTTTGTACTCAACCACTCTCATGGCTAAAGCAGTATGAGCCAGTTAGATGGAATCTGCATTTGACTTTTAGACATTTCACAGAAAAAAAACTTGGCAATGCACAGTAAACAGAACAGAAAGCAGCTGCATAATGTTGTGAAATGGTTGGGTAGCCTAGGCAGCAGGGACAGCTCTTGTAATTCACCGTCTGAGACCTCCTAATTGGTCTGAGAGTTGATTTGATAAGAAGCTTTCCAGCCTACCTGCAGGAGCCATCTCATCTCACAAGGCTCAGGGTGATGCTTCATTAAGGAAAGGTTTTTCATTAGCTTATTTAACCATTATGGAAGGGTGTTGTTAGGGAAAGCTCATTCAGTCTGTTCAGCAAAATGTGAAAACTACCATGGAAGGGGAAAAAAGGTAAGTTAGGATGGTAAAACTTTGGGAAAGGAATTGCTGTTGTATCTATTATGGGAAATATGTTAAGCTATTAAGGGAAATAACTGGTAGGGAACCAAAGCTTATGTGCAGCAGTGGGTGTTAAAGTTACAAATGGGAGAGTCCACAGGATTTTCTTATCTGTGCTGCTGAATGGCTTTTTTTTTTTTTTTTTTTCTTTTTTTTTTGGGCCAACAAGATTTTCAGGAGAGACTTGTAAGCAAGTTCTGTGTATTGTTTGCTTGGACAGCCACCTGCAGGGATGCTTTGAGTTGGTGACATTTGTCAGAGATTGGTCCAGCACTTGACTAGAGCCTAATCACACTGAAGGTGGTGAGTGGTGTTTGTCTGCATTAGGGAGTTGGTTCAGATCAAGTGTGTGATGTTCTGCACTGTTTTTTTCACATAGATATTTCCAGCTGTTTGTCTTGGGAAACTTAGTTTCCTTGATCAAAGATAGTGACATGGAAAGAGTATTTCAATTTTGTGCTCTTCTTCCTTCCATGAAGGCACAGTTAAAAATTGTTTACTTGGTCATCTTTGGACCAGAGATGTGCACCCGCATCCTCTGTGTCCATCCTTTCTGTTTTCTCCTTGCCTACTTCTCTTTCTTTCATTTTCTTGTAGCATCAAGAGTTTGCCAAAAGATCACATTCTGCGTACTTGTGAATCATGATTTGCTCATTTTACTCCTTGGCACCACCAAGTTCAGGAGTTATTTTAGAGAAATGCAATTCATTGTGCTTCCCCTGCTGTAAGGAGTGAACAGTGTCAGTCTCCAGCAAGCCACACGATGTCAGACACCACAGGGACACAGGTCTGGGTTAAACACTGATGCCTGTGGTCCCAGTGGCTGTGAAGAGCAGCCCTCTGCTCTGGCTCCATCCTGGAGCATTCAGGCTGTCTAAGATGATCTCAGGAGTGTGTTGACAAGGATGCTGTTGACTGCTGGAAGTACTCTTACTGTTGTGTGTATGTAGCCTTATCCAAAGCTGGAGAGATGTGCCAAAAAGCTGCGTAATCATGTTTGCACTGCCTAAGAGGCAGCCTGAGCAGTGTGGGCTTACACAGCCCTGACAGTCCCAGAGGTAAACTTCCAGTGCTGCTGTATTATTATAAACCAGCAGAGAGTTTGCTCTATATTTACATATCTTTCGCAGCAGCTGATGACAATGCATTAGGCCTTATGCTTAATTTAATCAATTCAGAAGGCTTTTCTTCTTCAGAAGTTATTATTCTGTATGTAAACAATCTGGGGGATTTTGGCACATTTCCCACTGCCACGGTTTCCTTCTCCCTAACACAACTGACAACTGTAATTAAATAGTTACGTTATTTCATGATAAAAAGCCATGTTGTCTCTCTGCCCCTTCCCAAAAGAGGAGTTGTTTGCCTTTTGTTCTGTCTCTGTTCTTCAGCAGTTATTTCACAGAGTGCACTGATACAGCACTGAAGTTTGTCATGCTTATAAAAGTTTACTGAGCAGGGTCCTAGATTATTGAAGACCTTCCTTTGCATTTCCTTTGCCAACAATATGTCTTGATGTCCTTACAAACCACTCAGGGATGATTCTAAAATCAGTGGTCATTCCTGGGGAATTGTAGTCATAGGACAGTTTGGGCTGAAAGGGACCTCTAAAGGTCATCTATTCCAACTGCCCTGCAATAAGCAGGGACATCTTCAGCTAGATCAGGTTGCTCAGAGCCCTGTCCAACCTGGCCTTGAATGTTTCCACTGCCTCTCCTGTCCAACCTGTTCCAGCATTTCACCATCCTCATTGTTAGAAATTACTTTCTAATCTGAATCTACCCTCTTCTAGTCTAAAAATCATTATCCCTTGTCTTATTGTGACAGGCCCTACTAAGAAATTCATCCTCATATTTCTGATAAACCTCTTTTGGCACTGGGAGCTGTTATATGGTCTTCTCAGAGACCTCTCTTCTGCAGGCTGAACAGCCCATGTTCTCTCAGCCTTTCCTCATAGGAAAGGTCTTTCATCCCTTGGATCATCTCTGTGGGCCTCCTCTGGACCTGCTGAAAGAGGTTCTTATCTTTTTTTGTGGTGAGGACTCCAGGGCTTCAGCCAGGCTTTGGTTTCTTGAGGAAATTCCATTCATCTCAATCAAGTTTCAATCATTTAATTTTTATATAGCCATTTTTTAACTTAACATGATTTTCCTTCTGGGCAGATAACCTATTTCATCCTTGTAAACTTATGTCAGGTGTTATTATCATTGCTGCCTTGAAGGATGGTCAAAATGGGATCATTCATCTAATCCACTGGGTTTTTTTTTTCCTTTGTGGGCTGATCCATGTCTAAGGTTTATAATTTTGTAATGCTGCATTATTCTTCTTCAACATTTTTTTTGCTGTTTTCAGTGATCAGTGAGGCTGCACTACAGGCCATTGGTATTTAAACCATGAATGACTAGCATTCTTCTAAATAACACACCCATGTTCTTGTATTTTGCACAACTTTCTCTGTCCTGTCAGTTTTCTGTTCAAACAGCTTGCTTAAAAGAAAAATCAGTATAAAGTTCACTTGGAAAACCATATTTTCTCCACAAACCATTATTTGGTTTGGGGCTGGAAGGGAAGAGAAAGAAGAATGGTCATCAGGGTCTCATTTGGGGAGACCCTGAGTTCTGGATAAGGTAGTAATAGAAGAGGTGCTGAAAAGTGCCTGTCAAGCCAGAGAGGAGTTGCATTGACCTAGTCAAGAAACATTGATAATATTATTTATGGGAAGAGCTTCTGATTCTGCGCCACCCACAGCTCCACAAGACTCAACTGTGTGAGTTTTGTGGGCTCTTGACAGCATCAGGAGCAGCAGCAGCAGTGGTTGGAGAGCAAGGAACCACCCAGGGAAATAATGGGCATTGGGATTTTTGTAGGGGCTCTGTGTGTGATTGTGTGAAAGGAGAGCAAGGGATAGGATGGGGGAAAGCAAAGTGAAAACCATCCCTGGAAGAATGGGTGGTCTCTAGTCTAGAAAGTCTGAGACCTTGTGGGTTACTTCTAGTAGCTGGCACATCTGGCAAAATAAATGACAGATGCATTAATTTTTATCACTGAAGAGTCTGGCTCTGGCTCATTAGAGGCTTGGGCATCTTGCAAGGATTAAGTTATGGTGGTGACCTGGCTTCTGTTGGCACTTCATTTTCAGGTGTTTACAAAGTTCCCTGAAATTTTGATTCATTTTAAAGCTGCTCATCTTACAGATATTACTTTGTACTGTTCAACTGTTTCATGCTTTTCAGTTTCACCCAGCTGGAAGTGAGGAGGGTGGGAGGAAAGATGCCCCTGTAGCCTCCTGCCTCCCAGGTAGCTGCTCTTTATCTTGATGGTATAATTCATATATAAAACATTGAATTGAGTCTGTTCAGTTGACTGCACACAGCAACAGCTGATCAAACAGCAGGTTCATGCTGTGCACCATGATTACCTGGATTACTAGGATAGCTTGAGTATAAACTGGGCTCATTTTTGCTTGAGTGATAAATCTGTGTTTGAATGTATTAAATATTGCAGCAAGACACCTCTTTTGTTCCAATATGAATTAATTTTTTATGAGGTAGCTTGGCCAGAGGCTGAATCAGTGCATTATGCTAAATAATGAGCACAAATGAGGAAAGGAAAGGGTGTAAATGCTTTTTTTTCCCCACTTTAGATTCTTTCATGTTTCCCTCACCATTTTTGCCCCTACACATTCTATTAGAATGGTACAAATCTAGTGGTAGCAGTTTTTCTTTCATAGCAGTGATGTTTTTATGAACTGTTTGGCTCAAGCTTCCTCCTGCCTGCACTTAGAGGTGGATGGATGGATGGATGGATGGATGGATGGATGGATGGATGGATGGATGGATGGATGGATGGAAGTCACAAGTCATCTTATTTACTGGCTCTCTTTTGGGGTTCTCTAGATGACATGTACATTCTCAGCCTTTGGTATCTCAACTGGGGAATGATTTGGGCTTTCAGCAGGGTTCATCTTAATTTTTTCGTTGTTCAAATAAATAAAATGTTCACAAATCCTTGTAGGCTTTACAATTTAGCCTCTGTGAGTGTGTGCACACCTACTTGTATATGTGGGCTATGATGATGATAGGAATTTCCAAAGAGTCTCTGGGGCGTGGCTGTTTGGAAGTGGCATTGAGAGGTGCTCAATATAAATCTGTAATTGTTATGTGCTATTTGTGTGAAAATAGTTAGCTGAAGTTCAATTAAAATGTGAAACAAAATGGGCAGCCATGGAATGAGGACATGATGAGTCTGCTGAGCTTTGCTGTTGCCCAGCCTGGCTTAGGTGAACACGTGTGAGTCATTAGATACTGAGAAATCTGGGAAATTACATGTTAATCTTTAATTTCAAGGTATGAGAATGATAGTCTGTTTATTTTTTAAGTTCACTTCTTCCAGTTGATTTTGTTTTTTGAGCATTTACTTTTCTCAGAGGACTAAAGAAAATGAATTTGTTGCTTGAGAACAAGCAAGACTTGGCAAAACAGATAAGCATTTCTCTTCTGAGGCAACTGTTGCATAATTTTACAAAATTTAGCATTTCTGTGCATTTAAGCATTTCTCTTCTGAGGCAACTGTTGCATAATTTTACAAAATTTTCCAGATGCAGCTTAGCCTTTTTTTTTCCCACATTGCTGTGTATGGAAGGCAAAACTATTCTTCAGAGTAAATCTGACTGGCATTTTATTTGCTTGTGGATCTCTTCATAGTAGTAATGCCTAAAAGGATGCCTTTAGGAAAGTGCCTGTATAGACCCTCAGCCAGTTCACTGTGCTCAGCTTTATTTGATCCAGTGCTATGATCTGTTTGCTGTAGCACTTTCAGTTCTCTCTATCCTTTTTTTTCCCCTTTATTTTTTTCTGTTGTGTTTCAAGGCAGCCCAGACTGTAAACTAGCAGAAAGGGATGCCTAAGCTAAAGGAGGCCCTGGGACTGAGGGTGTGTGATAATATCAGAGTATAAATGATAATTATATTATTTATATTGTTAATAATATTAACGTTTTCAGTATATCCTGGAGCCATAACAAAGGACACACAGAATGTGTTTGGGTTTTTTACCTGACTGAAGCCTAGAAGAAGACTTCTGACATGCTATAAAGTGTGAGGTGGCCATGGCTGTTCATGACAAGTCCATTAAATGAAGAGAACACAGTAAATGATTGATACTAGAAATACTCAACCTTTGAAAATCTGGAGTGCCCAGTTTTGTCAATATGAAGTTTCGAGGGGAACTTCAGATGTGAAAGTGAAGTGGAAACGAGGGAAGCCTTGGGCAGAACAGCTGTGCATTCAGTGCTTAAGCCTGGGTACCACTGAACCAAAGATGTTTGGTTTCCACCCAAATGCCACAAATTGTCTTCATCCCATGCTTGGCAGAGCTTGAGCTTAACACCCCACAACTTTGGTCATCCCACTTATATCTGCCCAGGCTCTGTATCACTCAACCAGCTGCAATGCTTGGGACAAGCATTGGCTGAATGTTTGCAATTCTGATTTTAAGAACTTAGTAAATGCTGCTCCCTGCACTGTGGATGGATCATCCAGGAGCTCTTGCAGGGAGATCACAGAAAGCTGGGACTAGAGTTTATGCTGCCATGAAGTCCCATTAACTCATGGGGATGCTCATATTGACCTCAGTGACAAAATTACAGAATTAGAGCTCAGACAGAAAAACTCATTGCCTTAGCTAGACAATGAAATGCCAACAGAAATAAATTATATTTGCTCATAGAGTGCTGTATCTTAGGCAGAAATGTTAGGTCTTTTGTACAAATATTTTAAGTAAATGTACATTTTAAGCAGATAGGTTGATAATGTCTCTTTTTCCTCCTTGGGGTTTCTGAAACTGTAATTTTGTTGTTTTCCTAAGCTCTGTAATGTTCTAGGTGAGTGATACTAATTTTAATGGCATTAATTGCAGCACAGTGATACAGTTTAGGAAAACAGAGTATCTCTCCCCATAGCAAAAATACTTGGGTCAAAAAAGAGTTGCTTTGCTAGTTTTCACTGTACTGTTTAGGCATGAAGGTAAGGCATGATGAGAGTGACAACTTACATTGGCCCAGGTCTACCATGGTTTTAGGTTCTGAACTGTAATTTTTGAATTTTCTTCGGTAAGATTGAGTCAGAAATCTAAATTACTATTGTTAAGATGGCCCAAATTAGAGAAGTTAAAAGGTTGCCTTCACAATGAAGGCACAGTATTCTTCACAAGAGCAAAATTCCTTGACCTTTCCATAATGTGAGGAACCTTACAAAACAATCCTGTACGACCTTAACTCACCCAGACCCTGGGCCAACACAGGTTTTGCTTTGTTGTCTTGCTTTTTGTTTTATTTACAATCCATATCTACAATGCCTTGCAGGCATTGTTGTCTCAAGCCATTATTTCAATTTAAACATTTTAGCTGGCTGATGATGAGTGATGGAGCTAAAGGTGACCAGCGCCAGGTTCAATCTCTCAGTGGTGGAGCAGTAATCAGATTGTGTTCATTAGAGCACAGACAAGACCAAGGCTATTAAATTGCAGTTTCTGGCACAGAAATGCAATGAAGAAGCTGTGGAGCACCAAGGAGAAATCCCACTGGTGCAACATTTCTGCTTGGCTGTGGGTGAGGTCTTCTCCCTGCTCCTGCCCTCCATCCCTCCAGGGTCACAGTGACATGGAAACCGTCGCTAATGCTGATGGCACTGAATTGCAGGATGTTGTGGGGACATTTCTTAGAAGGAGGTCAGAGAGCCCTGAGTATAAACAAGGACGAGTTTTGTTTGAATTTTTGAGTAATTAGGTCAAAGCAACAGCAAACTGGATTCTTCCGCTAACCAATGTAATTTTTATGTGCTTGAAACTTAATTCCTGATTTGATGGAGAGTTTTTTCTCTTTCCCCCACAAATTATCTCACCTGCTTGGGGCATATTCCTCTCAGTTTCTTCTTACTGACCTCATTCACTGCAACTGTCTTGACCACTAATGGTGATGTTCTCCCCAAATGTTCTTCTGCAGTATTAACAGACGGATTCTGTTTCTTTGGGTACAGTGCAGCAGTTTTGACCAAATTAATATATTTGCTGTATGTATTTTGCAAGTATTCCTAAGCATCAAAGATGGTAGGTCAGGGATACTGTACAAAGACATCTAGTAGTGAGGAAAGTTGTATTTCCCATGTCATCCTGCAGCAATACCAGCTTCTATCACTTTTTGTAGGTTTTGACAGATTTCCTGGAGTTTTTTCTTAATATTTTGGATACTTCAGGTGGGGATTTTTAAATTTATTTATTTGGGCTCGGGTTTATTTTTAGTGGGTTTTTTTTTGAGATTCATCACTTAAATTAAGAAAAGAAGTTAAATTCATGGTATCTCTGCTCAAGATGAGACTTATATTCAAGATCAAGAAGAAGAATACAAAGAATAAATACTAAAATAACAGTTTTAGTGTATTAAATATCCATGGACAACATGCATCTGTTGAATAATTGAATAATTCTGTTAAAAATACTTGAGTTCATCTACTTCAGACTCTGAAGTCTTACTTGTCTGTGTATAATCAGTTGTGATATGTTTCCTTTTTTTGCTGTCAGTCTTGTGAAACATTTTTGCATCCCACAATTTCTCTATTAACCCCAGGGCAGAGGGCTGTGCTTGTTCTGCAGGCTGTGTTATCCCATTTCCAAGGTGCATTTTTGGGCACCTGATGCTGAGCCTGGTGCAATGTTGGTTCACTGCTCTGGGCTGAACCAAGGCTGCTCTGCCCTCTGGCTCTGTGCAAAGCAGCATCTGCTACCTGACATCTCTGCAGATTCAGTCATTTAGATGTGGCTGAACAGGTTGACAACCAGGAAAAAAACAAAACAAAAAGCACTTTGCAAACATACCTTTTGTGTCAAAATAAATACAGGGAGGAAAATGTTGGCAAATTCCATGAATTGGAGGAAGTTCTGCATTAAGACCTGCAAGTTAATACAGCACAAGTACAATGGCAGCATTTCTTCCTACTCAATGTATAATTTTAGTCAAAGGGAGGAATTTTTTATGGTTATAAGGTGAACATTTTTTTTTTGTGCCAGCCATTTTAGAAGCTATTAATTGAATGCCTGTGGCTTAGAATTTTCTTTGCTCCTTCCATGAACTAAAATTTAGAATTTGTAGATGGTTTTTATAATTATATAAGAGAAGCAATTTTTTTTCCTAGAAAAGAGATAATAATTATGGAGGAACATGATTAAGTAGTGAGTAATGCAGAGGAAGTGCAGCAGGAATGCCTTCAGAAATTTACAGCTTTACAGAGATGCAACTTCCAGTCATGCCTTTCTAGTGTTTTTTTTTTTTTTTCTGAAATGCTAAGATTAAAAGGTGTTTCACTAAAATTGCTGATTCCAGGCAGAATAGAATGGTGTTATTAAATTTCAGTTTTTTTAGAAAATATACTTTAAAATACTCTTTAGATAGTCAAATATATTTGATTATTGGGCTACATTATAGGGCACTCCAATGAAAAATGAGACTCTTCTCACATTTGCCAATTCAAATATAAATATCATAAATATAATATTTATATTATATATAATACAAGTATATGTAATCTAAATAAACACACACATATATATGTATATAAATAAGCATATATATTGAAGGTTGGGCTCTGTGATCTTTGAATTATTTCTAAGCTTAATGATTCTGTGATTCTACAAAATAGCAGTTTGGAATTTGCCCTAGCATAAATATTTAAGATTCTCTGTTTTAAAAAAGAATTAAAAATCTATAAATATGATAAATATAATATTTATATTATATATAATACAAGTATATGTAATCTAAATAAACACACACATATATATGTATATAAATAAGCATATATATTGAAGGTTGGACTCTATGATCTTTGAATTATTTCTAAGATTAATGATTCTGTGATGCTACGAAATAGCAGTTTGGACTTTGCCCTAGCATAAATATTTAAGATTCTCTGTTTTAAAAAAGAATTAAAAATCTGAATTAGTCATTCTCTCAGGATGAGAATACTGTTGATGTTAGAAAGTGAGGTTGTAATGAAGCTGTGTAGTGAAATGATGCGATTTAAGAGGTTTAGTAGGTACAGAGACATCAAACAAGAAAGAAAGAAGTTGGAACTGAAGATGAAATAATTACTGTGATGATTACATTTGAGTCCAATCTGTGTGAATGCAGAGTGCTGCACGATGGGGAAAGAAATGATTTTCGTGACTTGAACTTGTGTTATAAGATTCTGGGGGAGGCAATCTCCCACCAGCATCTCTGGGTGGCTGCCTTGGGTACCGGGTTGCCATGGTGACAGATGGAGGCTTGCCCGGTTAAGCATCCTCTAAACACCGTGGTATTTTCAGTCTGGGGCTTCAAATAATCATCTTTGCTTCTTTGTTGTTTGCATTAATTAGCTGACTATTGGTTCTTTGAGAAGAACTGCAGGTGAGGCTGCTTTACTGTGTGATTTCTGCTGTATCTCTCTCTGTGTATTTATATAGGGCTCTCTGTGGCCCCTGGGAGAAAGCTGACCTGCGCTGGAAACTGCGCCCAATTTCTGTCTTCTGCAAAGTGGTGGCAAAAGTGGCTGAGCCCTTATATTGCAATTCAGATCTGATTCTACTGAAATGCTCCTGGGGAGCAGGGAAAACTGCTTCTGGGTGACAAAACACTGTGCATAGGAGCAATAATAGCATCAGTCACAGTTTTGGATGGTTTTTGCATTTGAATGCAGCACTTTGCCTTGCTTGTGAGGAATGGGGGCAATATCAAATATCTGCCTTTTGTTAGTGGTGTTTTAAAGTGGCAGGTAAGCCAGAGGCAGTGCTGGAATGTGAAACATGTGAAGGGTTAAACTTCTCAATAGGAGACCTTATATCATGTGTGACTGATTTTTCCAGGCTTTGCTTCACAGCCACTGTGTGTGCTCTGTCTGCAACAACTGAGGCACAGGGAGACCACTCTGCCTCTTGCTCAGAAAAGAGGTTGTGGTTTGTGGGGTTTTCTGCAGCAGCTGTTAGTTTGTGAAATGGAAACCTCAACCTCATGCCCCAATATTCACATTCTAGTGTTCATTTCCATTTTAATATGCTTTTGTTGCTGTTCCTGGTGCCTTCCCTGCCCTTGTACTACTTTGGCTCAGAGCTCTCCTTCCACAACATCCAGTCCCCTCCCTGTTATTATAGTGACAGTCCAAGAGCCCCTCTGGGGCCTTTGGTCCAGCTCCAGGAACAGGTATGGAGTGATGTGGCAGTACTGTGATTCCCAGTGTGTGAGGTACCAAAAACCAGCAACATTCCCACCTGACACTTGCACTATAATGTGGTATTTGTCACCAGCAGCCTTGAGTTATCCTGTTCTGTGTGTGCTGAGAGACCTCCTCTGGTCATTTGCTGTTCCCTCTGACCCTCCTGAGCCTCTGCCTTTGCTTCTTCCATCTTTTTCCTGTTATGTGTTTGTGATGATTTCTGCACCAAACTTGGGCCCAGAACAGAGCTGTGAAGTGGCTGAGAGGAAGGAGGGGACCACCAGCCCTTGAACTGATCACGTGATGCTTGGTTTGGGAACTCTGCAGACTGCATCTTCCAGTCCCCAAGGACACATCCCTCCCCGTGTAGAGATCAGATCTGCTGGAGGATGGGCATGGACAGGGCAGTGAGATATAACAAACCTTATCCTTGCCTCAACACTGTTCTGGTTTTCTGTTTTTGCTTCAGGAAAGAGGAAACTCCTGTCCATCTTTAACAAGTCCATGTGTGAATGTAGCAGGGGGTGGGGGAAAGGTGGCACATGCCCCAAAATGGGGAGTAAATCTTAAGTAGGTGCAATCAGGTGGATGAAAGGTGCAGGAGGAAACGAGGAGGTGGTACCTGGGCTGCCAGTCAGCTGCAGTTCAGTGGAATCTAGAGAGTTACCCTTTTACAAACTTCTCTCTTGGTTCAGCTCCTGGGAATAAACTGCCTTTGCTCCCAGCTGCACTGCAGTGTTTATTCATTAGATTTTAATAAAGAAAGTCAAATCTCATATCCCTTAATCAATGTTGGTAACTGAATGCTATTAATTGATTACTCAATACCTGTTAGCATGAAAAGCCAGCAGAGACCTTCAGTGACAACAGCCTTCAGTTTATGCATTCATTCTGTAAATTATTAATAACTGCTATTGATTGTCTCCCGACTGATGAAATATTTGTCTTTTTTGAGTGGTAACTTCTTTATTTCTTTGACAGATAAGCCAGATTTATTTAGGAGATTTTTTGCTTATTTTTTCTCCAGGAGCCAATCTCTCTTTGCAAGTTGTTTGAAGGGGTTGTCCATGTTTACATACCATGGCTGTTTCTGTATTATGTTCTTCCTTGGTATCTTCAAATATTTTTGCATGTAGTCAAGGCCACTGATCCAGCCAGATGTTTTTGCAATATAATTTCCTCAGCAGGAAGTACAGAAAGACCTTTATCAGTTTCATTACTGGTTTTCTCACCAATACTTATGTGAAAACCCAAGATAAATAAGCCCATGAAACGGGGGGATAAAAAAAAGGCAGTATGTTTTAATGGAAACATCTGCAGCTGTTCTTCAGAAAATGTCAAATTCTGTAGAAACATAGGTCTCTACACTATTGTGACTTTTTTTTCCTGTCTTTTTAATTATTTTTTTTTTTTTAATGGGGAAAGAAAAAGCTGAACTGCAGCAAATTGCAGCAGTTTCACTACAGGGAAGGGGACAGGACTGAGTTCTCCTACTCCCAGTCCATGAGTTGGTGACCAGAATGTTCTGTAGCCTCTCCCCAGGACTGCTATATTTTCCTCCTTTTCATTTCATTCAGTCCTGCCATGTTAGCTTGGGCCATCTGTTTTTGCTGTCAGTTCTTTTTGCCATTTCTTCCACGGCTGCTTTCTGCTTGGAACAATCTGTTTGGATGACAACTCAAAAACTGCATGTACTAGGACACACAGAGGGAGCTGATTGCATTCTCATGGTAACAAGGCAGGGAGCCAGAAAGGATAGATAAATTATGATGTATGAGTGTGGCTTCCAGCCTGGCCTCTTGCTGAACTTTACTCAGCACATCCTGTTGGTTCAAAAAGATGATACAACCTGCTAGAATATAACTCCTGTCCTACTAGAAATTCACATGTGGCCAAAGTAAGCACCTCAGTTTATTTAAATCTCAGTTTGTGTGCTGAACTAAAAGGCAGAGATGATCTTAGGAAGTTGAGAAGGTCTGGATTCCCTCCAGGTACACCCTTTCTAGCTCTCTTCGTTCCCACAGCAGCTTGACACACTTGCAGCAGGGCTTGACTCTGATATTTTCCACTGCAATTGTGAGCATTTATGACATCACAACTAAAAAGAGATATTGCCTCCTCTATTTTTACTGTTCCTTCACTTGGGTGTCTCAGCTTCAAGAGTCACAAGATGGAAATAAAATGTATTCAAAAATGGATGAGAAAAAAGCAATTTTTTGGGGTAGACTTAACCATACTTTTAATTCTTGTTGCCACACACAGCTGCACATTCTATTTCTTAGTCAGACCATGTGTTCTTCTGGAGATGAAACCCCTGACCTGACTGTGTGGGAACTTTGCTACTGTACTTCAAAATATTCAGAACTGGAAAGCAGAGACATAGAACAAGTGTCAGGAAAACTTCACAAATTTAGGACAATCCTAATAATACTTCTTCCTTTTTTGTTGTTGTTGGGGTTATAAACAATTAAATGTTGGGGAGGACAGCTTTCTGTTTAGAAGCAGTAAAGTTTGTAAGTTCCCTGCCTGGCTGGGTGACCAAGTGCTGGCTGATGCATCAGAATTTCTGAGCCTGTGGTGCAAAACTTGCTCAGCACATGTAAAATTGGACAACAAACTCTAATTAGATGGCTTCAGTTCCACTTAGTGATTATTGGGTTTTGGGGGTTTTAATTCCACCACCTCACCACTCTGGCATAGTGTTTGAATGAAAAATTCAGGGTTTGGATGGACAGCTATGAGTGCAGTGCATACGCAAAAGTATTCTTGAATTGCTTTTCTTTTTATCTTTTAGGTCTCTCAGCAGCCAAGCTACTGACTGAGTCAGGCTTGAATGTGGTGTTGCTGGAAGCCAATGACAGAGTTGGGGGAAGAACTTTCACCGTAAGGGTAATTATCCCCAGAGCCATTTATATACTGCATATTCATACTTACAGTGTGTGCCATGTGAGGGAAAATTTCTAAAGAACCAGCAGGTGGGAAATTTCCTGATTGTGTATCAATAAGAGAAGGGAAAGACTGATATAATGGTAGGGACAGAATATTTCTGTGATCTTCAGGCTCCGGAGTCATCCATCTGGGAAGGAGAGCAAAATAAGCTAAGTTTGAAATTAATTTCTTGGGGAAAGACACTGCAGAAAGCTCTGTGGAAAAAACACCCATGAGGCCAGCAATGCTGTGAAGAGTCTTGAGCTGAGCTGTGGCATGGCCCATACAGAATGGTGTAGGGCCACTCTGTGAGTGTCACTCACTCTGTGAGTGCCAGGGCTGGTTGGGAACTGGAACAGCCATGTCTCCCTTCACTCCTTTCTTCTTTCTGTCTTGACATGGGACACCCCTTCTCACTCTGCCCATTAGAAAATCTTGCTTGTGCTGCTTTGTAGGATGGTGTGTTTTAAACTGGTCATTGGTGAGGTGCCTGACTGAGAAAGAGCTGCACAGATGTCTCTGAATCTTTCCTCTCTCTGCCTGCCAGGTTCTTTCCTCTTTTTAAGGCTGTCATGTAACAATGGGTCACCTATTCTGGTTATGAACTCCAAATTATAATCAACATGCTGGTTATGAACTCAGTATTCACCACACCAGAACTCTACCAAAGAATTTGTTTTCCTTGGGGAGAAGAATCTTAGCCAAAGTGCTCTGGGAGTATTTAATTTCATTTTGATTTTGTTCCTCTGGATTGCTCTTTTAAGTTGAGTGCTATTTACAAAGGGCTTGTCTCTTATGGTTTTGTGGTTTTCTTCTTCCCTGTTGTGTGTGATAAACCAGAATAAGCAAGTTAAATACGTGGACCTTGGAGGAGCTTACGTGGGGCCAACACAGAATCGTCTCCTGAGGCTCTCTAAAGAGCTGGGAATAGAGACATACAAAGTGAATGAAGTTGAGCACCTGATTCACCATGTCAAGGTAAGAGATGTTCTCAAGCTGCTGCTGTAAACATGAACATTGTATTGATGTTTTTCTCCTTGTTTTCCACTCTTGCTGCAGTGAAGAATACCTGTTTGAGCATGCAGCATCTGAGTTTGTTGGTTACAAAAATAAGTGTGTTGATAATGAAATCACCAACAGATTACTATACTAGTACAAATTATGAGACACGCATATTTATTTGTGTACCCTGTGGGTGCATCCTGTTAGCTCATGCCTTGGTTTTTGGTCTCGCCTCATAGTTGAAAGCTCTCAAAAAACTTCCTTGTTTATGAACAATGCAGCTGTGACTCTTCTGTGCAGGCCAGCTCTGATATGCACTGCCCAAGGAGTCTGAAAATCCCTTTCAGAAGTCCTGGATGTATCTCCAGGGGAGCTGAAGGTCTCTCAGGATGGGCTTCCTAAACCAGTGACATTTATTATGCTGATGAAAGAAATGTGAAAGGCTGTGTCTGGTTGTGCTGATGAGGAGACTTAACATGCAGAGTAGCAAAATAGTAACTGCAAAAGGCTCTGGGAATCAGACAGTCTTGTGGAGACAGATCTGAGCCTCCACATGGTCTGAAATAGAACAGCTATGGCAAAGCTGTTAAAAAGCCCACGTATTCTCAGCAGTCATTCTCCAAAAGAGCATCCTTTCTCCTTTTCTGATACAGACCAGTGTTGCAATTGCACAGAAAGGAAACTTTCCTTGTTAGACCCAAGGAAGTTAACTCTGGGTTTCATTATGTGCTTAGGAAAAGCCATTGGGCAATGACTAGCAAAATATTTGTAGTTGATGTTTGGTCAAAGGTTAAAGACATTGACAGTTTTTTAAAAGAGCAGTAGAGAAAAAATGTCCTGTCATGTTTTCCATTATTTTTTCCACTCAATTGTTGTAAAAAAAAGTGTTCTCAAAGTGATTTGCTATGGTGGCTGTTTGTAATTACCATTTCTGTAGTAGAACTAATGGATACTTCCACACTGCTCTGTTTTGTGTGCCTCTGGCATCATCTTCAAAGCCAAATGTTCTGTTTGTTCACTGTATTTAGCCTTCAAATCTCCCTGACAGTGATAGGAGGTGATGCCACGAGGGAAACACTTGACATGGCCAGTCAGGATGCCCAGCTTTTCAGGGCAACCTGCTGTCCTGAAAAGCATGATGGCATTCCAAAATACTGCCAGAAATCACTGTTTATTGGGGTTGTTCCCAGTCAAATGTTGCAAGTCTCCAAGGAGAGAGATTCCAGCTGCTGGCTGGGTACTCCCAAGCCATGCTAAGACCCTAAAGGTTATATGGAAACAGTTTGTAGGCTTAATTGCCTGTAGGAGTTCCTGAAGAGAAGAAGGAGAGAACTGTGTGCCAGAACTCCTGGTAGCCAAGGAAGAGGTAAAGAGAAGAGATAATTCCACAGTCAGCTTCACATCCTTTACATTTTGTAATTTCATTCATTTAAAATCCTTTATTTCCATTTTTCTCCTGTGTTTATACAGTTGTGGGGAATCATTTACATAGCTGAAGAATTACTCACAGTTAAATAATTGGCATGTGAGCACTATATAATAAATATATACACACACACTGTCTTGTGGCCAAATCTTCAGCATTTCATGTATTTTCAACGCATTCCTTGCAGGTTTCTGAGCCATGTGGCTTGTCCATGGTTTCCCTGAAAACGAGCAGTTCTTGTGTGCTTCTTGAAATCTAGGCAGTGCTCCCAGGTTGTAGATTCAAAGTACACAAAGGGCTGTGTCTCCTGTGTGAATTTGAACTCACATGCTAACCCAAGCTTTGTGGCTGTGGTCAAGTGTAATTAAATTCTGGACCACAAAATGATCCGAAACCTAAAGGTTTTAATTCTCCTTTTGCTACACAAAAATCAGGCATCACAGTGTAAAATCAGCCTCTGTTTTTACTTATACCCAAAGGCAAAATAAAGCCTTTCATAGTTAATTAAATTCATTTTAGAGGCTTTTTAATACAAGTAATATATGCAGCTTCTTTGTACTACAAAATGAAAAGAATGCATTTTGTTGATCTCTGGGTGGGTCTCTGCTAATTAGGCTTTACCAACTTGATTGGGTTGCATGGTTCTTTTCTCCTTTAATCTTTTTTAATGCCAGGTTCTATTGTGAGATTATTTTTGGTCTTGCTTATATTACGTGTGATATCTTCACAGAAGCTCAAAATTACGTTTCTTGCCCTACATTTTTTTTTCTTTTCCCTCCACTTGTTAAGCAGCCTTTTTCCTGGTCTTTGAAAAGAGATTAGTATGTTCTTTTCATTTTTGTAAATACTGGTTCATCAGCCTTAGTGAGAAAATTAGTATAGCTCTGTAAGTAGTATTTGGTAGGCAAATTGCTGCCTGAACACCACTGATTTTTCAATAGCCTAACTGAAATTAGGTTCATAAATCCAAATTTAAGAAGCAAAAGCAGCACTGTCTGAGAAGTCATCATCTCCTAACAGTTCTCCCAGTGGAATGGTAGGTAGATGCAAAATCTGTAAAAATGCTTCTCAAAATGAGTTAACTTCTTAGCTGCCCAGGAGAGGATTCAGGGTTCTACCTTAGATATGCAAATTTGCTACTTTTGACTAGTGGTGTTTATTTTCCTCACCAAAATGACAGTTTTTGTCTTTTAAAAAAGCAAAGCTAGGAGCATGTAGTCCCAGTAATTTTTACCATGTAACAGTCTCTGGAAAGAATGAAATATGAAAACGTGCTAATTATTGTAGGAGTTTAATTAACAAATCTTCCTTTTTAATTCAAGCTGTACTTCACTTCTGTGGAGTCTCATTAGCCATGTCAACTTTCTGCATTTTAAACCACAGATTTACCATATTTTCAGTTGTAACACAGGTTCATTCTGCAAAGTAACTGTGGAACTGTTTTGCTCTGCTATCCCAAGTCTCTGTGAGGAAACATTTATTTGTATGAATGGCTTGCCCAGTGAATGTTTTTACATGATTCTTTCATGTGCTGTGAGGATGATCCACTCTTTGTCCAGCTGTGGTGCCAAGTGAACATCCTCTGATCCTATTTTCTACCAGATCTTTTTATGGGATAATGCCATTGATCTTCCTGCAAATTTCTTATAAAAAATGGTAGAAATACTTGTTCCTTCTAATCTCTGTGTTGTCTCAGGGCAGGCTGTGGATAGTGCTAACAGCTGTCCGAGGTCGCTGGCTATTTTCACAGCCTGTTGCACTGAAACATTCCTCATGTGATTATAATTGAGCTGTTTCTTTAGCACTAAAAAGTCCCCATTGCCCCAGCACTCATCCTGGGGGTCTTTCAGGTTAAGATGCTGGGGGAAACATGAAGCATCCCTTCCCCAGTCACTGGAAAAATTCTTGACAGCAATGTGCCACCACATCATTACCTCAGTTAAGTTCCCTGTAAGAGGATGGAATTTCCTCATGCTCATCCCTCTGCCAGCAGCACTGGCTGGAGGTGTCTGAATGCATGTCATGCCCACTTGAAGTTTGGCACCACTTTCATACAAAGATAAATAATTGACAGCTCTGGGGAGAGTGATAATGTGAACCCTGCCTGCAGCACCTCATGCAGGTGAATATTTAATCCTGTGCACACAGTACTTTTAACCAGGACCCAAATCTGCACTGATTTTGCCAGGTTACCTACTGATCTACAGTAGACTTGCAGAACAAAATTTTACAGCCCTCTTGGGTGTCATTCATTTTCATCACTATTGTGCTTATTAAAATGCAGTTTGCAGTGGTCTTGTTCATGAATTAGAAATATGATGGTGGCGTTGGATTGGGATTTAATTAGCAGCTGGATAAGTGACTGCTGTGTGTAAAGCTGCAGAATTTAGTGGTGTTTCTTCTGTGCACTGAAGCTAAGCAATGTGATTTATTTAAGCTTTTCACCTGCTTTGTCTGCAAGTCTAAGGGCAGTATCTTTTGGCATAGTCTGTAGTATAGAACATAACTGCTTAAATGCATTTTTGAATGACTTGATAAAAGTGATTTTGTTGTTCTTTGTATATTTCAATTAGAGTGCAGTCAGAGAATGGAAAGACTGTGAGACTCAGTAGCTATCAGTTTAAGTGAGGTGAAATAGCCTTGTGTCTTTTGTTTTCTCTCCTTTTTGCTGACAATTTGTGAACAAGAATTTGGGGAACTGGGAAGAGGACATATGAATGGTGGGCATCTGCTGTCTTGAAAGAGAAGCCAAGTAAACTGAAAGACACTTAAATTGCTGCAGGGTCTTTATAGCGTCACGTGTCATTAGTGGAACACAGATCTCTGTTATTTTCACACTTTACTGGAGATGAGGATGCAGACATTCCTGCCACAAGATGCTGTGTCATTGTCACACCCACTTGTAGCTTCAGAAGTGAGTCTGAGGTTGGCCAGGTTCAAGTTGGTGAAAGCATCTTCCAGACCCCCAGAAGGGATATCCTTCAGTCAGAGGATGAAGAGCAGCTTTTGGCAGGAATATAAGAAAAGCTGGACTTGTTTGGTCTCACTGGACCTGCCCTGTAAATAGAGGGGCATCTTCTCTTTTCTCCATGCCAGCCAGTTAGCAGTATTTGCGAGAAGAAATCTCCTAATTAGGACTTTTTGAATTAAAATACAGATATTTGTATTAAAGCAGCTTAAAAGAAGCAATTATGGGCAGCAAATCTGCAAAGTGATCTCTGTTAGGGGGGCTGTAAAGGCAGGGTCTTGCAAAGGGTGTTTATTGATCAGGAAGACTGAATGGAAGGCTGGAAGCTGTGACCTAATGGTAGCATGAGGATGAAAGCAGTAAGAAAAAGGAACTGTGAATAAAGTATGCATTTCTTAATTAAATTTAAGGGGAAAAAATCTTTCTGAGTCTTAGCTTTCCCAGACTCCATGGTCTGTTTGTGTGGAGACAAGGAAAAGGACTTCTGCTCCCACCTAGATTTTTTAATTGTGGCTGATGGGAGAAAAGCTTCATTGCATCTGATTGTAGAACTGATTTTTGTTTCCCTTGTGAAGCTGATTAATGTCTACAGGAAAACAGAATTAGAGAAATGTATATTTAATACTGGAACAACTCGCTGGCATACTGGGTTTCACGTGTCTGTAAAATTTTATGTAAGTTTTCATATTTTTAGTGACTCCAAAATAATGTCCTATGTAAACCCAGTGTTCTAGTTGTGTCTCTTCTCAGTTATACTGTGGGCAGATGCTCTTTTGAAGGCTTTCTTTTAAATGAGGCTGGCATACTGGGTTTCACGTCTGTAAAATTTTATGTGAATTTTCATATTTTTAGTGACTCCAAAATCATGTCCTATGTAAACCCAGTGTTCTAGTTGTGTCTCTTCTCAGTTATACTGTGGGCAGATGCTCTTTTGAAGGCTTTCTTTTAAATGAAGCTCCACCTTTCTTTTGTTTTCATTTATTTATGCCCCATTATCTGCTTTTTAGAAGGGAAGAAAAATTTTTCTTAAGACTAATTCTAGAAATACTGAATAGTTTTCAACTGATTTTATCCATTTTGTTGACTAGTTTAATTCAGGAGTTGAAAGCCACATACAAGCCCAGTATCAAAGAGTATTTAGAAACAAAGTCCCTATAAATCTGTTCTTCATAAGATACCTTAAGGTTTTATTTCTGAAGATGTTTTTCAGCATCTGAAAACAAAAGAAAAAATCTCATTCTAGTAGGAAGGACAGTTGGTTAATTATTTTCAGAGCTCATTGGAACAAATAGTTATATATATATATAGTTATATATAGATTTTAAATTCAGAGCAGATCCTCAAGATCTTCAATTTCACTTTTTATATCACTTCAGTGCTGTTTCTCTAATTCTGGGGTTTTTTTTCAGGTATGACAAGTATTTAATAAATTGCAAGACCAGTGCAGCAGAGTGAAGATGGACTTTATTTCCATAATACCAGAAACAAGTTGTTCCCAATTAGCTCCTTTCCTTTTCAGAATGCATATTTCAAGCCACTGTGTCTGGCTCTGCAACACTTAAAATGGAATTCGTTTTCTTAATGAAATGTTGGCATCCACAGCTGATGAACTCAAATTAAAATCTCATTCTAGTAGGAAGGAGAGTTGGTTAATTATTTTCAGAGCTGATTGGAACAAATAGTTATGTATTTATATAGTTATATATAGACTTTAAATTCAGAGCAGATCCTCAAGATCCTCAATTTCACTTTTTATATCACTTCAGTGCTGTTTCTCTAATTCTGGGGTTTTTTTTCAGGTATGACAAGTATTTAATAAATTGCATGACCAGTGCAGCAGAGTGAAGATGGACTTTATTTCCATAATACCAGAAACAAGTTGTTCCCAATTAGCTCCTTTCCTTTTCAGAATGCATATTTCAAGCCACTGTGTCTGGCTCTGCAACACTTAAAATGGAATTCGTTTTCTTAATGAAATGTTGGCATCCACAGCTGATGAACTCAAATATTGAAAGATATTTGGATGAAATTTTGGCATGTTTTAATATTCTAGCTTTGCACCATCAGTTATAAGGTTTTTTTTCCTGCTGCAATTGTATTTTCTAACCTATAGATCGTCTTACCTTTAGAATATCTGTCAGTATAGTAAGCAGCCGAGCATTTGAGATCCTGAACAGTTCTGTAATGAAGGGAGCTTTATTGAAGCTCATCTTTGTTACAGTTTCTAAGTAGCTTGTAAAATCCCTCTCATTTTGGTCCAGCTGCTTGCCACTTTTTAATTGAGAATTATGATTACACGAGGGGCTTAGTTTCAAAAATGTCTTTTTAGAAGTTATGAATTAAAAACAAAAAAAAAAAAAACCAACCAACCAAAAAAACCCCAAAAAACAACAAACACACACACCCCAAAAGGCCCCCCCCCCAAAAAAAAAAAAAAACAAGACCAAAATTATACTTATATATATGAGAAACAGCATCTGAGACAGGTTCAGAGTTACAGCCTGAAGTGATGCTTTTCTGTTTCTGACTTTCCTTGTCACTGCTTGGGTCTTATGGTTCCTGAGCTTTGTATGAACGACATTTCTGGGGTTTTAATCTGAGAAAAGTGGGTGTGTGTGCTGTACCAGTGCTGTGAATCAGCAGAGGGCACTACGTGCCAATAAACCTGTCTGGCTGTGAATTAACATGCAGAGTGACAGACTTGGTGAAGTGAGCCTCAGTTAGTCCAAGGTTTAGATGGTTTAGCTGAGGGAATATCTGTGCTCAGCGAGAGCTGACTTTATTTATAAGATGTTTATACTGTGCTATGAAAAATGCATGGATCGTTGTCACCAGGGGCTTCCGTTCACAGTGCTGCATCTCACTCTGGCACTATCTGGGTACATAATGTTTAGGGGAGCCTGAAGTTGTCCTGGGCCTGCAAAAGCAGGTTTTCTCCTGAGAATCCCACTCTGCATTAAGATATTTCCTGGCAGTCCTTTCTCATTTGCTCACTGTCACCTTCACAGGAGAAGTCGTATGAGATCTGGTCCCTCTGCCCCCCTGAGTGGTGGGGCTGATATTCAAGGGGCTGCTGATATTCAGTTGCCATGTTATGGGGTTTTTGCCCCTGTAATAACCCATTTCTTAAGTCAGCTATTTGAACTGAAACAGACCTGGTGTATAAAGAAATCTTATTTCTGCACGACTTACACGGGTCCATCATAACTCAGGCAAATGTCGGTTGACGTGAAGCAGATGGCTGACAAAAATCTCTTGGGAATTGTAAAGTTTGTGACAAACACTGGGTTTCTCATTTCCCTGCTGGTTTATTCCTGGGACAGCTGGGTTGTAAGAGTTTCCTCCCTGTAGTTTCATCTTCTTCAGTGAGCTTTAGCCCCCACTGCAGCAGCAGCCTTTGTGAGCAGCAAGCGATCCATGCAATGGCACGTAGATCTGCAAGTGCTGATGCTGCTGTTGTGGGTTTTTTGGGGGCATTGTAAGTGGCATCATGAAACCATTTCTGAAATTCTTATATACAAATAAAAAAAGGGTAAGAAATACTTCTGAACATCATAGAACTGGTGTTGAAATACCATGTCAAATGCTTAGAAGGGATGGTTATTGTTGATGGTTTTATACAGCTCTGATTTAGGTTTAGAAATATTTGAAAAGGAAATGTTTTGTGCATCTTGGGGCACACGAGTGCCTTGTTATTCTTTAGAGATTACACACCACCAGGAGGCACAGGGAATGCTATTCCCAGCAAATAAGCAAATTTTGCCTAAATATCAAAAAGGTTTTTTTGTATTTGCAAAAATGCAAATTCAGCACGAGTGAAGCTGAAATGTTTTGGTTTGTTGGTAACTACTCAGAGCCATCTGTAGTCTTTCTTTGCTGCTGCTAATTTTGCTTCTGTGTAGAGCCTAGTCTGGCAGTCTCTTCTCAAACAAAATTCTGATTGACAGCTCCTGGAGTTTTGTTTGTGCAAGAAATAAGGATCAGGCCTTAGGAGATGCCTTAGGAGCTCATGAAAGTAACTTTCACAGTAAACTCGCTAACTTTGATGGCTGTTTTTATTTTTTTTCAGGTAGGAGTTTGTTCGTGTTCTTTATGAGACTTACCACCCCAGATTCCTACACAAGAGGCATACCCAGGGTTTTGCTTTTGGCAGTTCAAATGCAGTGAAATAGAAGAACAGTAAAACAGAAATATGGTTTGTGTGTCTCTCAGCCGTGCGCTCATGAGGAAGCACTGCAGGGAATTCATAAGACTTGAGTTCACTCAGAGGGGATAACTGGGTTAGGGTTGCCTCTGGCAGACCAGGAAGCTCAGAACAAAATCAATAATTAGAATAACCCATTCTGATGCTGTCCTGGTTTTCTTGAGCACAGCAGTATGCTTGTTTCATAACCTAAATTTGGGAAATAACAGGTACTTGAAACCAAACTGATAAGCTCTGCCTTTGGAATACTTACAGGATGCTGACACTAGTGGAGGCTCCAGAATGCAGAAGAAGCCACAGTAAAACTGATTTTTTTTTTTTGAAGCCATAGGGCCAGTTATGGAATTCTAATGTGCCCCAAATATCTAAAAGATAATTTGCAACATGCTTCAGATGTTATCACATGAGATAGGAAGGCACTTGGTCTGAGAGGTTTTGCTCTTCTCTCACAGCCCTTTGGCAGCCAAGTATGAATTGATGTGTGCCCCAGTGTAAATTGATTCCATGTGAAGAGATTCCATAGTAATACCCAAATGTTCATGCTGGAACCAAATGCCTCTGATGAAGCAAACGCTTTCTGTTCATCTCCATCTGCTGGGATATATTTTCCTGATTCCAGATTTTGTTTTCCTGATTCCAGTATTTTCATACAGTTGAGTTCAAAAAATGTAGAAATGCGCTTTGATTTCATGCTGAATGAAAAAAATAATAAAGACAATCTTCCATTTTCTGAGTGAACATGTGCCATAATGTCCATCCTTAAATTGGAACTGCTAGGTGGAAGGTTTTCAACCTTGGTACCTCTGGCACATGAAGTGACTGGGGATCTTCTCTGGCTGTAACGAAACTTATGATTGAAAATTTTTGAAAATTTTATTTTGGCATTGTAAAACACATAATTTATCCTCCACAACACTGCAAAATTAAATTATTGCCTTGTAGCTGCTTCTTGTCCATTTACCAGATAATTAAATCCTTTCCTCTCCATTTTGCTTTTTTCCTAACTCTCATTGCCTTGGTGTTTTTGACAAGGATTCCATTAGGGTCTTCTGTCCATAAAAACAAGGTGCAAAAACAGTTTCTTCTTCACTTTCTCTGATCTGTTTGGGAGTTTTGTAAACTAATTTTCTCTTATTCACTCGTGTTTGATTTTTTTTCTTATTGATTGATTATCCTTTTTTTTTTTTTTAATTGATAGTCCTCAAAGTTATTTGCCAGCATTTTTCAAAGTTATATCTCATTTTGTTATTTCTAGACCAAGTTTTGAGTGTTTCAGGATCCCTTTGTGCCCTTTTACTGTATCTTCTGGTGCTTGCAGACACCTGCAAATTTGAGTAATGTGTTCTCTGTCCCTTCTTTCATAGTATTAATAAAGAGCCTAAATCAAATCAGGCCTGACATTTCTTTGAGTAAGTGGTCTTTGGATACTTCTCTTGAAAAAGACACTTCTTGTTGCTACCTGGTTATAAATATTAAATCTTGGTGCAGTATGATTTTGTTAAGCCAGTGTAAATACTTTTTTAATGATGAATTGGTGTGGCACTGCATCAAATATATATTAAAAGTTAGTACTTCTACTGTTTGACATTCATGCTCATGCAGTCAACACTTAAATACATAATTTAATATAAAATTTGAAAAATCAGCTGTGGCATGCAATATGGCCTTTATTATTTATCTATCTTATGGACTCCATAATGCATTGTGAAAAAACAAGTACTCAGATAATGCAATGAGCCTTTCTTCATGAATTTTTAAAGCTATTAGGCTGCCATCCATATAGTCAGACAGGGAAATCCCATGTAAATAAAACAGCTCTACAAATTACCCATTGTCTTCCGCTCTTAGTTAAGCTAGACTTTCTGAACATCTAGTAATGGAGATTTAGATACAAAAAAATCTGACTATTAAATACGTAATGATATAATTAGGACATTGGGATGTCCCACTCTGTAATTTACAGCTAGGGGTCTTGGGCTGGAAGAATAAGTCTACTCAGTAAATGCTACATTTTCTGCAGTGCTGGTAATTGTTAGGTTAGCTGAGACTTTTTTTTGCCCAGGAAGGTCTCTGAGCTATGATTTAGTGTATAATAAAGCTTACCACCACTACTTTTGTCTGATTTTGAAAGGAGAAAAAAAACAACCCCAAACTGCTAAATGCAATTAACAGTCACATGTTTTCATGAACAATTCAAAGGGAAAAATAAGTTAAATAAATAAATAAATAAATAAATAATCTCCTTTTCAGTAGTGAATAACCAATTTTTCAACTCAGTCAAACAATGCTGTTTCATCTCATTTTTTTTCTGGTCTGATATTAGTGACTCCACTGCAGTGTGTTAGTTTATTTGCCCGGAAATGCTGAATGTGAAGCTTTGAAGGTAAAGTATCAGTTCTGCACTGGCTTGCTGAAGTCTGACTTGCTAATTCAGCTGTTTATCACACTAAATTGCACATGCAGAAGAACAGGAATGACAGAATAACCACCCAGAGCTGGTTTCCAGGATCATGTTCAGGTAACCTTTGAGTATCTCTGAGGATGGAAGACACCAGAGCTTCTCTGGGCAATGAGTGCCCGTGCTCAGGCAGCCTCGTGATGGAAAAGCATTTCCTGGAGTTCAGAAGGCACCCCCTGTATTTTTGTCCTGTGTCCTGCACACACAGACAGTGACCCATCAGAAGCTGTCACATGGAGTTATTAAATTTGTGGTTTTTGTGAACACTGAACCTTTTGGTGCTGTTTCCCACACATGGAACCCATGATTATGGTTGTCTTTTAGGGTTTTAAATGAAGTTTGTTTGTTTTTCATCCTTTAGGGTAAATCTTACACCTTTAAAGGCCCATTCCCTCCTATGTGGAATCCCTTGGCCTACCTGGACTACAACAACCTATGGAGGACCATGGATGAGATGGGAAAGGAGGTATGGCATGAGCACTGCAGCTGAATCAGCTCAGCTTGTCTCCATGAGGGGCAGAGGGGAGGGATGAGGATGCAGACAGGCAAAGCTGCTCTGCCTGGGACAAACCCAGTGCTGGCAATAGCAGCTGCACATTTTGATGGCCAGAGCACATCTGAGAGCGGCCACCTGGCAAGCTCTTCTGAATCCTGTGCTGCTGAGGCTGTCTGCACACATCCTTTTGTTTTCCTGGTAATGGGAATGTCAAAGTTTATGCCTGTGATTGATTTTTACCACTTTTCCTGATGATTTGGTAAGTAGTATTTTAAGAGGCTTGCAGAACTCAAACATTTCCCTTTTCTACCCTGAAATTCAGCTTGTCTGGATTCATTCTTAACTTGTTCTAGTTTTTTACCAGTTTTCCATTGACTGAGCTACAAAATTTGAGAAGAGGTTGCTTTTACTTGTCTAGATAAATGTGAGAGATATGGAATAACTTAGAGGCAATTCTTAACTCTAAAACTGTTCTCTATTTTTCAATCTAAAAAAAAAAAAAAAAGAATAATGTTAAAACAAGCAAACAAACAAACCCCCTCCCCCAAAAGCATTCTCTGTTAAGTTCAATGTTGCCTACTAGAAATTTGAAGGCTGAATTAGCATTTTAAGACAAGATTATTTGTATTTCTTTGGCACTCATTCACTTGCTGATAAATGCTTTTCTTTATGTTTCCTTAGATTCCCAATGAAGCTCCATGGAAGGCTCCACGTGCAGAAGAATGGGACAAAATGACTATGCAAGATTTCATAGATAAAATATGCTGGACAAAGTAAGAAACTTTTTAATGTGAAATATAATGGCTTATATTTATATACTTTAGAGGTAAATAAACATTACTGCTTTTCAAACAGGTTTAGCTATGACTAAAATACAACTCTTTTAAAGAAAGGTGTGAGAAAGTTCTCTAATAAAGGACCACAACACCTGTCAGCACACTCAGTAGATTCTGTTACATTTCCCTAACTTTTTAGACAAAAATAAAAATAAAATCTATTTGGGAAGAGTTGTTTCTGAAGAGATGGAGAGTACCCTGATCTGTTATGTGCACTTTCCTGCTCTTTACTGTGTGTTCAGCCTTTCAGAGAAAAGTGTTATGATTACAGCAGGTTTTTGAATCAAACTCTTGATGGAACAACACACATTTATTCTGTGCTGGACCAGCTGATTTTACCAAAGTGCTATAAAGATAACATTTGTCTTTCAGTAGCACTAAATCACTTTAGAACTCATTATTCTATTGTTAAGCTTTTGCAATATTGGGAAACTGAAATGCTTCCTGTTTTTATGTATACATCAAAGCAATTTTTCTTTACTTGCCATTCAACAGCAGTTTGATTGTTTTTCTTCTCACTGAAGGGGAAAAAAAAAGCCCATTAATCCTGGTTGCTGTAGAGCAGATTGATTTCTACAGGAACCTTTTCAGAATTACTGAGTATCTGACACGTGGCTGCCGTGAGCTGGAGCTTGGTGAAGAAACCTGTTAGTGCCCACTAGCACTGCTGCTGTCACTGACATTTTTATGGGACATTTTCTGGCTTCAGGCAGCCTCTAGAGAGCAACATGGCCTTTGTTGTTCGTGTTGGGTCTGTTGGAGTGAGTCCAGATGAGGCCACAAAGATGATCTGAGGGCTGGAGCACCTCTGCTGTGAAGATGGCTCAGAGGATTGTTTAGCCTGGAGAAAATAAGGCTTCAGAGAGACTTTAGAGCACCTTCCAGTGCCTAAAGGGGCTACAGGAGAGCTGGAGAGGGACTGTGAACAAGGACATTAGTAATAGGACAAGGGGTTCTGACTTTACAGTGAGAGAGGGCAGGGTTAAATTTAATATTTGTGAGAATTTTTTTTTTTACCACAAGGGTGATAAAGCACTGGCACATGTTACCCAGAGAAGCTGTGGAACACTTCCCATCCATGGAAGTGTCCAAGGGCAGGGTGGAAGCCACCTGGTCTAGTGGAAGGTCTCTCTGCCCATGACAGGGAGGTTGGAACTGGAAGTGATAAAGGACACTTTAAGTTCTTTCACCATTCTGTAGTTCTGTGACTATTAATGGACAACAGGCTGTTGTCCAAAACCTGGAATCTTCTGGTTCATGGTTTTGCTCTCACAAGAGTGGCCATTGCACAGAAATATATAGGAAATCTTTCTCATTTGTGCCATGGTCCATATTGAGTAAAACCAAATGGAAGTGTGTGCTGACAGCTGTGCTGGCCCGCTGAGCCTTGGACAGGGTGAGGACCTGTGCAAGTGAGCAAAACACCACACACTGGTGCTCACTCCACATCCAATAGCTCATGTGACTACAGTTATGTTTTTTCCAGCTCTGATGGAATAAGAGTTGACATTTTACCTGAATATTGGCATAAGCTGAGATGCTTTTCAGATTTTATATGTGCATCTTGGCTTGATTTGCTCTGTAGATTGAGGTAGCAGGTAGCAGGCTGCAGAAATGTCCCACCCTGGAAGGTAATGATCCAGAAGGGCAATCTTCTACTCTTTCCTCTTATCTAACAGACTGGACACGTTTGCTTTTGGCTAGAGCTGCATGCTGGAAATATCCTGAGTGCTCTTGGTTGAAATCATACTGCCATTTCTAGATAAAACATCAGGAACTGAAATGCAATGGGAGAAGGTGGCAGAATCTGGTAGAATGTAACCACCATGTAATAGCATCTGCTTATAAAGTATTAATAAATACATATACATTAGGCAAAATATCTCACAGAATTTATAGTATTTTACAGTATGTGTTTATACAGATGAAAAACTTATAAAAATTTACTATATTATTTTTGGCTGTCAAGAATAAATTCACAATGCACCCATATTTCAGAAAATGGACCAGCTTTGTACTTGAGTGGGACTTTGCATTTTTAGAAAGGAAAGAAGATTCCTTTTCCTGTATAGATCTAGTGTTCTTTGAAACAGTATGTTAGACTTCTTTTTGGTTTTTTTTGTTTTGTTTTTTTTTTTTAAGTTTGAAGACTTGAAAAAAGAAAGAAGCAACCAGAAGTGGATTCTGCACTGGCTTTGATGCTTTGCATATGAAGTATCTATAGAATCTTCATCCCTGTTAATTACAATGCAGTTAAACTGAGCATCTTCTGGTCCTGTCTGTGTCTCTTAAAACTCCTCCTCAGAGTGAAGGCAGAGGGAATATTTACTTATAACAGGAGGAGTATTTCTCTGAGTCTTAACTAATCCTCTGTCTTAGTGCACCCCAAAATCTTATACAGTAATTTACAGTAGAGTTGCTATGAAAGAACAGGTCACAGGACATGAAGCAGTGATTCCTTTTCAGACACAGGTCAATTTTCTGTTTCTGTGTTCATTGCCACTGGATACCAGGACACTGTTTAAAATACTGAGTTGAGCCACCAAAAGTACCCTTCCCTTTTTCTTGCCAGACTCTGGCATGAATGCTGTCACTTCTGCTATGGCTTCCTACTTATACTTCTTTCCTTGTTGTGTTCCATCTGCAAAACTCCCTGAGCAGAGGATTGGGCAATGAATGGATGCTGACTAATCCACAGACCTTAGATAATTATCTTAGAAAAGACCTCTAACTTTTTTTTTTATGATGGGTTTTGAATAATCTCTGTGCTGTGTTCTTGAGAGGACAGGCATTCAGCAGGGGCAGACAGAGATGCAGATCTGGTTTATAACCCAGGAATGGGGGACAGGGTGGTTTTGGAGTCCAGTGAAGACAGGAGGGCTTGCTGTGCTTAGTCCTGAGGCCAGGATGACAGGCTAACTTTGCATTAGTAGCATGAAGTGATATAATCTTGAGCTTTGTCTCTCAATGTCCTAATTTTTCTGGAATACAGGAATGTTTCATTAATAGTTTTTTGCAGGATTACTTGAAAAATGTTGCATAAAAGGAATTGATAATTCCTTACTTCAGCTGAAATTAAGGAATCCTTTGCCCCCACAGTGAAAGAAAAGGTTGCCAAAGAGCAGCTCCTGCCTACTCAAGAACAATCTTGTCAGCATTATTCTGGTTTTAAATTAACTAGCTTTCTTGTCTTTGTTGCAGAGCTGCCAAGAGTTTTGCAACTCTATTTGTGAATGTGGATGTCACTTCTGAACCCCACGAGGTCTCTGCCCTTTGGTTTTTGTGGTATGTGAAGCAGTGTGGGGGCACAGCACGAATTTTCTCAACAACCAACGGGGGCCAGGTACTGTCAGCCATCACCTCCTGCAGCTCTTGGCAGGACCTGATTTAATTTCATTTTTTTATGGTTTATTTTAGTACAGAGACATCCATGACTTTTCAGCAAGTAGCATACTGATAACTATTTTTATTAATTTACTCTTTTATCTGGATCTTGCAAAACTAGTGTTGAAGATTGCTCCCTACCGATGGCATTGCCCCCAGGGATCAGGAGATTTGTATCTGGATTTTTTTTTTGGATACAGATTAAAGCATTTGCTTTGCTTATCCTCAGTGAAAAGAAAAAAATTTACTTATGCTTATTTCTGTCACAAGGCTGGAGCCATCCTTAGCACTGCAGAAGCACTTAATGGAGATGGCAATGTCAGCTGCAAGTTAATACTAAAAATGTAGCCCAGAGCTGGGTTCCTAAGATGCAAATTTCCAAGCATTAACACCATTAAGATTTTAAAATCAGTCTAAAGAAAATGAACACCCCTGCTTAAATAGGGTATGGCTTTGAAATGTTTGCAGTCTGGTACATTAGAGCTGCTTCTGCATTTGAAGAAAGTAAAGACTCTGTTAATGGTCTTCTACTTGAGAAGTGCAAATTTCACTAATTGTATTAGAAATGGATATATTTTTAGAAATGCTAATTATTTAATCATAAATAAAAATGCAAATACATTAACCATATTAAAATGCATAAATATGCATAGATAAGCAATTACTGTAGGTAATTTAAGTTAAATATGTTTAATTAAATATTATTTGAATTCTGTACTATTCTGAATTCTGTACTATGTTAGAGATGATTTGAATTTAAGTTAGGTTGAATTACATAGTGCAGCAGACATTTTTGATGTGAGCTGTGTTACTTCTTACACCTTGGTATTTATTATGAAGATCAGGTTTCCTGGTCCTGATACACAGAGCTCTGCAGGGATGAGTGAGCTCAGAGAAAGGTTTGAAGGTTTAAGCACTTTTCAGAAGACTTCCTGATTCACACAGGGCTGTAGAATCTTTTTGGAGACCACATTTGGAGAAAGAATTTTCTTACAAGGTTACTATTACTTTTAGTTTTGACTATAGTTCAAATGGTGGTCAAATATGGGAAGGATTTGAGAAGCTGATGGAAAAAGAAAGTAAAATTGGTGCATTTCCAGGTGAGACTGCAAAAATTCCCAAAAATGTTTTGATAACAAAGAAGGGGGTTTGTTTTGAATGCTGAGAGAAATGCTTGCCATGATACACTCTCCACAAGCACTGCTCTGCTGAGCTGTTGTGTGTGTGTTTCAGGAGAGGAAGTTTCTTGGGGGCTCTGGGCAGATCAGTGAGAAGATGATGGAGCGCCTGGGGGGGCGGGTGAGGCTGCGCAAGCCGGTGGTGCGCATCGACCAGACCGGGGACGGCGTCATCGTGGAGACCCTGGACCATGAGCTATATGAGGTGATGGCATGTCCAGCAAGAAGTCATTAGTGGTGGCTACAAAACCTTTAGCTTTTCCTTTTTGACTTCTCCAAAGTGCTGTACAAAAATACAGCAGAGATTTAAGCGGCTGTGACAGAAAGTCGCGCGTTTCTCATTGTCCCGAAGTAACAGCAGCGTGGGAGCTTTAAAGCGCTGCCTAAAAGCAGAGCGTGGATTCAGACTTTTCCTTTCCTGGCATCTCTTTGTGTTCAGTTACCTTCTGAATTAGAGGGTAATTGTAAAGGTGTAAAATGTAATGTAGCAACAAACTTTCAGTGAAAAACACCATAAGCTTTGCTTCCAAGTTGTAACAGAGGAGTCCAGATGGAAGGGAGGCCAGTGGACTCTTAGAGCACAGTGCTTTCTTTTGAACACCAGGGGAAGGGCAGCTGCCCATCATTTGAGCAGATGGCTGTTTGTGTGATGCTTGTTTGTTATTTAATGAGCAGCATTTTGTGAGGGTTTAGTTTTGCAGTTCTTGTGCTAAATGCCAAGATTGCTCCACAAGATACACCCTGCAGCCTGCCCAGATGTCCTCCAAGACCATTAGATCAGTATACTTGGGCTGAAGTAGGGGAGAATGTATTTGACTTATGGATAATTTCTTTTCCAGGGAAAATACGTGATCAGTGCCATTCCTCCAGCTCTTTGTTTGAAGATTCACTTCAACCCACCTTTGCCCCCAATGAGGAACCAGCTCATCAACAGAATCCCCATGGGCTCAGTCATCAAGTGCATCGTGTACTACAAGGAAACTTTCTGGAGGAAGAAGGGTATTGCATTTTAATGGAAAGGAATAGTAGTGACAGAGAGAGGGAAGAGGGTACCTGGCAACAGAACAGACTCTTTGTTCAGAGCGTGCTAATCCTTAGAAGGAGACATTGTATTCTTCTATGCCTTTTTTGCCTTCCCCTGTGAGAGAAACGTGAGAGTTCAGTTGGGAGGAGAGGGTGGGTGAGGGAATGAAAAAGGAGGAAGTCGTGAAGGGAGAATTCCTGCCTGTTGCTTATTGCTCTGGTTGTTCTGTTGTCCTCTCCTTGAGTGGCACCTGTGTGTGGGATGAGCCTCTCTCACTTGTGCAGGGTTGTAAATGTACAAGTGATCTGTGTTGAAAGGATCTGCAAAAATGCTGCTTGCTGGATGGACTGGTCAGCATTAATTGAAGGTGCTTTCCCAGAGACATCCCCAGCTGGGCTAGTCATCCTGGGCTCCTCTGACATGCTGAATGCTTCCATCATAACTCTGCTTTAGGAATTTGCTGACTCCAAGGCAAACTGCAATGCAGTAACACCCACTTCTCATTATTGGCTATAATGAGCCCACATCTGTTTGCCTACAAATATCACCCACCCCCCACCTTTGTAAGTGAACTTGAGGGTTCTGGATTCTGTCATAGTAGTCATAGTCATGTTCTGGCTATTAGTCTTGGGATGGATCAGCAGGAGGTGACTGAGTATTTTACAGTTTCTTGGAATCTCCTGTGTTTTGATTCATGGATCATGGCTGCTTTTCCACCTTGTTCTTACCAGGGTATTGTGGTACAATGATCATTGAAGATGAGGAAGCTGCAATTGGTCTAACACTTGATGACACTAAGCCTGATGGCAGCTTTCCTGCCATAATAGGGTAAGGGACAAAGAAAGTGTCTTGTCTCGTTAATGCTTTTTATTTTGTCTTAGAGGCAACAATTGAAGTGGAAAACCTGATACTTTTAAAAGAAAATACTTAAAAAATAAGTAAAAGTTGAATTTCTTAGTGCATGGTGATGTTTTATGATTGTTTTATTTCAGAATTTTCCTCTGTGATTTCATTGCTAATTAAAAAAAATAAATTCTACTTAACTTTCAACTTTTATCACTGTAATTGTTTGCCTTTGTGTGTAGCAAAGTACAAACTTGGAGAAGAGGAAAGGAAAGAGAAGAAAAAAGAGGATGATTGCAAAAATGTAAAGTTTTCTCTAAGTACTTCAGTTCTTAAATGAAATTTGTTTTCTAGAATTAAATTTTATTTTGTTCTGGTTATTTTAGCAACCAGAGAATATGATCAGTCTTAAAAGTTTTATTAAAAAATGATTTCCAGCTCAATCCCAGGTGTTGTGTCATTGCTATATGCCTGCACCCAAGGCTGTATGAAATTAAAGTAATTGGGAAACAGCTCATGCAAATATTCTAACATGAATTTCAGAGTGGTTCCTTCCTAAATGAGTCCTGCAAGCAGCAGGTAGAGCATTGTGCAGAAAGGTGAAATGGATATTTTTATTAGAGACCCTAAAGCTATTACTGTGAATCACAGCATCTCATCATAAGTTACTGGCATTTTAAATAATGCAGGAAATGTAGCAGCATAATGGAGTAAATTTTTTGTGGTCTTACAGCTTCATTCTTGCTCGGAAGTGCAGAAGACTGACAGGTCTCACGAAAGAAGAAAGGTAAGTACAAACCCTGGAGATCTGTGTGGAATTGGAGTCAAAATTTTGTTATAAATGACCAGAGCAGGAAAAAAATGCCCTGATTTGAAGGAAGTTGTCTGTAAGCTTGTGCCAGTAAGCTGACATAAAGGAAGAAGATGCCTTACTTTGTTTTGCATGAAGGACCCAGAGAATTCCCACATAGCTCTTGCCCTTTGGAAACACTCTGGTCCTGGTTCTTATTTTCCACAAGGCTTCTCTGTTTATGTGACTCTTTCTAAGGAACAGCTCCAAGGTGCTCAGTATGAAAGTAGTTTAGATATTCTGCTGGAAACTGTCCAGGACCAGCCTCCTCCTCCTACTGCTGCCTCCCTGGCTTCCTGCAGGTGCCTTGAGCTCTTGGAAAGTTTGTCAGAAGGGAAAGGTTTGGCCTCTGTGTTTGATTTTATCTTTATTTTCTGTTCACCCTGGAGAGTCCTTTTAGTGTCTGTAACTTAGTGCAACTTGAACCTGTAGCTGCCACGAGCAAGCTTCAGCATCACAGAAAGCTGCCTCCATCTCTGGACCCTGAGTGTAGGGAAAAAAATGCCCTTCAGGCACAGATGAAGGTCATTTTACTGTCTTCTTGAAACAAATCTCTGCACAGAGTGGTGCTCTTTGGTATATTACTAAAATGGAATTTATAAAGTAATGATTTTTTTTTATTTTCCATCACACTGATTCACTGTATCTGATCAAATCAAAGCTGCAAGTAGAAACGGTGGATTATGAGGAGGGCTTTGTTTTGACAGGGAGAAAATACATTTGATTTTAAAATATGATAAAGGAGCAGTGTGCCCAAGTAAGCATTTTTACAGTAATAGCTGGTCTAACTAGAGAAGATGCAGTCATCTCAGATAGTCTGGCAGTCTGGGGATAATGGGTCTAAATGGAGCTGTTTATGTCCAGCCTTTTCAAATGACAGCCTGGTACCACAGAGCCCTTTTAATTTTGGCAGCAATGGACGAGCACTGAGGCTTTGAGATAGAGGCCCAGCAGGTGCCATATGATAAAAGTCATGTAGGTGCTCTGAAACCCAGTGTGCCCAAAACTTTGAGCCATCCTGAGCACCAAATGTTGTCTTACACTGTGTGTAAATATCCTCGATATAACTGAATGTTTGCAGTCCTTGAGAACAGCTTTTCTTTCTATGAAATTAGGGTCTGTCCTGGCTGTTTGCAAGGCACCATCCTTTTCCCTGGGCATTAAAAGCACTGGCACAATTACCTGACTCTGCTGCTGCCAGCAGCCAGGTTTTACACAGGAGTTTTGAACTCTTTTCTGTTGTGGAGTAAACCTTAGGCTAGGAGGGACTTGGCCTTGGTAAAGAATGGTTATGGAATGTGCTGGCTGTGCCCTGGAGCAGGGCTGCCTCTGGCTCCAGCAGTCTTAGCCACAGCCCAAAAAGGCAGGAACCTGCTGGGCTCCACTCCTGTCCTCCCAAGAGTGGAGGGGAGGAGTAGAATTTGGGGTCCAGGAGAAGGCAGAACATGAACCCACACCTTCTCCCGGTGTACACTCAGAGTGCAACCAGTTTGTATCATTTAGATGAGGGCTGTGGTGTTGCAGGGAGGGATCTGTTCTGAGCACAGGCTTCTTGTGACACCCTGCAGAGAGTGAACCTTGCTGAGATGCTGTGCTCACCTACCAACACAACCTGGGCTCTCAGGGCTCTCACACCCTTCATGGTGCTGGGGACAGGGTGAGGGTTTTGGTATTCCTTGGCTATGAAGAGTAGGATGTAGAGTCTGTGGCAGCTATCCTAAATCATGACTTGGAAGCTGTGGGAGAGGATGGAAATCTTTTTACAGCTAACTGTAAGCTAACTTTCAGCCAGACTGAAAGAAGTAAATTTCACTGCTGCCTCCCAGCTGGCCTTCCCAGATCAGGTGCCAGTGGTGAGATTGTGCCCAGCCTTTCAGAGCTGTGCAGTGAAGGCTGTGGCATCCCACACTGCTGTGGAGTCAGAGACCAGGAAAGGGGCTGAGTGCCTGCACTTCCTCCACACTGGGCACAGTGGGACTCTCAACAGGAGCCTGCCTTGGTAGCTCCAGGCATAACATTCCTCTTATTTAGTGCTTATAGCAATTTCACAGCTGAGCCCAAAGCCAAGAAATGAGGATTTTACTAACTGCATATTCCATGTAGTGCTATTATGTTCCATACTAGCATTAACTAAAAGTCCATTAATAAGAATTTCTTTAAATTTCTCTAGGACAAAAAATGCACATTTTGCACCAGCAAGATGCAAAGATTGCTCTTATTAGGGGTAATGTCCTCAGTGATTGATTTATGTTGATACAATTCAATCCTTTAGAAACTGTTGGTTTGGTTTTGTTTGCTCATTTGGGTTTTCTTTTCTTGTCAAATAATACCCTATTACTGATGAATAATTCCTTCAATGTTTACACTTCTTAAGAGCCTGAAGAAGCCCTTGACCTGAAATTTAATATTTTCCTTTGCACAGCTGTCTTAAATGAACTAATCCTGTGTTTGCAATGTACTCAGCACACAGCTGTGAACTTGCACCTCTGTGGAGCCCTGCAGCTGGCCACAAGTGACAATACCTACCTGTCACTGGTATGCCATTTCCAGGCTCCCTGGAGGGTCTGCAAGTCATTGTGGAAAAAGGACAGGGCACAGGCAGGTCTAGAGGGGTCTTTCTCATCCCTGCCATGGTGCTGGGAGGAGAAGATGGGTCCCAAGGTGATAACTCACTTTCCTGTGGAGCCCTGTGGTGTTTCTGACCTGCCCTGAAAGGAGGAATTGATGGCATTTGTGAGACATCAGCAAAGGCTTGGCTGGACCCTGCTGTTCAAATGGCTTTGTTCTCTTCAGGCACTGTGTAGGTGCTGGTGGTCTGCAGAGCACAGTGCTCACCCCACTTATGGAAAAACTGGGAAATCACCCTTTTCCTTATGGCTGTTGCTGGATTTGTGTCACTCCTGACTGCAGGGGAATGTTCATATTCAGGTCCTGGAGCTCTCTGAGCCTTCCTGGCCTGTCACTGCTTCTGGAGCAGGCTGACCCTTGTCCTGTGCCCCAGGGCAAAAGGAAGGGGCTGTTTCCATCCCCTTGCTGCTGCTGGGCTCTACACCAGCCAGCAGCAAAACCACCCCAGGGCCACAGCTCTTCCTGAACTGTAGCAACCTTCACTTTCTTGCTCAAGCTCCAACCTGCATGTGAGGACACCTTCAAGGCCCTTCAAGTCATCCTGTTTCTCTTCATCCTCTTTCCATGGCATTCTTTGAGTTCAGCTGCTCATGGGTGTAGCTGGGCTCATGTAGAGCTGGGTTGCCTCTTGCAGCAATTATGTGTGGTTTCCTCACATGCTTTTATAGCTGAAAGAGTAGCCCTCACAGTTTCAGAGCTGGGACTTCTGTGTTTCTGTGCCCAGCATGGCTTTTTGTAGAGCCGTGGATTTTCTTCCAGAATTAAATGTCTTTCCAGAGCTATGTTTGCTTTCCATAATTGTTATTTCATTCTGATCTTCTTGCTTTTGGGAATTAATGCAGCATGGCTAAGAGCGAGACCCAAGAGCTTGTAGGAACAAACTGAATTGCACTTGGGGTTTGCAACAGAATGAAGTACATTTGATGATTTACAGACTTATAAACTTAAAACAGGAGGAAATTTTATATAAACAGAAATGAAGTACTGATTCCCTGAGAGCCACAGAGACCATTTGGGTAATTTGAGGGTTTGGGCTGCTGGAGTTGTCTTGAGAGAACAGCTTGCAAAACTGCTGTGAAACCAGCACTTATACAGCACAGGACCTTGGGTTATTTCTAGTGATCCAGAGGCTGATGAATTGGGAGAGATCCTAAAGAGCTGGAACCTCAAATTCAAGCAGATACAATACTTGTCCTCTTAGAAGCAGGGTATATTGGAAGTGATTTGTTTTCTCTTTCCTCACACTGAAGCTTTCTGTTGCTTTTTTCTCACAGAAAGACGAGGCTGTGTGAGCTCTATGCAAAGGTTCTGGGATCAGAGGAAGCTTTACATGTAAGCACAAAATCTCTGAAAAGGCACGTTTGGGAAAGGTACCAGCTGTGGGAGCACTTGCTGCCCTCACTAGGGGAGTGGAGAGAAGATTATGGCAAACCTTGGGTTGGGTTTGGCAGTGAGGATAAAAATGAGCTTTGTGAACATTAATGAAACATTTAAAGGTGTTTTTGTTGATATATTCTTGTCCAGCTCCATGGCTGGGATTCTCAGTGCTTGCCACCATAAAGCTCAGCTGCTGTCATGCAAGACAGGCTTGCTTTCCCTCTCTGTCCATGTTGTGTCTTCTCTCTTACTAGCTGTTAAGATCCACTGCTGCACGTGTTGGGTTGTTTTTCTTTTGCCTTTCCCTTGCCTTCTCTTCCCTGTAAAGGTAAATGACTGTTAGAGTTTGTGTGATCTCACACTTAGATTATGTGATTAATGCTACTCATACTTTTAAGAACAATTTTACAGAGTTCAAAGTTGTAGACACCAGTCTGGAGAGCACATGATTTTCAACACAATGATATTGTACACAGAACTATGCAAGTGCCACATTTTGCATTTTTAACAGTGTATATTTGTACCCAGTGTACACATTACAAGTATTACAACTGCATACACTGGAGGTTAATTTTGCTTTACGTGGCTCAAAGTATGTGCACAAAGCATAAATTAACATTGACAGATTAAGAGGATTATGCTCTACAATGGCCAGATTAACTAGTTTTTTAGACAGTGTATTCCTATTTTTAAAAAATCAGGGCTTATTGTGTTGAGTTCATGCTGCATTAAGAGATTTGTTAAATGTGCTCATCTTGTCAGACGTTGACATGCAACAAATGATAAACTGTTCTTCTCTGCTCTCTCCTCAGTTCTGTTAATAACTTTCCTGAGACTTTGTCCTTTCCCTGAGTGAATTAATCTCTGTTTTACAGCCTGTGCATTATGAAGAGAAGAACTGGTGTGAAGAGCAGTATTCTGGGGGCTGCTACACAGCCTACTTCCCACCAGGCATAATGACTCAGTATGGAAGGTACAGTGTCTATTTATAGTGGGCTTTGGAGTGCTAAGATAAGACCAAGTTAATAAATATCCTCAGAAAGGGCCATAAATCCTCTGTCACTGTTCGCTTCATACCTTTGAGATCACTGGGGGATGTTTGAAACAGATGGAATAACCTTCCACTTGTCTGGTGGGATTTATGGTGGATGAGTACAGTATCATGAGGGGCTTTTATCCACTCCTGTTGTTTGGTGAGTTCAGCTGAGGAGGTTCTGGAAAGCAGCTGGGAAGCTTCCATAGTCTGCTGACAAAAATGGCTTTGGGTATTTGAGATCACTGTAACCACTTCAAGCACACCTTTAGCTGATAATTTAAAAAACTGACAGAGACTTAGCTCTTGCTGACATTGATGGTAATGAGTGATTTCTTTAGACTATTCCTTTCTTTTTGGCAGTGAAAACTTAATATAAGTGATCAATGTGCCATTGTGTTCAGTCCTTTCCCACTTAAGTTTTTGCATGAAAATAAGATTTACCAAGAAGAAAAAGACTTACTTCAGACTGGTGATTTTAATGTGGTAGAAGAGCCATACTTCTGAAGTTTAAGTTCTTATAATTTAAAAGTAACTTAGAGCAACAAAGACGTTATAACAGAGAGCTTATGGAGGCCTTAGTATATGAAGTAATTAAAATGGTAATTATTGCAGATTCTGGCAAAAATAGAGTTAAAACAATGCTTTTTGTTTATTTACTTATTGCTTCAAATATTGTGGGGATATATTTCAGAATGCTGCACTGTGCACTAAGGCCTGGCATTGGTACTTATGCCATGGGCTGCATCTGTGAGATAGTGTAAGTCTCATCTCAAAGTAGTGTAAGTCTCATCCTCAGAATTGTCCTTTTCACCTGTAGTTGTCATTTTCACCTATGAACAATGTAAACATTTTAAAAATGTAAACACTGGTGTGTTCACTGTAAGAAATTAAATGCAACCCAGACTCCTCCTCCAGCTCCACTCACCCAGTGCTATTATCTTCAAGTGCTTGCTGTCATTTAAAACATTTTTATTCCAGCTATTTGAGTTCTTTCCTGATACAGCTGATGTGACTTTTTGCTTGTCCCCCTCCAGGATCATTCGGCAGCCCGTTGGCAGGATTTATTTTGCTGGCACAGAGACAGCCACTGAGTGGAGTGGGTACATGGAGGGGGCTGTCCAGGCTGGAGAAAGAGCAGCCAGAGAGGTACAGGTGCTCAGGGGACACTGTAAAATGTCCTGTGGAAAATGAAAGATCTTGTGGTTGGAGGGGAAATGAGAACTGAGTGTTGACAGCTTCGGGTGTTCTGAATCTTGGTGCACATCCCTGCAAAGGGGATTGACTTCAAAAAAGATGCAGGTTTTGCACTTAGATTTGGAATGTTAGGAAGGGCTCTGGCTATTTTGTCAAACTCTCCCCTTGTTTCTAGGATTAAATTCTTTCTTCTTTTACAGAAGTCCCAAACTGTCCCCCTGACATTTTTATCCCAAATCTGTTAATCATTGTACTGAGAGATGCTGGCTGTTAGAGCATGGGAACAGCTCAGTCCTGCAGCTCTGCACACCAAGCCAGGCCCTTCCTCAGTGTTTCCAACACAGTGATGTTCCACTGAGACAGCCTTAACACAGAGTCACTAAACAAGGACTTAGATATTTTTCTTCTGAGAAAATGCCAATTTCCTGAGTGTTTTCCACAACATTACAGTTTATGGAGCAGAAAAAAAAAATTAATCTTTGTTTTATGAGGTGAAGGGAACCTCGTGGCTAAAAACTAGTCAAGGAACACAAATTGTCCCAGAAGGAATGTGGAGAGTTCATCTAGCCCATGCTTCTACCCCAAGAGACAGAGAACAATTATTCATAAATTATCCCGTTTGAGAAAGTTATACCTAAGATGCTCCTGAAAAGATCCAGAGGTCTCAGGACCTCTCTAATATAAGGACATTACAGCAGAGTCTCCTCAGCAGAGGACTAAACAAGTGCACTTGACTGGTAAAAATTTTGATATTTTCCTTTCCTTATTTACTTATGAAAGGAAACTGTGTTGAAAATTCAGTGCTTCTCACTCTCCTTCATTAAAAGTTCACATTGTCCACGAGTCTTGTCTACACTAAAAGCCCCTTCTAAAAGATGTTAAATCTTAAATCTACAAATGATTGGAATATAGGAAACATTATTATCACCATCTCCATTTTATTTCACTGTAGGAGAAACTAATCTTGCTATCTTCCCCTACTGATCTCTGCTATCTTTGATACTCTGAATGGGAACTTTCCCATTGCAAGGGTTTTAGTTTTGCTTTTCTCTGGCTGAAAGTAGTGGTCTGTCATCATGCCCAGGATGTTGTTCCTCTTCCTACATCATGATAAAATTTGCAAAACAAGCTGTTCCTTGTAGCTGGTGTCTTCATGCCTCACTTTGCCATGAGTGTCTGCTTAACTCTTAGTCATAATCACATTATCCTGTTCCCTGGGACTGGCAAAATTCCAGGATCTGCCATGGACTAAGTAATCATAAAGAGATTTTTCTGTTTTTATGTTCCACTAGGAGGAGTGTCTTATTAAATATCAGCCTTCCCCAGAAATAAGTTGTAAAAAGTTGAGAATTTGAATACACTGTGATTTATGTGCTCAGTCATCATGCCATTTTTAAACAACAATTGAAGCCAGCTTTTTTTTTTTTTTTTTTTTTTTGTCTTGAAGGACCAATGGTACTTATTGAGAATGTTATTTATTTTCAGATACTGTTTGCTATGAAGAAAATCCCAGACAGTGAAATTTGGAAGCCAGAACCTGAATCGGTTGTAAGTATTTATGTAGATAAAATGGATTGGGGTTTTCTTCTGCTGTTTTGCTGATGAGATAAATTTTTTTTTGTCTGTTTTTATATAAGTTCACTGAATCGAAGCCACAATAAACTTCCCCTAATTCACCAAAATTTCCCTTCCCTAAAAAAGGAAGAGGATAGAAACCCATCTGACAAGTCTGTAAGGCAGGGATGGAAAGAGCTGCAGTTCTTAGCTGGGCTGTGAATCCTTTCCCTGTGTGTGTTCTTCCCTTTCACTGAGCAGAAAATCTGGATATACTCCTTCTTGATAAGATATTACTGCTTCAACCCAGTTCTGTTCCTGCTGCAGAGATCTCTTGATTTGTATCCCTCCTCACAGTGGAGATGGTATGTGGGTAATGGATGCTCTCCCCACAGGATGTGCCAGCTTTGCCCATCACTACAACCTTCTGGGAGAGGAACTTGCCATCTGTGCCAGGACTGCTAAAGCTGATTGGATTTTCCACTTTCTTCACCTCTGTGGCTGCAGCTGGGTTATTTGCCTACAAAAAGGGAGTTCTGGTTCGAAACTGAAAAAAGGTGCCAACTCAATGCCTCACAATTGAGGGATTTTCTCTTTTTTTCCAAGGGATTTTCTCTTTCTTTTCTCTCTTTTTTTTTTTTTTTTTTTCCTTTTTTTGTTATGTACTTTTCTGTCTCCAAAATCTGAGGAAGAGGTGAAAACAATAGAGAAAATAGGCAAGAGGGAAGGGATGTAGTAAAGGCATCCATATTGAAAAAGAACTCCCAGAGTCCAGGACTACTTCTAGCAATAACTTCTTGGTTGTTTAATTTCTGGAGTACCAAGTGTTATCACCTTGAGGTTTTGAACCAAATCTCAGAACAGAAGTGACAAAATACCTCTCTGAAGTCTATTCTGGTGATTTCTGGTTGGTTTTACTCTTATGTCAAACCAGACCCTGAAACCCAAGTCTCCACAGGCCCTATTTGTACTGTACAGTACAACAAAATCTCTAGTTATAAACAAAGGATTTCTGCCTTCCTGTGGGGTAGACTGAGAAAAGAAATCCACAGCTTACAGAATAATCAGATAGCTCATGCAAATTACTGGCAAGAAACTGTTTATGTTTTTATTTCTTTCCCAGGGAGCACCTAAGGGACAAGCCAAGCTAAATTTATCCATCTGAACTATGCAACCATAGGATGCTGGCATTTCCAGTGGCATATATGTCCTACAGTGAGCTAAAGGACAATAGTTCAGCTGTGTTTTACAATGTGGTTGAATTTCAGGCTCCGCAGGTGTGTCCACAGCTGCCTGGCACAGCAGAGCTCCTGTCCAGTGGAGTCTGTCCCTGTGAGCACCTTGAGGCTGTCTCTTGCCTGCTAGGGCACAATGGGCTTGAAGATGTAGTGTTGGCATTAAACAAACAAAACAAAACAAAATAAAACAAAAACAAACAAACAAAAAAAAACCCAACTTATTTGCCCCCAAACTCTTGCTTCATGCTGCTTCATGCTGAACACGGATTTGCTGATTCAGAGTTTTGATCTTTCCTAACAACCATATTGATGGGATTAGCACTTCCATTTCTGCCTGCTGTGCTGTGTTGCACTGACTATGCACTTTTGATAACTAATAAGGGATCTAAATGCTAGTGAGATCAAAGAGAACTGTGGATTGGAGAGTCACATGCAAGTGCTTCTGCTCTCCACAGCTTGGTGCTGTTAAAAAAAAAAAAAAAATAAAAAAATCCACCCACCAAAACCTCAGTGCCTACTTGTCAGTGTGTTGGTATCTTGTTCTAGATATTTCTGTTGTTACCTGTGCACAAGATGAAACAGGGAGACACAGGTATGGCTGAGAACAAGATCTGGTGCACATGAAGTTGGAGATGTCTGGAATTTTTCAGAGCCTCTTTGCTGCACTTCTCTCTTCAAGGAGTAGCAATTTATACGTAAAAAAAAATATTGGATTGCAGTAAAGAGCCGTGGAGGGAAGTATAATAATAACTTCAGCAACTGGTGTGAACAGACGGTGGAGGAGCTGTATCACCAGTCCCAGGCAGAGTTTTTGGGCTAGCATCTGATCTTACTTGTGTAGAGCAGTACTTTGTTCTCCAAATAGTCCCATGGAAATGCACTGAACTGCTTGGAAAGCTGTAATATTTGTGAGCAGCACCTCGCTTTCTGGCCCTTAGGTTTTGTTCTTTTTAACTTGATGTGCTGGTTAAGCATCATCTTGTAGCAGCAGCTTGGATTTTATCACAAATGAATAGCCTCATAACAGCCTTTTAAAATGCATGGGGGAACTTTTCAGGCATAAAGATCTTTAAGGCAGAGGAGGAGTGCAGCAGTGTGCATATGGCCTCTCTGGTTGTATCACATGGAGCTCTAATTTGCTGGGACATTTGCCTACTGCAGAGAGCTTCTATGTGGCTTTCTCTCCCTGTGATTTATTTACTACATGAATTAGGAACTGAAAGCTGAATGGAAAATTCAGAGCTTTGGCAACTCACACAATTCTCAGGCCAGAAATAAACACAGGAACCTAAATTTGGGAAGACATTTTTGAAGTCCTGGCCCCAATATTTGTAAGTGCTAGACAGTGAATACATACATTACATATAAAGAGCTGCTGCATTTGCAGATGATTTTTTCTGCCAAAACTGTTTGGAATTCAGGTCCTGCTTCTGCCCTAGAAATGCACCACATTCTCTAAAGGGGAGCAAATTCATGAAACTAATGAGGATAAATCGGTTTTATTCACATCCAAAATGTATTTCTCTCTTCTTTGCTCCTGAACCTCGCAGAAGTTTTTCCCAGTTTAACAAGATCATGTTGTGTGCCACAGGGGGAGAAATTCCAATCAAAACCAGAAATTAGGTAGTTAAAACTGAACTGAATCATAACTTAAGCTTTTCATGAGATTGGCCAATTAAAGAAAAATATTATTTTTACTTTCTTATACTTAATTTCAAAGTGAAAGAAAAATGGAAAAAAAAATAAGGCAATCCCACAAAGCATTTCTCATCTTATTCTGCCACAACTAAAGTAGGTGAGACAGGGATTTATTTAAAATAATTTATTAAAAATAAATTTAGATTCCCTGAAATTTCTAATCAAATCTGGTTGGAGCTGGGAGGGTCTGAATTGTGATGTCTGTATTAACACTCTAAAATCTCTGTCTTCTTCCTTTCAGACTGCCAAAGCTTTTGGAAAGCCCTCTCTGTCTTTACAGCCATGTCTTGCTATGATTGTGCTGTGGACCTTACCACCACTATGGGATTTAAAAAGGATTTGGCACTGTTTTCTCAACATTTCCACGCAAAAGGAATACGTGGCACCTTGTGTACATGGATGCCAGCGTGATGAGGGAATTGACAAATGGAGGTAGAGAATCAAGCTGCTTTCCTATGGGTAGAGGGAACTGTTAGCACTGGCTTACATTTTTGAAATTAAAATTCATGCCAACCCTTTGAAGAGAGGAATGAAGTCTGTTTTAATGGATAACCAGTCGTGCTGTATTCTTAATTTATTAACACATTTGATGAGACAACTGCTATCATGAAAGTTCCAAGAGTTTACCAGCTTTGTAAAATGTACTATAGGAACAACCATGGAAATAATTGTATTTGTCTCTTACAAACTGAACTGTGTTACCATGCATATTTTGTAATGCTCATAAGAGTTTACAAAGAAAAAAAAGAAATTTACTTTCTTGTACACTGTTCTGATAGCCACTGTGCATTGCAAGGAATGATGGGTCATGGCATAAAAATCTGTGTTAACCAAAGTAATTGAAATCTAATTGCATAAACAACTCAACAAAAACAAGGATGTGAGCAATCTGAGGCAGCCCCCTTGTCTTCCCTTTAATTTGTGCATTTTTTCCCCAGTGCAGATCTTGATTCCAAATAGCACATCTGCTCTCAATACAAAGACATTAATCAAGTAATTAAGTTCCTCTTTGAGCATTGTCCATCACTGGAACCCGTGGCCTGGACAAGAAACTATAGGGCTTAAAGAAATCTTTCTGTGTCCACAGTGAGACTGTTGTTTCACTGAAGTAGGCTTCACAGATGTGCAGAAGTTTTAAGATTTTTTTCCCCTTTTTTGAGACATGAAAAAATAATATTTTTGAGGAAAAAGGAATTGTATGACCTCCAGAAGTACTAGGGAGTCAAGACTAAATAACAGACCTGCCACTGCTCTTGGGCAAGAAGCAAACCCCCTCAAATCACAGGTGACAAACATGCACAAATAACCCTGACCTATGTTCAAATGAACTAACATTCCCTCTCCTGTCTCCACCACCTTAAGATCGCCCTGATCTTCCTTCTGTTGAAGAACAGAGTGTAAAAATGAGACAGCCAAAGCAGCCTGGCTTTCCAAGTGTCTCTGCAGTGAATTCGTTTAGGCGTTGTCTTAGACTGCCGCTTGTAGCGTGTCTGCTGTGCTCCCGTGCAGCTCAGTGCTCAGTGGTGCCTGCCTCTGTGTTTTGGAAAACAAATTTAAAAAGAGTGACTTCACTTTGCAGGAATATATATGCTGTGTGTGTGATGAATTTGTGCCTTTTATAACTGTAGCATTTTCTAAAGTGCCTCTGTGGTGACTGTCTCCCTTGGTTTCCTTCTTCAGCTCTCTTTTAAATAGTCTCTGCAGATATTTTTATCTGACAGCTGTGAAATTTTTTTAACCTTAATTAGAATCAATAAATATTGTCATGTCACATGTGTTGTTTGAGGCTTTTCTTTTGTGGAGGCCCCTTTTGACTTGCTTGTAGTGGTATTACTTACTGACACAGCATTTTGCATTTCACGCTGAAACCTGTGAGGTAACTTCAGCTTTTCTTATTAAATAAAGCTCTGTAAAGAAAAGGAGAGTATAAAAGAAAAAAAAAGCACAAACTCACCCAAGCAACCCCCCCAAAACAGTGCAAAAAAACTCCATTCCACCCCTTAAATACACAATTAAAATAAAAAATCAAACCACATTTGGTAGTAGTATAGATGACCAACTCTCTTACACTTAAGAACTATTTTTTATTATTATAGGGCAGGTGGCTCAAACTGAACATAAGAAGAAACAGATCTTGTACCAAATACTGTGTGATGTAAACATAAAAACCCTAGAAGAAAAGAGAGACCAAAGTCACCTAATTTCACCCACTAGCTCAGTGTCAGTGCTAGAGAGATAATGGAGCTGAAGAACAAATTTACTTCGGGGAAGGGACCCGTGTTGCACAAAACTGTTGGCCATGAATACTGGAGGAAGTGTAACCATCCATGTGAAAAACATCTGAAGTGTGCAGTGCTTTCTGTATAGGCTTAACTTTCAGCATTACAAGTCATAAAGGAGCACAAATACAATGAAAGCAAACGCCCTCAACTAATCCTTCACATATTTTCTAAAGCATCTGTCCACTAAGAAACGTGTCAGAACCAGCAATGCATTTCACAGCCCTCAAAGCAGCCAGCAAGTGGTTATGCCTCTAAAACATTGCTGCTCTGTTGGGTTTGCATGGCCTGGTTTTGGAAGCAGTGGGGCTACAGGGATGGTTTCTCTGAGAAGCTTCTGGAAGCTTCCCCCATGTCCAGCCTTTTTGGTGATGAAACCCAGGATCATGAGGATTTTCAGATAAGGATGGTAATTGGGGAAGTTTGGGCAAAATGTGGACTGAACAATGTTAGAGAGTAGAATGTTCATGGTGAATTTTTGCTGTAATTGTGGTGAAGGCACAAGGGATAGATTTTGTGTAAATTGCCAATTTTTGTTCTGTGTTGTGATGATGTGACTTTGATTTTTGTGTGGGGAACTTTTCTCTTGCTTTGTTTGGTTGGTTTTGTTGATGTGAGGGCAGATTTTGTGATGAATGTGGATTTTAATGATAATTCTTAAATAGTTAAATATGTGATTCACAGAAGTGAGGGGTGGAAAGTGGAGTCAGATTTGACCTACCTTTTTAACCCTTTGTTCAGACATATCCTGGAGCATCCCAGAAGACATAACTGAAATGGTATTACTATTAATTTAGTTATTTACAAAGCTTCAGTGTGCATTTCAAAGAGACTGTGTCAGCCAAGGGGTGCTTCATTATTTCCATCAGTCCAGCATAGAGAAAATTAATGTAGACAGATTAATACAGAAGAAATCAATTTTGTTTAACATCTATAAAAGATACAAATATGATTTCCCAAGAAACCAATTAAAAATCCCACTCATTGTTTAGAAGAGGATCAGATGTGTGTGCAAATTATTTGGCTAAATCATGCAAAACTCAGTGCTACAAGAGCTGAGAATAATTTTTTCTTCTTGTCTTGTATAATTGTATCAATTGCTCATCTGGAGCAGATCCCAAAATGTTGGAGGGACTGATGAGTTTTGCCTTCTGGCTCAAGGCAGGATAAATTCTCCCTGAACCTGTGGAATTGCCTCAGAAAAAAAACAAAAATCCAAGAATGATAGGCCTCGGATGGTAGAGCCAAAGTACAGTTTGGATTTTGCTGGAAAAAAGACACATTTTTTCTCAGGTTGGTCCTGCTCTGTGGTGTGGCTGTGGAAGGGGGCTCCTCATCCTCATCTGCTGTTTAAACCCATGCAGGTACTGTAGGACTCCTACAGACATGTCCTTCTCTCTCTGTGTCCATGTAGGAGGGATGGAAGGGATTTTGAAATGCAGTTATTGGGTGGAATTGACTTGTATGTCACTTTTCCTGCAAAGAGCATGTATTTACCCACCTAGAGGGCAACTCATGAGCCAAAACTCAGTTGCCTTGTGCCTCTCAGACACTCGAGGGCACCTTGTTCAGCCTCCAGCTGCTGCCCCAAAAGGAGGCAGCTCTTCCAGAGCCCCAAGAGAAACATCCTAAAGCAGCCCAGCCCTGCAGCACAGATGATCTTTGGGTATCAAACAAGGCAGCTTCTACCTCCCACCAACTGCTGATGGCAATTAGGTACTTCTTGGGCGGTGAGCTTTGAAGAAATGCACCAGGGATGATGTGGGCTCTGTGAGTCTAACATGTTTCATGTTAATATCTGCACATATATTGTGTTAATGCACAGCTCTCCTTTACCCAGGCAGGCTGGAGATGAATTTGCTTGTCATTGGAAACAGAGCCATGATATTCTAGTCATAACATTAGCAGAGTTTGCTAGAAAAGCCTTCAGTTAGCAGCTGAGTGCCAAGATAAGCTGTAAAAAAATACACCTGAGTAAGAGGCTTTGTAAGTTGATTTTAGTGTGCAAGATTTGTACAGTCAGTAGCAATAAGCTATTCTGAAGCTAGGCTAGAAAAAGCTAAAAAAATAATTTAAAAAAATCATAGAATAGTTTGGGTTGGAGGGGAGGTAGAAAGGGGATCTTTCTAGGTCACCCAGCCCAAACCCCCTGCCATGGGCAGGGACATTTTCAACTCGACCAGGGTGCTCAGAGCCCCATCCAGCCCAGCCTTGAACATTTCCAGGAATGGGTCATCTACAACTTCTCTGGGAACCAGTTCCCTTGTTTCACCCTATATCTAATCTAAATCTGTCTTCTTTTAGTATAACCCCTTTGTTCTACCATGACAAGCCCTGCTAAAAAGTCCCTTCCCAGCCCTTTCAGGTACTGGAGGGTTCTCTGAGGTCTCCCCAGAGCTATCTCTTCCCCAGGCTGAACAACCCCAGTTCTCTCAGCCTGTTCTTAGAGGAAAGGTGCCCCAGTCCTGCCACCAGCTTAGTGACCCTCCCCTGGGCCCACTCCAGCAGGTCCACGTCTTTCCTGCTGTCAAAATACCTGTGAAACACACGCTGCTTCATCCTCTGGGACTGTACCCAGTGCCAAGCTGGCTCATCCCAGTTCTCCATTCCTCCTGGCACTGCTGAAAGAGGCAAACCAACCAAGTTGTTTTGAGTCCAAGCTGGTCTCACCCCGTGTTTTGACAGAAAATGAGATGCTGTTTCTAATTTAGAAGCAAAAGGTATTAGCTTTCTTCCAGGGCTGGTTTTTTGCTATGTGCACAGTGAGTTTTCTGATAGCAAGGTTTCTAATCCTTTCTTAGCTGAACAGCCCTAACAAAATAATTCATATCCATCCAGTTCTATTTACTCTGACATCTACAGGCTGTGTGTAGACTCCTTCCCACCATCCCTGCAGCTTTGTGGGGGAGAAAAACCTCATCCAAATCCAAGTGATCCATTCATCTACAGGACCTACAGGAGAAAGGGCCTGAGCAAACACAGATCAGCCCCATCTGCCCAAGGGCAAAACGTCATGGAATTTTAGCAGTGACTTTGAGAGGGGGAGTGTCTCTGAGTGCCATTTCCCTGCTGCTGCAGAACTCCAAGAAGCACTTGAGGAAGTGGTACCCAGGAGAAACATCAGGCTTTGAATGATTTGGTTTGTCAAGTGGCTCTGTTTGCCCCTCTGCCTACTGGGATTTAACACTGCACTCGAATATGCTCTGGTGCTTGGCTGGCAGGGAGCAGGGAACAGGAAACATATCAATAATGCACTGAGGCATCCTTGTCAGCCCTCAGGCTGTGCCCAATTTGCATATGCTCCAAGCTGTAAGAAAACACTTTGCACAGCAGTGTTGCATTTAGCAGAAATTACATTATAATTTCAGATGTAGAAACTTCTATTCCACGTCTGAGGCAGGGAGGTGTCCCATTGGGCTGTGCAGTCATTATCTTAAACAATTGAAATGCATGCTTGTACTTCATCAAAATCACGGGAAGACATTACTCCAGCCTCCACTTGCCATTTCAGTCCAAAGTGGAACAAGACTATTTAACTAAATTAGAAACTATATTATTTCCCAATAATTCCTTATGAGATGGAGTTTGGCCAGAGCAATTTTTCAGAGTGTGCATATTTGAGCCAGCACTTCTATCCATCTCTGCAAAGCAAATTGCCCCCACAGAAACTCCCTTCTTTGAGAAAGGGAATGCCCAGGTGCGTTTAGGATCTGTGCTCACACTTTTCTTCCAACTCCTTTGTGCTGCCAAGCAGGAGACAGGACTCGAGTTTCCCTTGGGAGGAAGTTTTGCAGTGCTGGCAGGGGCTCGGTGTCCTGGTTTAGGGCAAATATGGGACAAAACCTCCAAAAGGGCCCCCCCAGAAAGCAAACCCACACGGCCCCTCCCCGCTACTGGTTCAGGAAGGATTCCTTGGAGAGAAGTGGAAAGAACCTGTTTATTTGACAGGCAAAACGCCCGCAGCATGCAAAATGAACAATACCAGATGACAACACTTTCACCACTCTGAAAAGGATGACAAATTCAGAAAGTCTTTCCTGGGAGTGGTTGCTCTGTTGTTGCTCCCTCCGGCACTGGGGATGGCTGCTGCAGCCACAAGATGTAAACTCTCGGTGTTTCCCAGGTCCCAGTCCAGAGCAGGTTTGGATGGTTCCAAAAAGGGAAAGGAAAAACAGTCCAGGGAAAAATTTGGACTGCTTAGCTGAACTAACTAACGAGCAGAAGCAAAAAGCAAGAGCAAAGCAGGAGCACAGCAGAAGCAAGAGCAAAGCAAAAAGCCAGAGCTGCACTGTGTACTGCCCCATCTCCGTGTCCTGCCAGCCGTGGGGGAGCAGGCTGATAACAAAACACCAAAACAAAATATTTGCTCTTCAGAGCCAGTCTTGAAGGCACAGAACACAACATCCAGCATAAACAGAACACACGATTTGGGATACAAGCATCGTAACCTCACACTAGGACACGGCCATTTCACTGCCCAGATTTCTGCCAGGGACTGGCTGGGGTCAGGAGGCAGAGGCTGAAGGGATGGAGCCTGCCTCTCTCTGCTTCTTCCAGTGTGGCACATCAGAGCTTGGAGATGAGTGAGAACTTATGCTTAAAGCTGGGGACTTGCATCGTTTCCCTTTAGTGTGCTTCTCTTCCAGAGTTCAACGGGAAGGGTGAACACCAGTGCAGAAATGCCCACAGAGACCTTTCTGCAAACCAAAGTGTGAAGCTCCTGACACATATAGTTTTGTGAGGTGATAAAATACTGCTATGAGGTAGCCCAGAAGATGACAGCCTTTATTTCAGCCTGTGCCATGCTGCTGAGCTGGCCATGCTTCAGCTCAGCTGTCCGCAGCTGGTGTCTGCTGACAGATTCCTCCTCAAATGCCTTTTGGAATTCAGCCAGGTGTCCTGGATTTAACCAAGGTTTTGATGAAAATGATGGGGCTCAGGCTATAATCCAAGGAGTTTTCAAGTGAGTGATCCGGTCATGGAAGTCCAAATGCCAACACAAGCAATAATTATATCCTTTGCTTCATTTTCAACCTCATCTCAAGTGGCAGCTGCCCTCTTGTACTGTGAGTGGCAGGGAGAACTGTAGGAAGATGCAGATGGCAAAGGGCATCTGTCTTATATTTTCTTGTGCTTGGTAAGGTTAGAGACAGTGCAAATTCATGCCCCTGTCTGATCTGCTCATTATAGACCAGGGAACACCACATCCCTGGGACTCTGGAAGAACAGATGTGTGGCTTGAAGGCACTGCTGACCTTCTCTTGCACCCAGCAAGGTGTCAGCACCACTCCTACAGCTTCCCTCTCCTCCCATGTGTAATGGGCTCTCACTTGGGAAACTTTTTTCCCTGCTCCTTCTATGTGTCCTGGGTTATTCTGTCTCTGTTATGTAAGATGAGTCAAAAAAACTCAAAACAATGACAGCAAGGAAGCGGGAACAGAACCTGGAAAGCCAAGCACTACAAATAAAAAGCAGAACAGGAACTGCAGCTGGAGCCTGAAGCATTTGTTGCCAAGTGCAGGAGCTGAATGGGAAAAGAAAAAGTTACAGTTCACTCACAAAGAGCACATTTGATTTCCCCTCCTGGATTTTCACCAAGATGAAATTTCCTTTCTCTGTGTGTGTGTGAAAAGCAACTGTTGCAGGGGACAAACAGCAAGGAAGAGAACTGTCTATAGCCATGTTTCACAGTAGAGGACTGTCTGGTTTGTCTGTTTTTCTATGTGTGGAGCTGGGAGCTGAACTCTGTGCAGAGAGCATAAAACCAGTCCCCAGCTTGACCCCAGCATGGTTTCTGGCTGAGGAAAGCCCTTGCTGTCAGAACCTGGTGAGCGGGGCATGGGAGCCCACTGGTGGGAAACCTGGATGTTGAGATGTGTCAGACTGTGCTGGCACATCACCCTGGCTGGTATTTTTGTTCAAATACATAATGCTGATTTTGCCAGTAGTTGGGGGGGTATCTTTGATCCTGGGAAAAGAGACCAGGTACAAACCTGGGGGCTGAATCAAATGTGAATTGAAAAGTATTATTGGTGAAGGACTAGCAAAGAGACCATGTGAAGGCAGCAACCTCTTTCTTCCCCAGAATGGATTTTCACATAGTTATAGAATGTCTTGGGTTGGAAGGGACCTTAAAGACCATCCCATTCCAATTCCTTTTGATAAAAACAAGCTGCTTGGGGTTCTATCCAGGGAAGCCTTGACTACTTCCAGGAATGAGGCATGCCCAGGTCTCTGGGCATCCTGTCCCTCACCATTTTGAGGCTGGATGTACCTTTTTAGCAACCTGTGTGTGTCTGGTCAGACCTCCCCCTTGTCCCACACAAGGAGCATGCCTGGAGGGCCACGGTGTCCCTGGGGGACATCCATGTTCACTGCTCCAAAACATGGAGCCCCTGCAACCTGGCACTGCTTCCTTGGGGTGGTGACCATTTCCCAGACCTGTCACACAGAGGTTTCCCACCAGAGGGGTTCAGGTTGTCAGTTCCCATACCAGGAGGCTGTGGGCTGGGCAGGTAATGAAGGAAGGAAAGCCTTGCTAGGCTGATGGTGCTAAAAATCTAAGTGCTAAAAATGGGCACCTCCTGCCCATCCAGCCCCTGCTGACCCAGCAGCCCATCCTGTTTCTGGGTGCCTGTCCCCATGGGCAGGTTGATGGCAGCCAGGGGGGAACAATCAAGCTGCAGCCAAGGGGAGTGGGCCAGAAAGGAGGAGGGAGAGTCTCACAGGAGTGTTCTTCCATCCCCAGGGCTTGGGCAAAGCTACTATGCTCTCTGTAAGCAAGCCTGATTAAAAAGAGGCAGATCCTGATCCTCTCACATATATCATCCCCACTTGCTTATTTTGGACTGCCTGATCTATGTGCTCAGTGGTGCTTCTTATTTCACTGCTGTTATGGAGCATTAAGGGCTTTTTTCTCCCTCTGCTACTCCTTCTGCCAGTGCTTTCCCTGGTCTTTGTTTTACTTCCAGCAGCCCTTTCACCTAAGGTTTTCTCATTTCCCAGGGGTGGCAGTGCAGTTTAGTTCCCACACTGGTGCTGAAGGACTTGGTGTGGACCTCAGCATCTCCCATCTCACCAGGGTGTCTTTGTCTTTCAGAGGACAGAACATTTCCCACTTCTGCCAAGGGAGTGCAAAGCTCTTCCTCCAAAAACTGGGGCACTGAGCACCCCTGATTTGGGAAGGTGTCCAAAGGCTTTCCCACTCCCCAGCCTGGGTGTGGGCACTGCTTGGCCCCCAAAATAAAGAGGAGTTTCCCAGGTGCTCGATCCTCTCAGCTTTAATACCAGCAGCAGCTCACTTGGGGAGTTGTCAATGGTGATAAACTCAGTCCCATTCTGTTTCAAAATTGGTTTAAGAAAGATGCCTGGCTGTTTAATATTTAAGCTAAATGTTTAATGTTTAAACAGGGAAATTGGTCTGATTGTCAGAAAGGGCATTAAAGCAGGATGGGAACTGGTCTATAATCTCTGACAAATGCTGCCCTTTCTCTGCAGCAGCCTGGTGCCTGGGAGCTGCAGGAGTTTCAGAAATGCCAATTTTAATCAATCTCTCTCATTTCACTTGCTGCCTGCCAATCCCACAGCAGTGAGACGTGCCTTTCCCTGGGAAGGGGGCAGTGTTGTACCTGGCCCTGTTTCACAGTCTGAGATGGATTCAGCTGAATTGCACTGGTATTTCAAACCCCAAACTAATTTCAATAGAAATGTGTGTGGATAAGGTGAAAAGTGAAGCTGGACAGTGTTGGTTCATGGGTGTATTGCAGATGATCTGGGGTCTCTTTTGCATGTTATGTACAGAAGTTCTGAAAATTAAAGTAAGCCTGAAAATGAATGGCTCTAATTGCTACAAATATACCTATGGATAAACTATTTTTGAACAGGTACAGGCAGTGTTTTTCAGGTGGTGGAAATGTCCCCCTGGGGGAAGCGTGTGGCAGTGTAGAACTGTTTCACACCACAAAGGGCTCAGCAGCAGCCTGTGCTCCCTCCCTGAGGAGGCACTGTGGCTGTGCCAGGCTGCATGCCCAGGGTTCTCCTTGTGCACAGCAATCCCTGCTCTGCAGTGGCTGGAGCTGGGGAGAGCACATTCAGCAGGGAGCCCTCGAGTCAATCAGCAATTCATGTAACTCACAAAAAGCCAAGAAAGACAGAATCTGAAGAAAAGTTTATAAGAAGATCAAGGTTTCAGGACTATTGAAAGGCACATTTCACCCATGTTGAACGACAGCTGAGTTCATGGACACGTACAACGCTCAAAATTCATGGCAAAAAGACCACATAATGATGGTACATTGTGAAACATACATTCCAGACTTCAGTAAAACACTCAAGTGATTATTTTAAGTGTATCATGTACATAATAAGAGCGGAACAGGCAGATGCATCCAATTACTGTAATTTACAAGGCAGTAATTCGAGCCTCAAATACATTTCTCCTTATTAGAAGAAGGGGCCATGGATTAGCAGCAAAATGAGGGGCAGTAAATGGACAGGGAACCAGGAAGCTGCTGCCATTTGGAAAATAACAGCCAGCACCTGCTGCAAGTCAGGGGAATTCAACTTTGCTAATTCATTTCACTGTGCTGTGGCAGCACAAGGCTGGGCTGGATGGATGCTCTCAGGGCAGGCACCCTGCAGAGCAGATGTGCACAGATGTTTCCTTGGCAGTGGGCAGGATGAAGCCCAGCCATGCCTCCTCTCTCCCTGCTCAGTGCTGTGCCTCATGCTAATTACCTCCTTTCATCCAGCTTGAGGTTAAGTTTCACGTTGCGGTGATTAATAATTAATCAAATGCATTTGAAAATTAATTTGGCAATTCTATGACTGATTGGCATGCTAATCTCTTCTGTGCAGTGGGGATGGTATGGGAACAACCTAGGATGTTCTGAGCTGCTGACTGAGGTGAATGCATGAGGGCATTTACTGTCTGTGTGGTGAAAAATAAAACACTGAGTGGAAACAAAAGCATTCTCCAAGACCTCTTTGCAACTCAGAAAAGGTGTGATTTGCATTTTGCTTTCCTGTATCAGAAATATATCATTGATATTATTACATCCAACCAAAAACAAATGGACAAGTTTGAAATACACCCTCACAGTTGATTGATTTCTGTTTAGCTGGTAGCAACTGCAGTAGATTCGATTCATTAATCATGGGACTAAAAAGAAAAATCACAAGTAGAACAACTTTTTGCTCTTTCCAGCTGTCCATGCCACTTTTCTCCAAAATAACACTCATCTGGTAAAAGGGGAGGAGATGGGGTGTGCAGCTTCCACTGGTCCCCGCTAGTTTCGGCCAACAAGTCCCTTTTTACAGACAAAGAGCCCTGCAGCAGCCACCGAGGTGAGGCACAGCGTGCAGCTCAGCAGGCACAGCAGCCCCGGCGCCGAGGGCAGGTTCCTCTCCCAGAAGCTGGTGGGGAATGGTCGGGCTGGGACATCCTGAGGGAAGAGAGGAGATGGTGACTTCGGAGGGTGCCCCCTCACCAGGTGAGCAGGGAGGTGGCAAACGCCCCCCCTGAGGCTGGGGAGGCCACAGGTATTTCCCAGGTTGTGCGGGGAAGAAGAGTCATGGCTGTGAGATGTGTGTTCTGTCATCCTGAACGGCCACAGGACAGTGAAGATGGAGTTACTTGTGGCTGGAATGAGGTTCTATTTGGCTTTAAACCATGGCCTGGAACTGGGCAGAATTAGGCTGCATTTTTCAGTCCCCCAGGATCTGAGATCAGTGTGCTTGGCTCTTAGTCATCCACCCTTCAGACAGGGGTAACAATATTCCTTGGACAAGTCACAGAAATTAATATCATCAGCATGTGAGGTCACTAAAGCCTTGCCTGGGAGCAGGGTGCACAGGAATCACTGAAATGAATCACTGGGCAGCACTGACAGAACCAGAGGACACAGTCTCAAGCTACGTCAGGGAAGGTATAGGTTGGATATTAGGAAAAAATTTTCACCAAAAGAATAATAAAGTACTGGAATGATCTACCTAGGGAGGTGGTAGAATCACCATCTCTGGATGTGTTTAAAAAAAGGCTGGACACGGCACTTGGTGATAGAGTCTAGATTCTGAGTTGAGGTGTTAGGACATAGGTTGGACTCGATGATCTTAGAGGGCTCTTCCAACCTCATTATTCTGTGATTCTGTGAAATAGGGACACACCTGACTGAGGGGGGTGTGCCTGTGGGTGCAGTGACACTCTGGCTCACCTTTGACGCTGGCTCTGGCATCCAAATTTCACTCTTGGAGATCTTCCCCATACTGTGCAGTACCTAGAAGAAAAAAATTACTTGTACCATGTGAAAAAATTAAAACCCACAATACTTCCAGTTTTGGAGAAACAGAGGAAGTCAGAGCAAGGTGACATTGATAAAAGGTGACTAGCTGAAAGTCTCTTGAACCAGAAAATGTACAATGATTTCTACTAGAGCTTCTCTAAATATTTTTGTGGATGGTTTTTAGGTTTCTTTGTTTGGGTTTTTTTTTTTTTTCTTCTGAGTAAAAACAAAAAAGCTTTTTCTCAAGGCAGTTAGAGAAATACCAATGTGAGGTTACAGCCATGCACTTGGGACACAAAACCTGTTAGGAGTGATGCTTCTGGGATATGGAAAGAGGAGAGATGCAACCCAGAGGCTCTCACAGCATAGAATTATGGAGCCCTCCCTCGCCTATTCCAGCAGTACAAAGCTCATCAAGGATTTTTCTTGAGAATAAACTGATTGTAAGAATCATGGGGATTTTTGGGAGCAAATGAATGCCTCCAGAAGACAGCTCACTGTCTTTGTAACTACTGCTCACAGGCATGGAGAAAAGAGAAGTTAGGTGACTTGAAATGAAGCAAGGAATAAGGATTATAAGGCAAATATGACATTCTGTCAAATGGAAGTAAAAGAGTGATTTTCCTTTAAATAACAACTTTGTGGCTTTGCCATGCAGTTGCAACTGTAATGTGCACCCTTTAATGCTTTTTCCCCCTCCCTCCAGATTGTTGTAAAGGGATTTCACTGTGACTGGGAACCCAGCCCAATGTGTGTCATTCTGAGGAGATTTAGACATTATCAGAGCTGCACATTACAATTTCATAAAGCTCAGTTAACAGGACTGTCTTGTAAAAGGAGAAGCAGAAGGGATAGATCAAAAATGAGAACAATGTTCAGATTTTCAGATTTCTGCACAGGAAATAGCTGTGAGCATTTGAAATGACTTAGATTCGTTTTAAAACATGCAGTGATTAATTTGTTAGAAATTGAGGTAGTGTATCTACAAACAGCATCAGGTTGGGGGGTTTTTTCCTCTAGACATGCAGTTCATGGCATAAGCTTTATTTTAAGTCTTCAGTTCAGTAATACTCTGATTTGGTTGAGATTCTTGGCTTCACTTTATTCAATAACCAATTAAATAAGTTTAAAAAAATACTTCGGTCACATTGTTTTCTGAGATGCCTCCCTGTCAATTCTAGGAGCCTTTGCACTAAATCAGACTCTCCAAGCAGTACTTAATCCTTTCCAGGCTTTTGATAGAGATGTTGGAAGCAGAGCAGTGGTCTGTACCTCTCTGGCTGCTCTCTCTCCTGCCTGCACAGCTCCCTCCATGTATCCACTCCACTGGGTCGCTGTCTCCGTGCCAGCAAAGTAGATTCTGTCAACAGGCTGGCGAATGATCCTTCAAAACAAGTGGAGAATGTCAGGTGACAAGTGACAGGAGGTTGATGATCCTTCTAAAAGCAATTTATGGTTTTGATGGAGCACAGGGCTTCAGCTCTCCAGAATCCCTGCAGACCTGGGCTGAGGTGTGACAAGCTGTCCCTGCAGGATCACCTGCTTGCTTCTGCACACAAAATTCAAGATCTGAGAGAGAGAAAAACCTAAGGCATAAATCAGTGTTCCCAGCTTCCATACAAAATAATACAGGCCTTAGTTTAGTGCTGGGATAAGGGATAATCCTAACAGCCTCCAGCAGCTGATAGACTTATGTGTTCTGCATGGCAGCTTTGCTGTTATCCTGCCATTACAGTGGAATGTGGATGTGGTTTCTGTAGTGCTAAATCACCAATATCAGCTTCTGTTTGGAGGCTGGACTTGCTTGGCTGCTGAAGGCATCAGGGAGCTGCATTCTCCCCACAGGGTCACAAATCCAGTCCCTCAGCCCTGCAGTGCTGCACAAGCATTCCAACCCAGCTGCAGGTACTGAGCTCCCTCTGCCACTGGGAATGTGCCTGGTGTAAGGGCTCCCATCTAATCCCCCATTAGGCTTTCCCTGTCTGCTTGGCAGCAGCTTCCCCAGGCCAGACACCTCACCCATCCCTGCTGAGTGTTTGGATAAATGACAAGAGATAAATGACTGTGCATGGGACAATTCCTCCCCACGTGATCTCGGCTCAGGCAGGGTCTAACCCCATGCTGGACATGTTGAGGAGCTCCTGGGCTTCTCCTGAACCTGATGCTCCAGTCAGAGGAGACCCTTCATCTGTCCAAGATGTGTATCCTCAAGGGCTTGGGGGGGGGGGGGTACTGTAAATAATCCAGAGGGGAAAAGTTTTGTGGCTTTAGCAGGTCCCTTTGTGACTGTGTTTCATTTCCTTAAAAGCCATAAGAGAAACTCTGTTCTTAGTAAAGCAAACAGCAATATCCTTGTTAGCTGGGGAGTAGCGGAGTGGAAAGAGGGTTGAAGTTCTCCTAATATTGTAAATATGCCATGGGTGTGTTGCACAAGGTATAACGTTGTACATGAGCTAAAATGTGAATTAGAAAGCAAAGCATTCTGTGTTTTACCTTCCGTAGGAATGCATTATGCCTGGTGGGAAGTAGGCTGTGTAGCAGCCCCCTGAATATTGCTCCGTGGCCCAGTCCTTCTCTTCATAATGCACAGGCTGTGAGTTTCAACAGAGGAAACAGTGAAACACTGACAGAGAAATTGGAAAGAAAGAACATATTGCTTTTGAAGAGGGGGATAACAGGCTAAGAATACCTGACAGAGGAGTGCCATGTCATCTGGCTAATGCTATCCATCTGCACAAAACAATTTTTTGTGCTTTTACAGAAACACCAGTCTCCCACGGGCACACGACAGGACAAATTAAAACATGCACTGCCTTCTCTTTTCTTGTGCAGGGTGAGACTGGCAGTTCTTTTCTTCTTGTACTCAGACCTGCCCTCCCCTTGTTGCATGGCCCAACATGCAATTTTAGGTAAACATTTTAGGTGCCAGGAACTTTGCCCTCATCATCCAGAACAAAGGAGCAACAATATTGTGCAACAGAGCCAAAACTAGGCATTAATTCCTTACTTGTAGGGATCCCCCGCAAATACTGCATAGAACAAACTACTGTAAATAATCCAGAGGGGAAAAGTTTTGTGGCTTTAGCAGGTCCCTTTGTGACTGTGTTTCATTTCCTTAAAAGCCATAAGAGAAACTCTGTTCTTAGTAAAGCAAACAGCAATATCCTTGTTAGCTGGGGAGTAGCGGAGTGGAAAGAGGGTTGGAGTTCTCCTAATATTGTAAATATGCCATGGGTGTGTTGCACAAGGTATAACGTTGTACATGAGCTAAAATGTGAATTAGAAAGCAAAGCATTCTGTGTTTTACCTTCCGTAGGAATGCATTATGCCTGGTGGGAAGTAGGCTGTGTAGCAGCCCCCTGAATATTGCTCCGTGGCCCAGTCCTTCTCTTCATAATGCACAGGCTGTGAGTTTCAACAGAGGAAACAGTGAAACACTGACAGAGAAATTGGAAAGAAAGAACATATTGCTTTTGAAGAGGAGGATAACAGGCTAAGAATACCTGACAAAGGAGTGCCATGTCATCTGGCTAATGCTATCCATCTGCACAAAACAATTTTTTGTGCTTTTACAGAAACACCAGTCTCCCACGGGCACACGACAGGACAAATTAAAACATGCACTGCCTTCTCTTTTCTTGTGCAGGGTGAGACTGGCAGTTCTTTTCTTCTTGTACTCAGACCTGCCCTCCCCTTGTTGCATGGCCCAACATGCAATTTTAGGTAAACATTTTAGGTGCCAGGAACTTTGCCCTCATCATCCAGAACAAAGGAGCAACAATATTGTGCAACAGAGCCAAAACTAGGCATTAATTCCTTACTTGTAAAGCCTCTTTCATCCCCAGTGCCTTGGCATATGCCTCACTGATCCTCTTTTTCCTATAAGAAAATAAAATCAGAGTCAGGAAAAAAAAAAGGGTGTGTGGGGGGAACCTCTCCACTCTCATCTTTTTTATAAAAAACCCAAACTTGAAAACAAAATCAGAATCAGAAAAAAAAAGGGGGTGTGGGGGGGAACCTCTCCTCTCATCTTTTTTATAAAAAACCCAAACTTACTGCAACATTGGAAAGAAAGTTGGGTTAGGCTTTGTTTTTAAGTCAGATTTCAAGTTCTTATCTTAACATGCATATTTCAAATGCTGATGCCTAAAAGTTACATCTAAAATGGACTCAGGGAATGGGAAATGAAGGTTGATTTTGGCAATGAGCTTTAAAAAAATAAATCTTTGTACAGCTATTTTAGGATGCAGAGCCAATTCATCCTCATGTTCACTGGTGTAAGACCAGAAGAAAAGCAATATAAATCAATTAAATCCCTACAGATTTACTATAGCTGGGAATAAAATATGAGCTGAAGAATGCTGCTCACATTCCTAAGCAGAGCTCCCCTTTCACTTGCACTGTACCAAAACTCACATTTAGAAAGTACTGTTTGTTCATTTCACTGACTAATGGGGAAACCATACTTTTATAAACACAGAAGTTTAAAAATTTTATCACCCAGTCTGAATGTGAAGGAGACCCAAAAGGAGACATGTCAGCACTGCTGTATCCCTGGGTTAAAGCATCATTCAGTGGAGATGTAGTCTGGGAACATGGTTGGAAAAATCTTCTCTGTTCACAAAGAGACCCAGAATTGGTAAATCATAGCATGGAAGAGTGGTCAGGACTTGGAAATTTAGAAATATCCATAACTGGATGAATATTAGCTTTAGTGTCTCAGCCTGTTTATGCTAAAATCTCAATTTCTGCCTCAATTTCCAGTGTTGGCAGTTGTGCTGAGCATGTATAAATGTGCACATTCACACATATATTCACACACATTCCTGTGGGGAAGCATCCCAGAGAAACAATTTGTTTCTGAATATCTACAGCTTCTGAACTCTTACCTCTCTTCCTTGCTGAGGTGGGCCAGTTTGAGAGCCTTTCTGCTAAGGATGAAACTGAAAACAAAAATAAGATACATGAAAATCACCCCAGCTGATTTGCAGGCTCGAAATGACTCTAAAAATGGATTGGCAAAGCACTTTACTGGTATGTAATGAGCTGCAGGTTTGTCATCATAGCTCAACATTAAATAACTGCAGGTCACACAGGTGAAAAAGCCCATGCAGGGTAACCTGCAGAGTCAACTGAAAGGGAGGGTGTGCATTCCCTATCTAGTATGATCCAAAAGGACTGAAATTCTCAGTTTATTAAGCTTTTGCAGTCCAGCAGGCAGCTGCCTGTGTCACTTGGTGTTAGTGAGTGATGGCAGCCTGCTGCTCTGACAGGCACTGCACAGTGTCATGGATCACTCCTGCAAGAATTAATATTAATTAATTATTAATTATAGAAATATTAATCCTGCAAGGATTAATATTTACTCTTCTTGAAGGAAACAGATTTGACAATTAGTTCATCTGACCCTAGTGGAGATATCCAGGGGATGAAGTATGTTCCTCCACTCTTTTAGAAAGTCACATAAATCCATTAGGAGAAAGAAAGCTGGAAACTGTTTGCCATATGGGACTTGGAGGAGGTCTGCTGCTCTCAGGTCATGGAAGCTTTCAAGCCTTGAACATGCCCATAAACATGTACAGTTCAGTAGAAGGGGTGAGCTTTCCCTGCCAGACACTCAAGGAGTAGTTGCCTGACATTTATATTGGCCTTTGTTTGACACTCTCACCTCAGATTACACGTGGAAACACGTGTAAAGATTGTTTGTTCATTTGGTTTCAGCTATTTTAAAAGCCAGTCAATGTTGTCCTGTATTTTCCCACCTGTTTGTCCAAACTGTAACATTTTTACTTGTCAGTTTCTACAGAACCTTGATTTTTTCACTGCACAGCTGCCTCCCTGCTCCAGCAGCTGATGTTCCCCAGCTCAGTGGGGAGAGGAGAAAATGAGGATTTCTTGGACAATTGTGTTGTCATTTTGGACCAGGCACTAAACATAAAAGCCCAACATAAGCCAAATACAGGCTCAGATAGGTAAGACAGGGATTTATTTCTAAATCTACTCCACAGCAATAAAAAAAAAAAAAAAAAACAACAAATGTGAACTGAATGCTTAAAAAAAGGCTACAGCAGAATTCAACAACTCCTTCCCAACCACATTTTTGTATTAGGCTGTTTATAGCAGAACCTTCACAAAAAATTTATACGGACTAGAGAGGCACAGGCTTGGCAGAAGTGCTCTCCTCCATCTGTGCCAGCTGTGGAAGTGAGAAACAGTGATGTAACCTGGTCATTTCCCCTCTCCCTCCTGCTCCCACTAACTCTTACAAGAAGAAATACACATCTTGGTAAAGCCAGCAGCTTTTACCCCATAATGGCAGGGAAAGTTCCATCAGGTTTTGTGTCATCTATGGTTATTCCAATTGGAGACTCTTCATCCTCAATGACAAAGGAACCACAATAACCTAAGGGGAAAGAAACCCCAAGATGATTGTTAGAAAAACTTGTTGATGATCACTCTTTCTGATAGGAATGAGCAGGGGAAATTATCCCTAAAAGGAATTGTACAGTAATTCTGTTATTACAAATAACATCTATGTGTCTGAAGAGTCTCTGTAACAGTTTCTCTATTCTCTCTGACTCTGGGAAATTGTGTAAAAATCATTAAAATTCCATTGTTAGCTAACAAGGAATTTCTGTGGATTGCTGCAAGTCCCTTTGGCTTTCTATTTTGGGGAGAATAAACATTAAAAATAAATGGATCTAGTCAGAATTATGGTGATTCATTCCATGAGTGATTTTGACCAAAACAAACCTCAGTGGAATTACATCTGGTCACTGCAGGCTCAAATTCCCACTATTTTGATTTTGCTGGTGATAAGATTGTTAGGAATGGTGTTCCATAACAGTAATGCAGCAGAAGCATGGGCTGTCTAATCTAGGACCACATCAGGACATGTTTCAGTTGAACATGCAAAAAAATCTCATCTAGAAGACAAGGCATGCACCTGACTGTATTCCTGCCTAATCTCAATGGCCAGGTTACGCCCTGAAACATGCAAAAAATGATATTACTTTGATTAAGAAATATTCTTACCACTCTCAATATTGTTAGGAAGAAAGTGGAACTAATCTGTTCATAAAAATAGTTCTGAAAATAGTATCAGTTAAAGCGGAGAAAAACAAGATATTACAGCATGGAAAAAATATCTTGAGCTGAACAAAAAGCTAACCTACTTTTCCCAGTCCTCTGAGATATCAAGTCTGCAGAACAGAAGATTAAAATCAGGGAAAGGTCTTGCTTACACCTGAAGCTCTGCTTGTCATCTGCTGTAAATTCTCTTTGGCTGACCTAAGTGTCCTGGCAGGAGAAGGAAGAAGGGAGCTGATGCTGCAGGGAAGCTGATGCTTCTGTGCTCTGCAGGTTTCAGCAAGGTTTCCCAGGGAAACATTGCTTGTTCTCTTGGTCATCCCACCTCAGCCAGCTACTATGAGATTTGGGATCCTGTTTGGGTCTGGACTCATCTTTGGGACAAGGCATGCACACAAACTCAGAGAAAGGCTTCTGCTTTCTAAGGAGCTTTACTTTTCACATTTCTGTATGTTTGATTTTGGGGTTTTGAACATTTAACCCTCCCTTGGATTTATTTTCCTGATTGTTAGACAGCAGAACTTCAAATTTTGCACAGAGTTCCCAAGTCCTCTGCATTCCCCACCTACCCTTCCTCCTCCAGAAGGCTTCCCTGTAGTACATCATGGTTTTTATGACACTCCCCATAGGCAAACGCTGAATTAACTGGTTTCTGTCTGGTGGCAGCTCTGGTTTGTAGTGAATCTTAGTTGTCAGGATTGGAGGGATGGCACTGATCACGTACTTGCCCTGAAATGCAGAACAAAGTCAGCACAAGGAGCTGCCTCCCTGTGAACTCATCCCACAGGACATGTTTGGAAGACTCTCTTAATAGCTGCTAACAGCTTTCCCACTCCTGACCCTGCTAGGTGGCTTTCCCACACACAGATTTCCAGGTGACAAAAGTAATTCTGCCATTTCAGAAACATGGAGCTGGAAAAAACAGACCAGAGTGAAACTTGCCTGGAGACAGGTGGAGAAATGGCACAAGAGACATCCTGTGGCCTGGGTAAAACTGCCTTTATATCTCCAGGAAAATATGACCCACATTTGTCCCAGTTATAAGACACTAAAAAAAAATCACATTTGTGCGCATTCACAGGATGTTACTTCAAGACAAGGAATACTAATGGTGATTCCAGCTTTCCTGAGTGTGCTCCATCCCTCTCACAGGCCCTGGGTCTGACTGGAGCAGTGCAGGACTCTGTAGGGTGACACTAAAGCACAACACTGCTGCTCTCAGGTGCTCTCAGGCTGGTGGGGCTCTGTGCGCCCCATGGGTGCCACTGTGGGTCATCGTGGGTGATGGAGCATTTCAAAGCACCAGAGTACAGAGGCAAAATCTTACTAAAGGTGTTTGAAATTTTTTTTTTTTTTCTGTGCTGCAAACCACAAATGCAGACACAAACAGGAAGGTTATTTTTTCTTCCTTTGAAATGGTCTCAATGAAGAACTAAAACACAAAAATACATAAAGACATAGAAAGTTAAGGCAGAAGAGTCAGAGTAATGACAGAAACCAAGTAGCAGAACACCAAGAAGAGAGCCAGTCATAAATAAATCTGTAAAGCAGGTTCCATGGAGAGTCAGCATAGTCCAAGAAACAGACACACACAAATGGACACTTCCTGATTACAGCAGCCTAAGAGATACAGCAGATATATTCCCCTACTAATTGCATGCTCCACTTTTATTCTGATTGAATTACCTCATATATCTCATGGTTTAGAGTCTCCACAAGGACATTATCACCTGTCTGATCGATACTGATCACAGGTCTCTCCAGTTTAACTCTGCCTTTGAGGCGTTCCATTATTTTCTCTGATATCTGACCGGAACCCCCTTTAAACTTCCTCTCCTAAAACAACAAAGAGGAAAGAAACACGGACAAAAAAATCAACAGCATTAATCACAATGATATTGAATACAACTTCTGCTCACCATCACGAAATTGCAGGCCAAATCTTCAAGTCCTTAGGGTGCACAAAGACACTCAGACTTTCAGAAGAGCCAGGGCATAAACCTGAGCCTCAGTGGGGATTACTGACTAAACCACTTTTGCAATGGCTTCCCTAATGACCTGGCTTAAAGACTCTTTAAGCCTAGAGAACATGCACATATAATGCAGGCTTTCTAGCAAAAATAAACATATCACTTCATTCAAAACACGTTCTGAGTATTTTACCCACCACAGTGCTACCAAAACCCTCAAGTGTGACAAAGAAACCAACTCTACAGTGAAATGCTGTGCCAGCCCAGAAGCAAGACAGATCTTTAGCTGAGTCTGGTCTCAAGGTAATGAGCTTTCTCCCTGTGTCTTCTCTGGGAAGACACAAAGACAGCACTGCCAGGAAAAAAGCACAATCTATGACACATTTCCCGGCAATGTCCACGCAGAGGTCAGGGGAAGCACTGAAAGCTCTTTCAGCTGCCAGCCACCAGCGGGAGGTGAAGCAGCTCACTTTTATGTGTAAGATGCTGGTACTGGCAGGGAGGAAAGGATCCATAAAGTTTAGTGCTGCGAGACTGAAATGGCTGCCCAAGCAGGTTTATAAGACTTGGAAGGGCAACTAAGCCAGAAACCCTTAGTGCTTTTGCTCAACTAAAATTGACTGGGGTGAGGGAAGAAGGAAGCATGATAGGAACAAAGACAGCTTCTCCCATCCAGCTACAAAGAAAATAAGTTCTCTTCCTAAGGTAGCTTTCCCTTTTCCACATGTTTCATTCAGCTATGAGTATCTTGGGATTAATTTTAACTCTTGCTGCAGCATCTAGCAGCTGCTGATGTGGGACAGCAAACACGACTGAGGGGCTCCTGAGGAGGAAGGCTCTTAGCCAGGTCTGTCTCCTACCACAGGACAGCATCAGCACTGCTTACATCCTTCCTGAAACATGGTTGTCTATTCTTACCACAATGGACAGATGTTGATGGAAACTGTTGCCATGTGAGCTGACCCAAGAAGGAAGGGCCTTTTGCTATTTACTTCCAACTCTTGTCATTAGAGGCTTCAACACCAAAGAAACATCCACATTTCACTCTGAAGTACACTTGTTCTGAACTCTTGTAAACATTCAAATAACCCATAGAAAATAAATTGGCAAAAAAGCAACACAACTGCAACAACTGCAACAACTGCTGAAGTAAATGCAGAAAGCCCCCAATTCTTTAAATAGTCCCAATTTATTCCATATCTTAGCTAATAAAATCCTAAAACATTAACAATAAGCACTAAACAGAGTTATTTGACAGGGCTATATCACCCCATGAGAACACATTTCTCTCTGGTGCCCTCATCTTTTCATTAATTGCAAGGTTTTGATGGGTACAACACTGCACTTGCTCATCACAGTTTCAAGAGAGGAGGAAGGAAATGAGACATTTTGTACCTGGCCCCCATTGGTGATAGAGAAAATCCTGAATGTGCCCCCACACTGCCTCACATACCACAGGAACCAGAGGGCAGAGACTTCGTGAGGCTCAGACGTGACGTTGACGTTGACAAAGACCGTGGCGAAGTCTCTGACAGCTCTGCGTGAGACACAGGACCAGGAAAAGGCTGTCAGTAAATAGGACTTCCTGACTGCTTTCAGGATTTTATTTGCCATACTAAACAAGGGCTGCTTTCCCAAAGTCAGAAAAGTCAAGTTGATTAATATTTGTTTAATTTTTCGGTCTGTGGTGAGTCTGTTTAAATAGGTTTCTACCAGCACCTCCTTCCCTCCCAAAGTATTTACTTACTTTGAAATCCCACTGATTTCACCTCCATTAAATACTTTCCCAGCTGCTATTCATTTCATCAGAATAAATATTTTTTTCAGCAGAAGAACATTTTTTGTCATCTGTTAGTGAAACCTTTCTCCATTTCTCATGGGGAGCTCATTGGGCACATCAGTTCCTGGGTCTGATGGGTCCTGAGGGACTGAGCAGCCACGGAGCCCAGACATTCCCCACCTGTCATGTAACACTGCTGCACTGATCCTTTGTGAAATCAAGAATCAGACTTGGTAAATAACCCAGAGAAAACCCAATTGGCAATCATTGCCATAAAAATAAGGAAAGGGTCACTTGTCCACCACAGAACCTCCTCTGAAATAAACAGAGGAACAGCAGCTATTCACATTTCCTGCATTTGTGGCCACAGATTTGTAAGAAAATTGAGATCATTTTGCAAAGAAGGTAAAAGGACTTTGACTTCAATGAAGCTTCATGAAACAACATGAATTTATAATCATCTGATAAAGGAAGGAACTTTGCAAGTTATCTGGGCTAAAATACGTAACTTATAAACTTTTATAACCTCATTTCTCAAAGTATGAAGTCCATTCACCCCTATTTCACTAGCCAGGATATGAAAGCCTGCACACAAGAGTCCTCTATGACAATTCTGAGAGCACCAAGACACTAAACAGTTGCAGCAGGTTCAGGCCTAAGAAATGTGAAAAAAGTCTCCAGGATCAGTAGATGCTGATCTGTAACACAGGGCAAACAAATCTTCTTTTGTAATCTTGGCCCTGAGTCATACAGAAAATGCTGTGGAAGAGCTTTTCTGTTTAAGCACTGTTTTTTAACTGTGCGTAGAAAAATGTGGCTTGGCTAAAAGATCTCAAATGGGTTTTTACTGAGTTTTGAATGCATTGCAGCTGAGCACATCCATTAAAACTGGATGTTTTACTGACAACATTGGCAGTAGAAGCTGCCCAACAGAGAAGTCTGTTAAAGGAGGGATCACTACAAACCCAGTCCTGCTTATGCTCCACCAGCTCCGTGGCTAAAAGCAGCAGTAAAAAACTGGAAAAAGAAGAGACAGTGCACTTGCAACAGCAGTTCAAAGTAACCAAGTCTGCAGGCAAAAGGCTCATAAAACTAATTGCAAAGAAAACTCCAATGGCACAGGGAGCCTGAGCAAGTCCAAATGGCTGTACAGCATATCCCATGGAGCTGGAGCAAGACCTAAGCCATAAAAATGAATTTCAAATGGAGAGTTTTGGTCAGGAAGCTGCAGGCACAGCACTAACCTGCAGTCAGAATGAAAGGGCAAACAGAGCACAGTCACACAAATAAAAGACACTGAATAGGAGGGAGGAGATGTTAGAGAACAGCAGAGGGGCTGGCACAGCAAGTGGGGACACGACTGCTCATAAGAGCACACTTCTCTTTGCCTTATAAAGAGAAATGATTGAAAAGAGAAGGGAAAGTAAGAGAATTTCCAATTGTCATCACCTCAAAGTATTGAACATTGTTCCTTTTTTTATTTGTACAGTGCAGTCCCTCACAGAAAACACACCAGTCATTTTATAAATGATACAAGACCTTCAGCCCTCTTCCTACCAGCTCTTGTGGATGTTCTGTTGGATCTGTTGCTCACAAACAAGGAGGACCTGTGGGATGATGCAAAGGTGAAGGGCTGCAGTGGCCATGAGACTGTGGAGTTTAAGATCCTGAGAGGAGTACAGCACACAGCAGAACGGCAGCCCTGGAATTTGGAAGGGCAGATTTCATCCTCCTCGAGGGCCTGAATGTCAGTGTCTCATGGGAAACTGCACTGTAAGGCAAAGAGCCCCAGGAGAGCTGGCTGGACTTCAGTGATCCAATGGTTTGAAGTGAAAAGGAAGGTGGGAAGAGCCCACACCACCACTGCTGTGTCCAGGGACCTGCTGAAGCAAACCCCAGGCTCCCCCAGCACCTTTGGTGCCACCTGCCAGCCAACCAAAGCCCATCTCTGTCGCATTCACATTCTCTGAAAAATCCCTTCGCCCAGGATTTTTCTCCTGGGAAGCTGAGAAGCCTCAGAAGAAAGAAAAAAATTTCTTATCTCATTTGGTTCTCCTGTGTTGCACTCCTGTGTGGAATGTGTTTGGAGATTGTTTATCCAACAGGTGATAGTTTCATTGGTTTCTGCTGTGAATTACTTTGACTGCTTAGGGAAACAAAAAAAAAAAAAAAAAAAAAAAAAAAAAAAAAATCATCTTTATTCAAAATGCTGTCATGAGGGAAGGGGAAAAAAATCCCTTCTAATATCCCAGCTCATGGAATATTTTTTCTTGTCATGAGAAAATATGTACACTGAGTTCAACCTCATTTTTTCAGGTATCTTAGATACCTCCAGATCTTTTTGTCTTCTCTCATAGAATCATAGAATAGTTTGGGTTAGAAGGGCCTTTACAAGTCCACCCCTCTCAGTGAGGAAAACCTATTATTTCTGTCAGTTCCTGGGCAATATAGAAATCTTTCTGATGGATGTTTCGTTTCTGTTTTGTTCTGTTGTTGAGGGTTTTTTTTTTAATATATTAAATAAGCAGCTGCAAACACAATAGATCTCAAACACCTCCTGATCTGTACTCAGCTGTACCACAGACCCTGCCAAAAAGCCACTATCATTCCACAGCTGGCATTTCAAAGCAGGTAAAGAGTTACGTACTTGGTCCAGCAAATCTTATTTATCAGCTCTTTCATGGTCATTTTGTCCCATTCTTCAGCATGTGGAGCATCCCATGGTGCATCAACAGGAATCTGGAGACAGAAGTGAAATACCCAAAAAATGATTCAGTACTTCACCGTTGCCTGGTGTGCTGGATAGTAGCACAGATTTAATTGATATGTTGGCCAGGAGTTACTTTTGTCCCCTGCACATGGACATAAATTTGGAACAAATTCACTAAATGGAATAGTTTCCATTCACTCCTTTGGGCATGAATTGTACCATGACCACCAAATCTGTCTTTGGCTGACCAGTGAAACATATCCTTGTGTTGGGACTCATCTGGCTTTTAATTGTCCAGAAGCAATTCAAATTTAGTTGTCTTGGTGTCCTCTAGAAATTGAGGGGAAAGTTCTTTTTCCAGTCAGTTCCAAGATGAATATCCAAAGGCCCCTATGTCTCTCTGCTAATTGCAGAGTAAGAAAAAATGTCTAGATATTTTTTAAATACTTGAGGCAGCTAAATTCTTAGTAATAATTATTTGTATGTGAGCAACGTGATGTGGATCCCTAAATCTTTTAAAAAATGTACTATTGACAAAAAGAAGTCTAGTATAATACATAAATTTGATTCTGCAAAACTACATAAAACCAGTGGAATTTGCAGGAGTACAGTGAGTTATGCTTGGAGATTCTGATAAGCCCTTGGTTTGTTGCTAGATTTTATGGAAACTGATGAATATTTGAAAGAGAGTATAATGCTCCAGGGGCTGCAGTTGTACTGCTTATATTTTGAACTTTAAAAATAAAGTTACTGTGAAGTCAAACTGGAGCCCAGCTTAGGCAGCTACCAAAAAAAAAAAAAAAAAAAAAAAAAAAAAAAAATTCTTTTTTTTAAAAATTGTTTCATGGAATATATTAAATAAGCAGTAAAAACCCTGCCAGAAACAAAACAAGAACAAACTCGATTTATTCACGGAGCATTGCAGGAAACACAGAATTTTGACAGCCTACCTCTTTTCCCATCTTGTCCACGGTTCTCCAGAAGTTATTGTAATCCAGAAAAACCAAGGGATTCCACGTTGAAGGGCAAATGTCATTGAAATTTCGTGACTTTCCCTGAAATGCACATAAAACCACAAGCAACTGAAATACAACAGAGCAGATCTTCATTACTCAAGAATACAAAATTCTCAGAGTCATCACATGTTTGGCCTTTTGCCCCAAAAGACCTGGCTGGGTTTTTGGGTTTTTATTATTTTTCCTGCATATAAATGCAAGCAATGGAATGCATGTTGCTAAATAGGAGGGATAAAACCAGCTGGACTGGCACTAAAAAGGACAATAATCCCTTTTTATATTTACTGTTCTGAAGGGGTGGGGAGGGGTACATTTGGTCTGAGCAGGTTGTCAAGTTCTGGGCTAAGGATACTCAAGGCATGGCCAAAGAGGCAATATTCCTCGTTCCTAAGCATCCTTCATTTTTTAGATTTAAATGAATCTTCTATCTGCCTGCTGCTGAAATGGTTAAAATGGAATGCATTTCAAACCATTCAAGCACCTTTATGGTACACCTCACTTTAAAAGCAAACATACCTCTTTTATTATTCCATGAAAGAAACCTAGTCTACTCTGAACAGGAAGTTTTGGCTGCAGGAAGAAAAATATTGTACTCTTGCAAAAGTGGTGTCAGTGCTTACAATGTGTGTGACACAGAGTTGCAGCAGAGGCTGAAACTGTTATTATCTGAAACTGACTGTTTCAGATAATCCTGTGATATAATGACAAGAGAAACAATCTAACAGCAACTGCTTCTTTGTGATAACTTTAATCTGAGACAGGAGAGGAATGAGCAGGTAACATTTTATTAATTTGCTTTGAACCTTCCCCCACGTAAGTCAGTGGTGAATTTCGGATCAGACCTCTCTGTTCCCTGCCCTTCCAGCTGTGTCAGCAGTTTGTGTGAGGATGCAGGGAACACTCTGACCATGACAGGCAGGAGCTGTGGTGCTGAAGCAGTTTGCACCCTGCTTTTCAGTGCCATGGAGCCCGTGGCAGCCCAGCACACCTGGCAGGTGGGAGTCACGGAGCAAGAGAGAGGCTGCATGCTTCAAACGCAGGAAATGGGGACACGGGGACACAGGACACGAAGCAGGAGCCAAACACGCCCTCCTCACACTTGCTGAGAGAGAATTTATTGATCTTCCCCACTGATAATTGTGTGTAAATGCATTTGGGCTTCTGATGTTCTGCAGAACATCTTTCTCTGCAAAGATCATAACAAAGATAAAGGCTGCAAGGCGCAACTCAGTGATCATAGTGGCTTTCAGACTTGGCAAAAGGAGTGAAATACTGAAATTCCTACACTTTGTTGAACTCTTGTCAGCCCCAGGAGAGGCACAGTAGGGGAGGCAAATGTACGTGGGTAAGGCAAGTCCTGGCTGACCCTGCCTGGTGTTGTCTCCTCTGGAGCCCATCAGGTCACTCTGTGCTCTTCCTCCTCATCATCTTCAGTGAGGGCAGCAGCAAAGCCACTCTCCTGTTCCATCCAGACTCAGCAATTTCTGCTCTGGGCCAAGCAAAGCACCAGCTTCTGATCTCAGCAATTAGTTCAGCCTGAGATCCACAAGTTTATTTGTGGTTGTTTTTTTTTTTTTTAATTCCAACAAATGTTGTGCTTTCAAGTCACCAGGAAGTGGTTGATTACCTCTGGATTTCTGGGTATATAATCTCAATCTTGTGTGGCACGTACTTTTTTCTCTCTTTTATCCATATTTTGTTCTTTTTCAGACTTACACTGAAGGAAGGTGGCAGGGGGGATGCTGCTCCAGCCTTCTCCAGGTGCACGCCTGCATGCAAAGCATTTCTGCCACGCCAAGAGCAGAGTAAATGCTCCTGTGAGCTCCCAGCAGGGAATCCTCCACATGACACTGGCTCCTCCTTTCCCTTGAGGACAGTTTCTCACTGCCAGGCTGCAGCACTGTGCTCAGCCACAGAAAAGAGGGCCAAACAGTGCCTGCAAAGGGAAATACTGATTCCTACAGCTTTTACTGTCATAAACTAAAGCTGTATCAAACTAGGAGATACTGATAACAAGCAGCAACACACTACTAATCATTTTATTCTTATTGCACAGCATTTTGCTTTTCTAAAAGACCATCAAACACTCTCAAAATTAATTTATTGCTAGTCTTTTTATTGTGGTTGGGAACACAGGTGCCATGCATATTCCTTCCTTGACATGCTTTGACCTCAATAATTCTGCCCTCCAGCAGAGATGGGGTGCAATGCTGTCAGGCCACCCAAATCAGGGTGAGGAGAAGTTATTACTGCCCTTCTCTTCTGTTGATACTGCAGCCTGTGCCCAACCAGGAGTAGCAGCAAAAGGTCCCCAGTTTTTCACTGTTCAGTGAAAATCTCTTTCCCAAAGTCTTTCTGATGAGTGACTGTGTTTGTACAGAGTGATGTAACTTGCAAACAGCTCTCCTATCCTTAGCTTACTTAGCTTAAAACATCTTTGGTCAATGCCGTAGCCCAGGGAGATCAATGGGAACACATGTTTTAACCCCTGAGAACTACAAAATGCCAACTGATAATTTAAAAAGTCTAGAGTTGTGTCACTTGTGGCTCTCTTCTGCATGTAAAAAAACCCACAACTTCAGTAAGACTGGAGTCCGATGGCAGGAAAAGCTGGAAAAATACAAGTGCTACCAGACCTGGAAGAGGCTAAGACAATTCAGAGAGGCTGAAATAGTTTCCAGACACAGTGACATTTGTGTGGTGGGGCTGTACCTATCAGAGATGGGATCTGAGGAAACCCAACTCTAGCAAATTCCAGGCAAGAAATTCCCATTTCCCATCAGGCAGCACGAGCCCAACAGCCATAGACACATCAGTTCTCCAGCTTTCTCCCTGGCACAAGTACCTCCACAGCAGGGAGTAAATCCAGCCCCAGTGAGCTGGGCTGGCAAATTATTAATTTGGTTTTAATATTGTCTCCCTGCTAGGCAGAAGAGCTCTGGCTGCAAGTTTCACAGAGGAGCTCACTGCAAACAGGGGAGGTCTTGCAATATTCCATTTTTAAACAAATTTATGGTGTTCTGGATGTATCATTTTCAGAACTACTGTTTTCTTAACTGAAAGGCAAATAACCTACTGGCTTAGCCCCCGTGCTAACACATGGCTGCCTGACTGACCCACAGAGTTTATCTAACTCTTTTTTTCATTTCCTGGTGTGTCAAGTGGTTTCCTGCAGACCTCAGATCTGAGTCCTGCTGCCTGCTTGGATTAGTTACCCCACACCAATCCAAAGAAAACAAGATCCTCAAGCACCATCCCTCAGTGGTTAGAAAAAGGCAGTGAGAGATGAGCTCTGCAAGGTTCCTCCCTTCCCCAGGGCTATGCTGGGGCTTGTACCCAAAACTACAGGAATTAACCCCAAGCTGTGACACCACCCCAAGTCTCAAATTGTGCCAGAGGAGCAGACAATTTTACCAGACTTGAGAAAGGCAAGCCTGTCTCCTGCCTGCTGTGCCAGGGGCAGGGCACAGCCCAGGAAGCACAGGAGGAGCATCCCCCACACCCCAGAGCAGGGGCTGTGACTGCCTGGGGCTGTGCCCAGCACAGAGCGGCAGCTCCCCAGGCTGTGATCCCTCAGAGAATCCTTCCCTGATCCCACCTGCAGCAGGTGAGCCGTGCTGGGCCTGGGGCTGTCTGATCCCTGTGTGAACAGCAAGTTTGTGGTGATGGCAGAGTCTGTCAGACCCACCTGCTGCACCCTGAGCTCTCAATCTAAAGGCAGCATGAAGGAAAGGAAGGACTAGAGGGCTAATCTGAAGCACTGTATAGAAATCCTCATATTTTATCAAGTGTTCCCCCTCTGAAAATCATAATTCTTAATTAAGTAATATTATATACCCTGGAGCTGTGTGCTGCTGCCAGATGTTGGAGGAGTGCAGTTATAGAGAAGGGTAATACCACAGCAAGGCCCAATGCCTTTACTTTCTAAGATCTTCTACTAAAAAGGTGAAAACAGAGCTTCAAGGACCTCTGTTAAAACAAAAAGCTGTCTGCCAGCTCAGAGAAGGGAAAACTCCAGCACATCTGCCCCTTCTCAGTCCAAAAGCATTCTTGCTGAACTATGGGACAGTAGCCACAGAGAAATTTAGTTGGAAAGAGGGCTCATAACAAACACTTCAGTTTTAAGTTACAAATTTACAAGGACATGATACAAAAAAAAAAAATTCCTGACTGACATTAAAGGAGTCCATGTTACCATGCTAATTGATGGGAAAGAAAGGACAAATTAAAAAAAAAAAAAACAAAACAAAAAAAACAAACCAGATATAAACAATAGTTACATATTTGGATTTTCAAAGAAACTGTAACTACAAAGGAAACCTGCACCAATGATACAACTTGGTTAATAAAGCTTGCAGTATGTGGGATTTTTCCACACACATATGGGAAAAATTCCTGTCAGAGAAAAGAAGCTCATTAATCCCTCTGGGGGTTTTCACTTTCTCTTGGCTGCTTCCACTGCTCGGATAAACCATTTTCCCACTTTCTCCCAGCTCAATCCAAGCAGTATCCTGGGAATCTTCAGAAAAAGCCAAGCTGGACTGATCGTTAAGGTAAAGAGAAGACCAAAAATCTCTTAAACCAAGGGTGCTGGAGATTCCACACAAATGTCACAAACACAGCTAGAGCTGTGCTTAGTCATTGCTCAAAACTTCCTCTCCCCTCTGACAAAACCACACAACACTGCAGACTCTGGAGAAAGCTCTTGGGAGGAGACCTTCCTGTCTGGCCCTGGCTCCACACTCCTGGACAGCCACCAGACAAACACCAGAGAGCTGAGACACAAGGGGAGAAGATTTAATCAGACCTTTCAAGGTCTGCAGGTGGCCCATGGCTGATGGTGTATCAGCCCAAGAAGCTGAAAACATCCATCTTTCAGATTAATATTTAATTTCTGTTTGATATGACCCTTTAATATCAAACAATCTCTTTGCTAGCACTTTCTGCCATCTAGGAAATGCCACAGGTGCTTTGTTCCTGGAGCATCTTTGATGAATGTGAGGGGTGCATCTGCAGCTGGGAGAGCACAGACCCCTAGCTGCACCTCCCCATCCAGCCTGGCACCAGTGTGCAGCAGGCAGCAAAGAGAGAGGCAGGTAAAAAAGAGCCCTGGGCACTGAGCAGCCCAGCCAACAGCCAGGACTGCACAGATGGAGTTCAATTAGCTTCTTCTGGACGTGGGATATAAGAGAGGGTTCACCAACACATCCCTAAATCAAAGGGCAGGGTGACTGCACAATGTCTCAAGGAAAAAGAATGGAGAAAAAGCTGTGGAAAACCTTAGGAAAAGAAAATAGAAGAAAAGGGCTACAATTCATGGGAAGAGGATGTGGGAGAAATGAGACCTACAGGAAGAAGAAAAGCATCACTATTATTCATCCAGTGCTTAAATCTGGGAGACCTTAAAGCCCCTTTGCTTTCACCCTGGTCCAACAATTACAGCTCCCTTGGGACCCTAATTAGCTCAGCAGGACCACGATGACAAATCCAGAATTGATCCACAGCCTGTGATCCAGCTGAAGAGCTCATAATGCTGCCTATTGCTTAGAAATATGCTTTCACTTCAAAGAAAACATACAAAATTACATGGTCATTAGCAGGGACGTGCAAAATGCAGTGTGGGACAATAAAAAGCTGCAGCTTTGGTGTCAAAATGGATTAAGGGCTCAAAGTAATGTAACCCATTAGAGCCTTTTATTTAACATAAAGAAGATAAGTGCCTTTTAGGATGCTGAGATATTCATGCCTGAGCTTAAATTAGAGTGGGACAAACATTCTGCTGGTACAAACCAGCCCATCCCTCTTGCTGTAGAATTACATCTATTTTGCATGAGGGGGTGACAAGTTAAGTTTTTTAGTATTATGGAGTGGCTGTGCAATTATTTAAGATGTGCCTGGTTTATGAGCATGGCATCAATCTGCCCAATAAGGAGTGCTTGCAGAACCAGATGGTAAAACTTTGCAGCGTGAACACATTGCTCTAATTCTTAGGAAAAAAAAATGGGAAGGTAATAGAAATGAAACCAATTAAGGATCCATCTTAACAGAGGATGGCTTGTCTATATCAAGTATGTCAACTGTGACTCATACAGGCTTCAAGTCTGGTTCTGCCAGAGTCTGTTAAGTGCCAAAACTAAAGAATATTTTTTAAAAAATTGAAAGCGATGGTCTTTGCAAATTAAAATAATACTTTGTGTTATGGATACAGACAGTCACATCTCACATCTATGAATCTTAGGCCTTTCTTTGTCGATCTCCCTGCTGCTCTCACCCTGCCCTGGTTTTGGCAGCAGGTCCTGGGTAGGACCTGTGCAGAAAGATCAGTGGGCTAAAGATCTGGCACAAGGGCTGGAAATCTGCTCTGAGGACAGGTTCCATGGCTGCTCACTGTAGCCACAAAAGGACTTGCTCACGAGTGGCCACCTGGACTCCTGCTGCCCCACATCTCAGAGGTGACATTTTGGTGACTCTTGGGAAGGGCTTGTGTGGCACTATTATCTAGAGAGGGAAGCTCAGAGTCTCAGATTAGATTATTAACTTCCAAACACGCATTTATGAGATGAATCCCACTCTATGGGACTGGGGGAGATCTCATGTGAATCCAGTCATGTAGGCAAAATATATTATCCTACTCCCAGGCTAGTTCCATAATACTGTTCTCCAGTATCCTCATTCAATACTGTCCATCAATACTATTATTTTTTAAATTTAAATTTGGCTTTTATTTCAGAACAAGTATTTCCTGAATTTCAGGCAAAACTTCTTTGGAGGGTATGTTCAAAGACAATGTGCCAAATGCACCCCAGATTTTTTAGCTGCTGTCAGCTGCATTTTCTGAAGACTTTCAAAAAGAAAATAAGAACCATTTGTTGCACTCCCAGCATGTTAAAACAGAACAACAACACTTCAAGCAGTTGATTACTAAGGGTAAGTTTTAAATGAAACCCTTTTGATGGCTGTCAGTAATTTCCAAATTTCAGTGCTACCTTTGGGTACTTCAGCATGGAAATGCAATATACTTACAATATTTGCAATGTGCAATACTTACCCCTTTGTGATGGAACATGTGGCCCTCAACATACACTTTATAGTTCTCCACCCCCAGCTCTTTTGCCAGTCGCAGAATCCGGTTTTGGGTAGGTCCCACATATGATCCACCAACATCTACATAATTCACCTTGTCATTCTGGGAAAAAGAACACAGGAGTCAGAAGCTGGGCAGGAAGATCCTCAATACAAACATCTGAAGCAGAAAGAATTATTCCATACTGAATGGAATGTATGTGCATGATATTCAGGAGGGATTTGTTCATGGGAACAAATGGGAAAGGTTGTGGAGCATGGAAATGGGCTGCACGGGGAGGTGGTGGAGTCACCACCCCTGGAGATGTTCAAGAAATTCACATTACTTTTCTTGTCATTGCAAAACATTTCTGCAGCTGAAACCACCTCCAGCATCAAGGCTTGTTTTCTCTCTCTAGATATCTGCTTAGACTGAGTGCTGCAGGTGCTGAGCACTGCACTGCAGTTTTCCAGGAGATTCATCTCCTTTCCAGCACTGCATCCCTGGGCTCCAGGGACCCCCATGGGCAGGGCCCCCCAGCCATGCCTGCCATGAAAGGTGCTCCATGCATCCCTCAGACCAGTTCCCCACTCACGTGGGAAGTGGGTAGAAAGCAGAAGGTTTCAGGGATGCACACCATCACAGCAGGCTGATCTCCCAAGACAGTAACTCTTAAACACTGTTTACAGTGAGTATTTTAAGCCTGGCACTCTCAGTGTCACAGAAGGATGGTGTTTATGCTCCATGTTTCATCTTCAATGATTTCTGCTGGAACACCACTGTTTATCTCTGGTTCCCCAGCAATGGCACCTGACATAATTTACAGCTCCCTCAATTCCAGGGTGGGAAGCAGAGGTAATGTCTGTATTACATTATCCTGTGCCACAAGTGACTCTTCATTTCTTTCATATTTTTTTCTAATGGAAATCAAGATGCATTTCATTTTTAAAAGCAGGAGTGTTATTTCAGATAATTTTAAGACATTTTAAAACATATGCCTGAGCCATAATGATGTCTGGTCCTGCTCAGGCTGCTTCCTATAGGGCTCTAAGTTATCATGCCTGTTACAGTATGCAAAGGGAGATGAGAAAAAGAGGGGAAATGCTCTGACACTCCTGGTCCCAGATGATGGTTTTCAACACATTATTGAAGACTAGGTAGACAAAATTCATTTTTCCCTCATCTGCAAAGCCAGTCACTGCATCTTAGAGGGCTGTCAGGTTGGCCAAGCAGGGATTCTTCTTGGTGAACACATGCTGACTGATGACTTTTGGATTAGTTGCTCTGTCACCTTCTGAGGGATTGAGCTGAAGCTGTAGTTCCCTGGATCAAAATAATTGTAGTTCCCTGGGTCAAAATAACAGCAGTGACATCTGTCACATTGTAGACCAGCACAAGAGGGAGTCCACATCTCATGAAGCACTTACCCTGATAGTGAATGTCCTTCCTCCCACTCTGTCCCGTGCCTCAAGGACCACCACGCTGACCCCAGCCTCAGACAGCAATTTGGCAGCTGACAAACCTATCAAAAAAAGAGAAAGTGCATTAAAGGCAGTGGCAGCAATCAGCCACATTCATGGCCAAAAACTGAACTAAAGCTTCAAAGTCAGAGATTTCAATAGACTGCTCTCAAAAATCCCTGAGAGAAGCTAGGAGCTTTGCAGGGTACCTCACCACAGAAATCATGTAGTTGCTGCTTAGTTGTATTTTATGACCACTCACAGCATTCACAGACTGAAGTTTCCTCCTTGGATTGGCATTTTTGCCTTTCAAAAGCAGCAAAACTTCAATTATTAAGGGACAGACACACATCCTACTCTTCATTTGTGCAGCCTATGGAAAGGCAGCACCCAGCCTGGGGGCCTTGCAGTGCTGCAGGGACATCAAAAATGCTCCCATCCCACATCAGCCCTGCTCCTCCTTGGCCTCATTCACATGCAGAAGCAAAGTCTGCTTCACTGTCAGGATTCATTTTCAGAAATGGAGTTTGACCATGACAATCAAACAGGCTGCATGCAGATACCTTGTAAGTGGAATTATGGTCTCAGCAAAAATCATCTAATTATGGGACTTTGTGATGGAGCCACTAGAGACAACTGAAAATTCAATAGGACAGGAGACCTCTTTGCTCCTGACAGATGCAAGCTGAAATTGTAAAAAGCAATCATGAGTTGGTGAAATCAGATTATGCCACTGCCCTGCAGGCCAATTTGGCACTGAAGCATTGTTTCTTGGGAGTTGTTTCCCCTCCTTAAGTACACGAAAGGCAGCCCTATTGATCAGCACTTCCAAGACATCCTGCAGGCAGGAGTAACAATATTACCCTCATGTTTATTACACTACCCTGAAATGTGATTAAAATCAACTTTTTGTGAGCCTACAAAGAAGGCATGTCTGAAAAGACCAGGGGAGAGGAATCATGCTGGGAAGAGTTAAATGTACTCCTTTATTCTAAGGGCAATGCAGAATTGACCATAAACTCCTGTGCACAGAATCTTTCAATGGGAAGGTGGAACACCATTCACTGGAAACCAGAAGTGAGGAAGTTCAAATGTCTTACATTGCCAGAAATTATGTATCTAATTTTCATACTCATCTAAAAGTAACTTTACACCCTTGCACCATATTCTTCAGATTGCTGCTGGAGCAGAAGTATACTTAATTCCTTCACCTATTTAATATTCTAGTTTTTTAATTGCAAGCCATTTTTCAGTGGAGTGGATATATCATAAATTGATCTGATTTATTTCAGTGATAATTTTTTTCCTCTATGAAACTCTAGAAACAATTTTCTTCTAGCTAATTCTTTAATCATTGAGTGACAGTTTCTTTTCCCCCCAACATAAACACAGAATACACAAATCTATGATGTTGAAAACACAAACTGCAATATTTTCTTAAAAATACGCAAATTTTATATGCAGAAAAATGAGATTTCAAAAGATACAGTAGGTTTTGTCACAAAACAGAGGATATCCTACATGTATAAAATAAAATACTGAATTCTCTATTCTGTATAAATATCACTGGACACTCAGACATGAGTGGGTAATTCTTTTGTAAGAAAGTTTGCTGTAGATATACATGCCTTGAAAAAATTGAACATGAAGCCAAAAGAAGTCTGGCCTAGGTATGAAAAAAAAAAACTAAATGCAATCTCTGGTGCCTAAAACCGTAATTTCATACTGAATACAACAGCTCTATTCCTGCTACAGTTGTTTAGGAAGAATAATGGTCACACTGGACTGAGCTGGAAGTTAAGCTCACTACTGGATTATAGCTTAATTATGGGATGTATCCAAATAAAGCAGGGCTGCTAAAGGATGAAGAACGTGTTGTAGTGTGACTGAGGTTCTGTAACTTGTTTGCCTGTTCAACTGTACTTGTTCTCCAGACTTACAGGTGGTTAAGTTTCATTACTGCTAACCCAATGGTCATCTGAGAAACTGATCCAAAAGAAAAGAAAAAAGGCTTTGAAGTTTCATAAACTGGGAAACAGCAAGAAATAAATTAAGACAGAAATGGCTCACTGGGAACTGGGAGAGGGCATGACTCACAAGTATAAACAATACAGAATATGTTTATTTAAGATTACTACTACACAATTATTTGCTCAAAGCATGGAAACTATTTTCTTTCAAAACAGAAGACTAGGATCAACACCCCCACACAGCATCTCTAAGTCTATCTCTGTCTGTTGGACCCACATCTTTAGCTCCATCCTGGTCAGACTGAAGTGCACCAGGTTCAGGTTCTTCCACAGGTTCATCTGAAGCACCCCACAGGTCATGGAGCCTATGTGCTTTTTATACACAATTAACCTCTAAATTGGCTGCATATTTACCCTTCATCTTCTCCATAACTTGAGTTTTCAAGACTTTTGTTGCTGTTCCAGTATCCTGGAGAGGACTGGACACCAGAGAGTGACCATTTGATAGACGGGGTAAGAATGAGAGAGGAAGGAATGAGACCTTCTCCTTTCCTGCTCCTTGCCTCATCCCTGCCTGCTCAGCTCCCCTCAGGCTGCATGGAGCTATCCTCCCACTTCCTCCACATCACCTCCATCCCAGAGGACATCAAGAACTTCAGCAGCTCCCAAGGGACAGGGAAGAAGCTGCGGCTGCCCCATCCCTGGAAGTGCTCCAGGCTAGGCTGGATGGGGCTGTGAGCACCCTGGTGTAGTGAGAGGTGTCCCTGCCCATGGCAGGGGGTGGAATGAGATGGGTTTTAAGGTCCCTTCCAATCCAAACCATCCCTTACAGGCACACTATTCCAGGCCAAACCGGGCTCAGTGCTCAGAGCAGGCAATGCCAGCACTCCAGGGTCTGCTGCTGTGACTCTGTGCAGACACTCCTGTCACAGCTCAGCCTGTGGCTCTGTCACCTCCCCCGAGTGCAGCCTGAGATAAAGCTGGAAACCACCTCAAATCACTGGACTAACTCCTTCCAGATATCCCCTAATTCCATGAATCAGAAATACACCACTTTCTGCAGCAAGATGGAAGGAGCCTGCCAAAACCACAGCTCATTCTCAGTGTCTGCTCTGGAAATTCACTTATTGTAAAATGGAAACAAACAAGGCCAGACATCCTCCACAAGGGTTTCTATGGAAATCTCACCAGCAGCTCCCCTCCTCTGAAGATGCCAGGCAGAAAAGCTCTGCTCCTATTGATTCTGCAGTGCTATTAAGGACTCGGAATTGCTGCTGCTACAGATCATACTGGCTGCTTTCATGCCAGAAAATTGTCATAATGCTACCACAAGCAAAGCCCTCTGAAGTGCACCAAAACACTGGATATACAGAAAAAAAGAAAAAAAAATAAAGGAAAATAAAGAAAAGAAACTAAGATGAATTGATGCCAACCTGCAGACTACAAGACACACTCCTTGACTGAAACATAAGGACACCGAACAATACTGAATTTTGTAATACAACAAAGCCCATCTCTACCTCACATGAAAGAAAAGTTCAACTCCATAGGTAGTGAACAACACTGGGACTTAAGAGACTTGAACTTGATTCCAGAGGAGTCCTGTAATGTGGAAAATGGTTCTCTGTTTTGTAGGGAAGTGTTTATAAGTGTAGATATATGAGAATAATTCCAAGTTGCCTCAATACTGGGGTTGATACAGAGCATATGAACAGAGATGATTTCTATAGCACAAACAGTGAGTTAAACTTTAAAAAGTTACTTTATTGGAAATAGCTTAGTGATTGTATGCTAACAGTACAGAGTTATAGTTTTCAAAATCTAGGCTCTGTAAATACAGAACATTCCTTCATAAAATCCTTATTAATCCACCCTACTGTACACAACATGGGATAGTCACATCCCTGTGAGAAAGACGATTAACTCATTACTGTAGTGTTCTAGCAAGATTTAATAGAAGAAATAGGGAAAAATCTTCCTGTAAAATCCCTACACTTTTCTGATCTTCAGTGGGGAAATAATTTTAAGACTTTTTTGCTCATTTTTCTAACACACATCAGTAAAATAAGAGATTTGGCAATATATCATTATTAAAGTTCCAATGTAATGGCATTCTAATGCTGTGATTATTTTTACTGTTTCATTGATGGAAACCCTAACTTTTTCTAACCATAATTGAGTAATTAAACCTGGCAATGACCACCTTAAAATCAGCTCTCATTTTTCCAGCTACAAATCCCTTTGGCAAATAAAAATGAACCTGTCAATAAGAGATGCAAAACATTTCTGTCATTACCATAGGGTAAAATCTCCCTTCCTCACCTATTTATGCTTCTCCTGCAACCTTGATTACCCTTTCACTGGAATTTTTGTGTACATCATAGCATTTATTTAAGTCTTAAAATACAATTAAAATGTGCTCAGTTACATCTGATTGACCAGAGAAGCCACTAATGGGCAACAGCAAACAGAAAGCTGAGAATGAAAGAACTTTCCTTTCACTGACTAAGGATTTGAAGATTTTAAATTGCTACTGAAAATATAAAAAGACCCCAAGCCATCACTGTTATTAATTCAGTAACAGCATCTTAAATCCACACAAAAGAGCAAGAATGCACAGTGTGGATCACAAGTCTACATTTATTTCTACTTCAGTGTTGCCTAATACCATAACATCACTAATTTTCTGCTTGTCAGAAACCATGTTTTATCTTGCCATACTTTCTTTCATGTCCCTTCTTGTAGAATGGAGAGAGATTGAGTCAAGGTATTTTGTCCTTTTCAGGTAAATCTATTTAATCTCTTTTTCATCAGTATTTTTTCCCTTCTAGGAAAAAAAAAAATCCACTTGATTCAGCAAAGATCTTAAGCAAAAGAGAATAAATATTTTCTATTAGAGTGTACATTGTCCAAATGAGACCAAGCCACTTACTGGTCTCAATGGCATCACTGTCTAAATGCTTTCCACAGATGCAAGCCTTGTTCTGAAGGGCACAAAGACAGTTTCTCATGGACAATGCTAGCAGAAATACAGTGGGCAGGAAGAGGGAATTCTATCCCAAGGATGAATCCACTCCACACACACCCACTGGGATTTTTCATGTCCACAGCTTCTTGCAGTAAACATTCCTTCCCCAAAGTAATTCCCTCCCACAAAACAAAGTCAGAAAAAAGTTAATGAGAATAAGCACAGGCTTGGAAATAGGGCACCTTTCCTCCCATTACATATTAAAATGAGCAGTTAAAATGATGAGTTTGATCCCACCTAGTAATGGAAACAACCAAGGTAATTACACACATGTTATGACTATTGATAATTTTTTTAGTCAGTGTTGTGAAGAATGAATTCTCGTTACTTAAATGGTGATTTTCAACTAAAAAAGAATATGAAAAAATGTTGCTGCTAAATTATGATCAATGTCTTCACCACAAATACCAATAACATCAGTGCTGGTATTCTCAGAAAAGATACAATGCCTGTCCCATGCCTGGTTTTATTATGTAAGGGTATTTTTAGGGATCTGTCCTAACTACTTGGCTATTTCTTTTGCTTTTAGGACAAATAACACTCATAAGATTTCAGTAGCAAAACAGCAGAACACTTTATGAAGAAGGAGGCAAATGGAAATTGGTACTTCTGCTTATTTGCAATTATTGTATAAAGCATCCATTACACTTTGTATGGGATTCTGGGAGTTTTGTTCCTGCTGTAAATTTTTGTCATAATGAACAGTCAGCTTGCTAGGAGTACATTGGGAACTCAGAGCTCTGTGAAACACTGTTATTTATTTCTGCATCCCCAAAAATGGTCTTTAGGAATCTCTGCTACTAAATGACAACATTATGAGTTCTCAGGTTGGATCCAGAAAGAAGGAAGGAAGGAAGCAGGTAGATGGAACCCAGCACAGGGCAAATGCAAAGTGATAAAGAGAGAATACATGTTATTAATCAAATATTACATTCCTATAGGTCAAATCCCACGTAAACACAGAAGTAACAGTAGGGGAAAAAATTATTGAAAACTACTCCAGATTTACACAGGTCAGAGCGATTCTATCTCACACCAACAACCGTGTGTTTGACAGTTTATCTGACACCACCACCCACCAGCAGCTTGGTGTGCTGTCAAAACAAACAGGGCAGTGTACCACAGAAGTTGTGCTGCCAGGATGGCAAGCAAGGAAAATCTGCATTTCCTCATTATCCAGTCTTTCACTCAGAGCCCAAAGCCAAGGCGTGGGTAGCTCGAGGGGTAAGGCTGTCGATCACACACTGGAGCTGGAGATGCCAACACAGAGTGCTTCTCCACAGAGAGGAAAACAAAAATGTCTTAATAATATATCATATGTTTTATTTCTATATAAAGGCTAATCACTACTATTTTTACATCCCAGCTTTTCCTACGATTTGTGGCCCTTGGAATCCTCCATAAGTGCAGCAGAAAAGAGTGCTGTTTCCTGCACATGGCTGGGAAAGCTCAGCTTTGATTTTGTATAACCACGCAATCTCCTCTTTTCTAGATAAAAACAAACATCTTTTTCTGTGGAAACAAAAACTATCCATGTCAGCAAATTATAGTATTAAGTGTAAGATTCAATTATGTCTGGTTTTCTCTTGTGTTTTGTACTTGTAACACAATGTGCTGAAATTTCTTCCAAACCATATTTGCATACAAGATTTTTTGGACTTCTCTGCTTCTGGTGCCTCTCTGGTTTGCATTATGTAAACAAACATTATTAACTCTCCATGCAATCTTCTGATAAACTTGGCTTCCACATAAGATGAGGTTGGCACATGAATATACACCCATGAAAAAAAGTTAACGTATTTTGCTTACATTCTTTTTTTTTTTTTTTTCAAATTTGGAACTATTTAAGCTTGAATTTTCAGGGTGTGTTTTTTAGGGTGTGGTTTTTGTGATTCTTTTCTGCTGGAACATCTTGGTCAAAACTGACTATTTCTAACTGTCTAGGGAAAACATATTCTTTGATTTTGAAAAATCGTGCTTTTTTTAAAATTCCTATTTTGGAAGTTGCAGCAGCAACTTTAAATTTGGCAGGGAGGCAACCTTGGAGTCAACATAGCAAGTTTTGTTATCCATATGAAAATATGCCCCAATAAGGTCAGTTAAAAAGTTTTGAGAAGGTCACAGAAGTCATTCTCAGACCTGACAAGCTGAAGTATCTGAGGTTTCTGCCAAAACTCTCTGAGCACTTAATGCTGTCCAGTTGTTAATGAGCAGTGCCTGAGGAGTGACTGAGCACCCAGCTCCTCCTTCCAACATTTTGTGCCACCAGCTTGCTGGGTTTCAACAAACACACAATCAAGTAAAATCAATCATGTCAAAAGCAATCCAAAACAGCACTCTTCAGTTCGGTAGGAAACCCTATAAATAGAAAATGGGAGCAATATTCGAGCCATATAAATAAAAACTCCCTGTGGGTATGGGGAAAGTCTTTAACTTCAGGCACCAGTTTATTTAATATGCTTGGGTATAAAACGCTGTAATCAATATTAACTGTATTACAGGGGACATTATCTATTAGGAGTGACATAAACACGTGCCTGGGGCTGTTACTGGCCACAATCCACATTTGTAACATGCAAGCCCAAGTGGAAAGAGGAATCTATCCCAGCCTCTGCAGCTCCCTCTCTGTAGGGGTGCAAAGGCATTTGCTGATGCAGCCTGGACAGTTTGAGTGAGATTCCATGGGGGACAGCTGGAAAATCCCAGAGGAAGAAGTGGGTGGCCAAGCAGAGATTTCTTCCAGAAGCTTTTTCTTCCAAAAGCACTCTTTGCAGCTCCCTCCACCCCTAGGCTGAGCTCCCTACAGGCAGAGGGGATTCTGTGTCCCTGGAATGACCACATTGTGCATGCAGAGGCCAGGAGCAGGGATGAGCAGAACATGCTCAGAAATTCATTGTTCAGAAACTGCCTCTCAGGACCATGCTATGCTTTGAGGAATAGACAACTCCAGAGCTGCCTGTCAGGACTTGGGCTTCATTTCACAAACACTGGACAAATAATTTAAAAAGCCACAGCATCACTGCTGGGAAGTTCACACTTAATAGAACAAGCACCTTGCTTACACCTCATACAGATTTCATGTATTTGTGGTAAAGAACTAGTTAATCCCAGAGTTTCCTTTCCCTTCCTGCAAGCACCAGGTAGTGAGTATTTAAAATACAATAGAAGGAGAGGAGACAGAAATCTCACCAGATAAGTCAACTGCAAATTCAATTTCAGAGATACAAACAGCAAGTCAACACTGGAATCAGAGAGACTGAGGGAAAATCCTGTCCATACTGGAGCATGATTTACTATGTATTCCATCAGAAGCAGAATTCTAGATACAGACTACTTTTTTTCTTTCTTTTTTTTTTTTTTTTTTTTTAATTTTTTTTTTTTTAAGACCAGAAACAAGCACTGTCTAACCTCTTGCAGAACTGAGGTATAGGCATATTGGTGCAGGAATGGTAGTAGCAGAGAAGCTGTGAGAAAAGCAAAACAGACCAGAGGCTGATCAGAGTTTAATCCCCCAGCTATGAATGGCAGTGTAGAGTAAAAATGGATTAATTATTAAATAAGGCATTTATTGTCTATTTTTCAAAGGCTGTTTTCTTAAAATGATGCCTGTTCTAATTGATAACAGGCAAACAGCAATTTCTATACCATTGGCATGGGGTTTCCATTGGCATGAAAAATGTTCCTGCATCCCAGGAGTGCTGGGATGTTCATTTGTCTTCCTCATGCCACTGACAATTTTTCAGGGACTGTGAGCACCGTGAAATTTTCTGCTTGGCTCCATTTCAATCCCCACACCAGGCTTTGGTCCAAGGCACAGGTGTTACAAAGTAACTTAGTGTTTTTGTACGAGCGAGGCAAGACATCAAATAGAAATGCTCAAAGCATTTTCTGAAACATTGCAACAGGTTGGGGACCTGGAGGAACGAGGCACCCCGAAGGGAACAACAGTTTGTCAGAGCTCTAAAAACCACATTAAGAGGATGTCACCATCAGCTGCACACAGAATGGGCGGTAATTCCCTAAGGACACTCTGTGCATTACAGAAACCCTAACGATGAAGACCAAATGTCTCATTCTAGCAGGAAAATTACCAAGCATCTGCTAAAACTATAAAGCATGGAAATCTAGGTCCACACTCTTCCTGTCTGTTTAGCGACGCTACAGATTATTTGCTGATCATTTAAACAATTACTGTTTTAGTAATGAAATAACATAATTATGTAAACCATTTGCTGTTTTATGCATTAATTCCCTGCAGATTACACCAAAGGAAAGCCTCTGACTCCTTCTCAATACTAATAAGACCTAACTTTACCCACACCAACAGTGGCTGTAATATCACTGGTATTCTACAGACACAAAGCTCACCTTTTCTGAATCATTAGTGAAGGAAGGATTGCCTGAAAACTGAGACCTGGCCAAAGCTGCCAACAGAAAATTAACCTAAGGGACAACCTAAACACTAATTTTCTCCAACACAGCAACATTCTCATTGTAGGTAACATAAAAATAATTATATAACAGGGCATAAGCATAAGGGTGAGGGGCCATGATGCAATTGCTGGTGTCAAAGTAGATCTAAAGAGTATTTTGGGAAGTACTGCCTGGTGAAGTGTGAGAAGTCCATGGCACTTGGGGAATCGGGCTGCCTCTAGAACAGCTCTTCTCGCAGCAGCAGAACCTAACCTACAGATACTCCCAGATGTTTATTCTGCAACATTTTCACAAACAAAACATCTGTCACCGCTGCACGGGCAACCTAAAATAAACCAGGTCGAAAGACCACGCAGCCCGCATCCCTGTATTCCCAGCTGTGGGCACTGCCAAGTCTTCTCCTCCAGCCGCCCTCCCGACCCGCACCAGGAGCAAACCAACGCAAGGAGCAGCGATTTGTGAGATCGCGGCACGGATCGTTTCCCCTCTCCCTCCCCGAGTGCACCTGAAGCCCCCGGGGCCCCGGCCCTGCGCTTCCATCGCCACCCCCGCGCCCCCGCCCGGCGCCGCTCCGGGAGCGCTCCCGGCGGGATGCCCGGGGGAGGCGGGCGGGGGCGCGGGGCCGCGCCGATCCCCCCCGACCCACCTGAGATGCCGGCCCCGATCACGACCACGTCGTATCTCTCGGCCATGGCGCTGTCCCCGCTGTCCCCGCTGTCCCCGCTGTCCCCGCTGTCGCTGTGCCGGCTCCGTCCCGGCCCCGCGCTCCGGCAGCGCCGTCCCGCCCGCCCCGGCCCCGCCCCTGGGCGTGGTCACACGGCATTTCCACCAATGGGCGCGGCTCGGAGGAGGGGCATCACTTGGCCACGCCCTCCGCGGAGCTCCGTGTGCGGCCCGACGGGGCGGGGGATGCTCGGGATCACCGGGAGCACTGGATCACCGGGAACACCGGGAATGCCGCATCCCGGTGCGCCCATCGCTACCGGCTCCGTGCCGCACCACGGCCGGGGGATGGAGGCAGGCGGGCGGCAGAGTGCCCGGTGCGGGATGGAGCGTGCCCGGTGCGGGATGCAGCGTGCCCGGTGAAGGATGCAGCATGCCCGGTGAAGGATGCAGTGTATGAACCAGCCAGAGCTCGCTTAACGCCGCGCTAGTGACCCGCATGACTGCAGGGCAGGAGGAGATCCATGGAGCCAGAGGTCATGGCAGCCTGCCAGCCTCACCTCCTACTAGAATCAAGTTGTACTTGATCCATGAGCCGGGGAACAAGGGGTTAACCTTTCCACGGATGTATCTTCCCGAAGACAATGCCTGAAATAATAATTGGTTGTCAAAATTCTGTTTGTACTTAGCTGCTATTACTGCCTTGGAATACATGATGGTTGTGATATTCCTTGTCCATGTGTTTTACAGCTCATACAGGTTTTATTGCCAAAGTGTAAATGTCATCTCTGTGGAGTGGAAAAAATAGAGAGCCTGTCCATGTCCTTCCAAATAAGCACAGGAGACCTTTACAGTCCACACAATTATATGAAATCCTAGCACTGTTTCATGTTAAATATTGGTATAAGTTCTGAGAGTTGCCCAATTCTGCATATTCCAAGCCTGGGTATGACCAATGAATGCAATAATACTGTAATACTTTTTGGCTGGTGTTCTTCGAAATGAGTAATTTTTCTCTTCTCTAAAGAAAAACAGAACTTTTGGTTTTTGTTAATTGTCCAAATGAGCGAGATGTAGACCTGTTGGTGTGAACCAGAGGAAGGCTACAAAAATGTTTGGAGCACCTCTCCTATGAGGAACATCTGAAAAAGCTGTGGTGGTTCAGTCTGGAGAAGAGAAGCCTCTGGAGAGACCTTATTGAGGGCTTTCAGTACTTGAAAGGGGACTATGAGAAAGACAAGGACAGACTTTATAGCAGAGAGTCTTACAATAGACCAAGGAATAACAGGCTTAGACTAAAAGAGAGCTGATTTAGGTTTGCTAGAAATAAGACTTTTTTACAGTGAGGGTAGTGAAGCCCTGTAACAGGTTGCTCAGAGATGCAATGGATGACACATCCCTGGAAACACTCAAGGTCAGGTTGCTCCCAGCAACGTGGTCCAGTTGAAAATGTCCCTGCTCCTTGTAGCGTGAGTGGACTGGCTGAGCTTTAAAGGACCCTTCAAACCCAAACTGTTCTGTGGTTCCATGACAGCAGGGACTGAATGCAAAAACACCAATAAATCACTAAGCAACGGTGCAGGAGACAGAATAATGGATCTTCCTCGCCAATAAGAACAGGTGCTTTACAAAGTGTAAGTGCAGAGCTCAGTAAGTGTGTTGCTATATCTGCAGACACAGAAGTGCCAGACACTGTAGCGAGGCAGAACAGCAGATCCCTGCTGCTCTGGGAGATCATTTGCTGACACAGAAGCTCATTATCACTGCTATTGCTGCTGCTCCATGCCAGGGTAAAGGGAGCACAACGGGAAGAGACCAAGGCTGTGAGAGTGGTATGGATTCTGAAATGGAAAACCTAATGTACCAACACCCACTTTGTGCTCAACGCAGAAAAAAAAGCTCTGTTTCTCGAGGGAGACAAGGACACCCACTCCCACAGCTCTGCTGGCTCCAGTGGGCAGGTCACAGGGAACCTAACAAAAAAAAGCTTCATTCAGGAGCACCTCCCTCATAACTCAGAAGCCAAGTTTGGAAGAAAGCAACAAAAACATCCTTTGTGATAACAGCAGGAAACTTGTGTACATCTAGATAACTTGCTGACAGATAAGCTTGCCAACAAATCTCCAGTGCTAAAAGGAGCCGTAAGAGTCTTGTTGAAGGGCAGTGGAGACTGAAGTGGTTCTACCTGGACCAGCTCTAATGATGAGAGATGATATCCAAGTGTGAATTGCACAAATTGTTGGCTCAACCACTGTAGTAAAGACTGAAAAAATTCCTGAGGAGTTACCAAGGGTTACCTCAGGCTCTGACAGATTCCAGAGGTAGCAATGCCTGTCAGAGCAATGTGACTGCTTAGTCCTTGGCATCAGTATGAGCACTCAGAATAATTTTCTCTCAACTCAGGCGTCTAGGATTTGAGGAAAAAATGAACCCTGAAGCCTTGCTTGATAACAACAGGATAAACCCAATAGACTTGCTGAAAATGCAAGAAGTAGGGAAGGAAGAAGGTGATGTGTCATATTGAGAGTGATCCTTCTCTTCTAAATGCAGTTACCATGTTTTTAAAAAATATTTGAAATGTGTCAGAAATCCACAGAAAATAAAGGGATGCTAAACCTTACAGTAAAGGAAATTCCAAGCAGATAATATTTAATTTGGAAATAAATCAGCTGTCACTCAGAAAGGAGAGTTGATTAAGAAGGAAATGCCCACCAATGGGCTCTCTTTGTTATGCAGTACAAAAAACAATGATCCTCCTCTTCTATATGCAGTTACCATGTTTTTAAAAAAATACTTGAAATGTGTCAGAAATCCACAGAAAATAAAGGGATGCTAAACCTTACAGTAAAGGAAATTCCAAGCAGATAATATTTAATTTGGAAATAAATCAGCTGTCACTCAGAAAGGAGAGTTGATTAAGAAGGAAATGCCCACCAATGGGCTCTCTTTGTTATGCAGTACAAAAAACAAGGGAACAACACTGAAGGATGAATATAGGAAGCTTCTGTTGCTGAAACCATTTCCTAGCAATCTCTCTAGTTGATTTATGTCTGCCTCAGTGATTGATTTGTAGCCATAATTTGCTGAGCCTGCAGAATGTGCACAATCATAAATGTGAAGGTATAGAAAGTCTCAGACACAGACTTTCAAATTTGCCAGAAAAAAAAACAAACACTGAAAGCTGCTGAGAAATAAACACTGAAAGCTGCTGAGAAATATAGTGGAATATCAAGAACAAATCTTTCATTTGAGATCATATCTGTGTCAGCAACAACAAAAATTGTTGGGTAGTCCCAAGAATGGGCAAAAATTGATCAATTTGTTGATCAAAGAACATGAAGAAAAGTATCGAAAATAAGTGTATGACCAAGTCCTTTATTGTACTATCAGTGTTTTGCTTTCAGTTTTTCCAACTAGTGATGTGAGGAAGTCAAACTTCTCACATCATGCCATCAACAGCCTCAGTTATTTTGTATCTGCTCCATACCCCAAATGATGAGTAAAATCAGTCATAATTGTTGTGAGAGACACAGATATTTTGCATTCCTTCCTGATTTCAATGTTACTTATTTTGCCAATGCATCCAAAAATTAGAACACAAACACAAGGAAAATCTCTAGCATTAAAATAAATTGTTTTTGTAAAAAATAAAGTATATTATCTGTGGTACATATTTTATTTTGTACAGGTTTTTTAGTTATTTGTTTTATGAGTGTATTTTGAAAGGTAAATAGAACCTAAATGCTGTAAGTGAAGAATGCATTATCCCTGGAAGACTGATTGTCATTACCAAGGTCATAATTACCATCACTTAGCCACCTCTAAAGTCATGTAATTCTTGTATCTTAATGATACCAACAGAGCTCCTGTAAAGTACCCTAGAACCTGTCATCTTCAGTGTTACTGTCAGCTGAAATTTTTGCTATTAACCCATCATCTGTGTTGATTAGCACTCTACTCTGCACGCACAAAGATGAGATTTCCAGGGAGCACCAGAGCCTTTTGCAAAGCCTAAATCACAGAAATTTGCATTCACACACATATTAATTCTGGTAATTATAGGGTTAGGAGCATGGGTTGCATCAAGCTGAAATGTGAAAAAATGTGAAAAATAAACTCTCCCAGGCATCAGACTCAGCAGCTCTGTTGGCAGCCCTTTTGTGGGGCAACAGGGCACATGGTGTGGAGCAACTTCAGAACTCAGCTGTAGGTGATACTGTATTTTCTAATAACAGTTTTCTATCTTTGAACAGTATTTTAGACTATCTTAAGCTAAATTTAGGGTCAACTGCTAATTTATATGGCTAATAATGTTTATAGATGGTGGCTTTATTCCCCTTCCCCGTCTCCTCTCCCTGCCCAAGGCCTTTATCAGTAACGGAGATCACAAAATACCGTGTAGCACTTGGTATTTGGACAATGTTGCACACCATAAGTAGGGGAAAAAAAGTTCCATAAAATGTTCCAGGCTTTGGAGTATTTTCCTCTGAAACCAATTCCAAACAAACAGCAGCAGATCATTGTTTCCAAGGGTTTTGTGCAAGAGGAGGGAGAGAAAATGTGTATTCACTAACAGCAAGGAAGGGGTAACCCAGCCTTCTGCCCAAAGCACATCCAGGGCTTGCATAGGTTGAATGCACTGAAGGATGGAAAAACCACGAGCTCTGTGGGCTTCAGGGTCTGGGCACTCTCCTTGACCCATGTTTCCCTCTGGTTCATTTACAGAGCATCCCACAAACTTCCTGGTGCAGTGCCTGTCCTGAGTGCAAGACAGTGGGACATGGAAGGGGATCAGGGGAGTGGGATGCTCTGAGTCAGCCCCCAGCACTGGCAGAGCTCCTGCTCTTCAGCACCTGATTGATTCAGCATCTCCTTATCCCTTCTCCATCCCCTACACAGCTCCAAAGCTCTCAGCTCCTCCACAGCTCTGGATGCAGAAAGCATCATTATGTGACTGCACTGCATTTGAGAGCCTGGGAATAAATATGAAAAGGGAGTTCCATGAAGACAGATCCAGGCTCTTCTTGGTGGTGCCAAGCACAGGAGGCAATGAAGAAAATGAAAGTTTTACCTGAATATGAGGAAGAATTTCTTTCCTGTGCAGTGACCAAGCACTGGAACTGATTGTCCAGAGAAGGCGTGGAGTCTCCCTCACTGGAGATATTCCAGAATCATCTGGACACAATCCTTTGCCAGGTGCTGTGGGATGACCCTGCTTGAGCAGAGGGTTGGACCAGATGACCCAGGGTGGTCCCCTCCAGCCTGACCCATCCTGTGAGTCTGCAGTGGAGAAAACAGGCAACTGCATGTCAGGAGTCTTCTTAAAGCCATGAAGAAAAGGTCAGCTACTATGGCTTCAGTGCCCTCAGGTAAATAAACTAGAATATGTTTAAAACATTAATTAAAATTTCAAAGTGCTCTTCTACACCTGGGAACAGAAAAAACAAAACACAAGCTTGAGACTTGCTCCCTCAAGAGCAGTGCCCTCAGCTACATGCAGTGAAACTTTCTGTTCCCCCAGAGAAACCTGTTATGTACTCACTGCATGAAGTTTCACTTCTTCAAGATGCCAAAAGATATTTTGGCTTTACAGAAATGTGGAATAAAATTTTAAGTTCTTTTCAGCCACCAAAGAATTAGGTAAATGATTTCTTTCTTTGCTAGGATAGCATCAATAATTTAATTTTGCAAAATATTTCCTACTCTTTATTTAATGGTGTAATACCACAGAATTAGGCATGTGGGGTACAAAAATTCAAAAGATAGTTTGAGAAGGAGACTGAATTACCTCATTCAAATTTTTAAAATAATTTCTCTGCATGGTGATGCAGTCTGACTAAAACAATTAATGATCTTTCAACAGCATCAGACACTCCTTTTAATATGTCTCAGAATTGTCAAATACTTTTAAATTAAGAAAATGTCTCGATTTTCTTCAAAGTTTGAGCATCCTACTGATGAGCATTAGACAGGTTTCATCAGTGGGTGAAATGCAGCACAAATTTCCAGGTACCAGAAGCCAGGTGTGCCCAGGCAGGTCTCACACAGAGAAGGAGCTGTTTGGTTCAGAATGAGGAGAGCTTTGTTCCTGGTGTTAGAAGACACAAACACAATGCTCCAGGAAGTAGCAGGTGATGTGCAAAAAGCCCATTTTCTCTCCAGACTCAGCCTTCCCCTGAACACAGCCTCTCTGAAAGAAAATGGTTTTTAGATGTCTGTACAATTTCATAGCTAGTCAAGTTCCATTACAGTGGCAACAAGAGATTTCAGACCACCTCTTAACAAACATCCTCTGAAGGCAAAGTGATCACAAAATACAATTGTTGCCTTTAAAATGGTACAATCCCTCTGTGTGGGAGTGGATGTTTTTTCCAGAAGATGTGAAAGAAACATAGCTGCAGATTCATCTCCTGCTAACAAAATAAATAAAGGTAATTCAACTTAAAGTTAGCATGTGTGACAAAAAAGATTATGCTGGTAACTAATTTTTAATCTCTTTAGTTCTCTATTTTTTTTTGTCTTTAATTATGTGCATTAGTTCAAATGCCAGTGTCAAGACCAATGAAATCTTTCCCTTTCTCTCTAATTTATCCTCATGACTCATTTGCCTTCGAAAGGAGTTTATTGTAATAACTATGGGACAAAATATAGTCACTGACTGCTGTAATAAGGATTTTAAAAAATATGTGTATTTCTCTATTTGCTTTCAAGTTAGAGAAGCCCTGAGACTTTTTTCAACAAGCTTAAATTAAATAAATCTTTCAGGAACTTTTGCTTGGCTGACACTTTCTGCTCCAATATGAAGTCAGTAGGGGACACCCTGCCAAGGAGGTTCCAGAAGAAGGGCTCCAGGCACTCCCCAAACCTCTGGAACTCCTTCATCCCATCTTGGTGAGGAGGAAGATCTTGCTGGGCAGGACACATGGTGCTTTCAATGCTGTCCAAATAGCTGCCAGCAGATATCTTCAAGATTTTTGTCCAAAAGTGGTGTAAAGACCCCAAGAAGAGGTACAGGTGACAGCAGGGAGCAGCCATGGCAGAGCTGCCTGAGCTCTGGGAATTGGGAGAAATTTCTGCATCACCTCTCCTGGTCCCAGCCCCTCAGCAGGGCGTGGGTCTGACACTCAGCCTGCACATTCCAGGTCTCTGACTGTCCCTGTGCACCAGACTCACTGCTGCTCGTTCTGAGGGCACGTTAAATTGACTTAGTTCCACTCTTAGTTTAGCAGCTCCTGTTGATTTGCCCAGACTCCCTTTTCAGGTTTTGGACCCCTGTGACCTTTGGGGAAGGGTTGGTGTTGCACAATGTGTGACCCAGCCAGTGAATGGGACTTTGTGTGAAGTTTGCTCATGTTGTTTAAAGCACTTGGAGCAGATTTCTACTCTGCAGTGTCATTGTTGCTATCAAGTTTTCTCCATGCCCTTCACCACCACTATTAAATTTTTTATGCATCAGGTTTTAAAATGAACTTTCAGTGGTATTAACTAAATGTCCCCTTAATTGCCAGCTCCATAAAAGAGTGGCTTGTATATAGCTCATGGATTGCTGGTATCATTTGAGGTTAGATCAAAGCTTGTATAAGAGATAACAACAATCTGAATATAATACTACCTTTGGAGAACAAGGATTTGTTATAGATCACAAAGCCTGGCTGCAGCTTGGACAGGATTTTAGAAGCAGAAATGCCATTATAGGCTTATGGGGAGATGAATGGAGATCATTAGTGTAGACATCAAAACAGCAAAGATTTGGTCTGAGAGAGTGAAAAGCCTGGTAGAAACACCAGTAGGAATAAATAATCCACTTACAGACATCCAACTCCAGCCAGTAACAAAAAACAAAAACAAAACAACAATAACAAAACAAGCATCAAAAATCTTTGCTATAACTAGATGAGAGAAATTTGTCATGCCCTCTCATCAAAAAATCTTTGCTATAACTAGATGAGAGAAATTTGTCATGCCCTCTCACTGTCTATCAGGTAAAACAGCACTGGGAATCTACAGAAGCATCCAAAAAGAAAGAAAGGTTGTTCTCCACTGCAAATCCTGCGCAGGACTGAAGCCATGAGCACAATTTCATCTCTCTCCTAGATAATTGGCTGCTTCACTGAACACCTAAAACCCTCAGCACTCCTCCTGAGAAGCAAATTTAGTGCAGGGGTTTGGGAGCCGAACAACCCTTTCTGCCAGCCCTCCTCCCCCTGCAGCAGCCCCAGCCCTAAGTTCCACCAGGCAGAAATCAGTCACACAGACACAATTCCCTGCCTCTGCCAGGGAGATGGGCTGAGGAGAATAGAAAAGTAATTTCCAAGGTTCTTCTTTTCTTTAAAGCCCTTCACTGGGTGTTACCCTGTAGATGCAGGATGTTTTCTAGCGTGACCAAGGAATCTCATTCTTGTAATAAACAAATAATGCTAATTACCTATCTTTCTTTTTGCAAATTCAGAGGATCTCAGATCCCAACATTGTGCTCATTCCTAAACTGACTTGGCTCGGCCTTTTGGAGGGATGTGCATCCTTTTCCCTCACAAAATCACTTAAATTTGGACAATCAATTATTAGAAATTGGCCAGAACAATGAATTAGCAGATTTTGTAATTAGGAACTGTAAATAAATTGGTTACAGTTAAATTCATGAGAAATGTTAGTAAGTGCATTGAGCTCTGGTGTGACTATACAGTCTCAGCAGTATTTATGATAGTGACTATTGCTTATCTGGTGATATCAGACATTCTCTAAAATAATACTGATTACTTCTGCTTCATGCAACTTAGTAACATATTAAACTTTTTGACTGCTTCAGAGAAAAAAATGTCTTAATCTGCACCTCCATTTAAAAATGCTCAGAAACCAAAAATAATCTCTGATCAATGTGCTTGCTGCAAAAGAAAAACAACTGAGTGTACCCTGTGATGAAATCCATCAGCACTACATTACGCAGTTTTGCAGTGTAGCAGTAGTCACCACCAGCTTCCCCAAAAAAAAAAAAAAGCAAAGCCAAAAACAAAAACCCAAAACCAACCAACCAAACAAAAGAAAAACCAAAAAAACAAGCAAGCAAAAAACACAAACAAAAAACCCCCAAAACTTCATACAGTCCCAGAAGGGAAATGGAAATCCCTGCCTACACATAATTTCCTGATTAATAAATGTGGATGCAGCATTCACCTGCAGAGAGCAGGCAGGGTGAGGCTGCATGGCCCCAAAGGTTTATCCCCAACACGAGCAGAGCAAAGCAATCAAAGCTGAATTTGCAGTGCCAGGGCAGCAGGAGGGAGGGCAGGAGAGCTGCTCTCAGCCCGAGCTGCTGCTCCTTTCGGTGATTGATCTCCAGCCAAAGCTCCCAGCACATGTCAGTGAGATTTGCAGCAGAGGAGGCAGCTGTGTTTGTGCTCTGCCTTTGGCACACGCTCCAGGACAGGGCTGCGCTGCTGCTGCCAGCACAGGTGCCCAAACAGGGTGGCAAAGTCCTTGCTGTCACCAGCTCATGAAGCTGCTTGTTCCTCCACAGAGCTGGGAGCGTGGGAAGCAGCAGCAGGCAGGTTTGCAGCTTCCTTGTGCTCCTGAGTCATTAGAAAAATACATTCATTGCCTGTTTCTCTCTTCCTAATGAGTCACTTGGGGGACAGGATGATCAGTGCAATTTTCCCAATATTTTTGTGATGTTTCTGAAGGAACTGTAAAGGTGGTTCTCAATCTTGTGAGCAGTGTTATGAGCCACGGGTGTCTTTATGAGCTCAAACCTCACCTTGCACCTGTGAGAAGAGGACTGAGGGAGAAAACACTCATGGGAGTGCACATTTGCTTTGTGTTGACAGGACTGAAGCCGCCTGATGCACTCTGGGCAGGCATCAGCAGCATCCACCAGGGCTGCTCTCCCCTCTGCCCACCAGTGTGGGCAGCCAGTGCCACGGAGGCAGCAGGGACAGGGGACAGCAGCCAGCCCAGGGTGACATGATTCCTACCCCGGGGTTTGGGAGTGGAGGCACTTGGCTGAGAGCAGGGATTCACAGCACCTTTTCTTGTGTGTCTGCCACACACTCAAAAGGGGCTGGAGGAAATCAGTGTTGCCAAAAGCTGCTTTCTGCCCCTCCTGGGGAAGATTGTGACTCCCCCACCTGCTGCAGAGTCTGGGGGATGCAGCACAGGCTCAAGTGCTCAGCCAAGACATGAGGTGAAGGCACCTTCAGCAAGAACTCTGACTGTGGATCTCACTTCATATTTTTCTGTACTCTGATTTCCCTTTCTGGACTTTTCTACATGACAGAGCCACCTGAGACAAGTTCCTGCAGCTTCCCCAGCCTCTAACAACTGGGGGTGCTTGCCTTGTCTGATGCAATGCCTCAGTGTAAAGATTATTTCTGTGTATTAACTGTACAGTGCTTAAGTAAGCAAATATCTTATTTGGTGCTCTTTGGATTTTGACTCCTGGCAGGTTTGAACTTTACTATCTTGAACATCATAGAGCTATCAGAAGGAACCTACAGCAATAAACAATTCATTGTGATTGCTCTCATAAGTGTGAAAGTACACTTTCTGAACTGTGGGAGCCTCCTTTGTGTGAGATTTCATATCTGCCTGAACCTTTTACCTGCAGGAGGTTTTGTGTTTGCAGGTGTTGAAGTTTACACAGTGATGAATCATGGAATTCTCTGAAAGGAGAATTTTACCTCTTTTGCAATTTGAATGGGTTTCAAATATATTTCTAAAGAAACAATACCTATATATATATATATATATATATATATATTTTTTTTTTTTTTTTTTTTTTTTTTCCCCGAGAAAAATTTTTTGGGGGGGAAGTTTTTTTTTTTTTTTTCCCCTGAGAAAACTTTTATGAGGTGATAGAATGACTACCAACAGGAGATTTCTGAAAAGAGAATGAATAAACAAAGGCACAATAAAGTGCCTGTGTACACAATTCCTGTGTATTTGTGGGCTAGGACATGGGTATTAGTGTGAACCACTCCCAGAACATTTGTTATATGCTTTCTATGTTTTTTCTATGCCTATTTAAACATCAGCTTGTGACACATGCTTGTTGCAATTTTAAATAGCTCCTCTTTTCTAGTGTATGTTTGCCATTTTCTCAAAGTCCTTGTATGTCTGAGGTGTGCTGATCACATCCACATCTCTTAGTGACAAATCTGATGGGAAATAATCCCATTTATTAAATACTCTTCTATCAAGACTCTGCCTGATCTTTTTGTCTTATTTTCTACAGAAGAAAAATATCTGTTCATGTGTTACGCCACATAATTTAGATACTTATGGAGTAAAACATATTGATTACCTGCATGTTTGTTTATTTGTTTGTTTGTTTTCATGGAGTTTTCCCTCTGCTGGGGAAAAAAAAAAAAAAGCCACAGTGTAGTAGCCAAGGGCAAGCAAAGCAGGTTGCAGGCAATTGTGACAGAGCTGCTCCTTTCTAACAGAGCAGGTGCTGACCCACAGGATGTGCTGGCTTCCAGGGTCTTCCTCCCCAAACCTGGAGAAAAATCTGGATCCTCTGCTTGCATGGCTTTAGCCTCCTGTACATGAAAATACATGGCTAATTTATTTCTAGGACACCCATAACCAAAAGCATCCCTTATTGTCAGGCCAAGTAAGCAGGGAGTGGCTCTGAGCACAATGCAGCTCTCCTGATTCATCTAATGAGAAGGAATTTAAGCTGTCAGCACAGTTCAGGGAATGGGGTGCATTTCACAGGCAGAATTCATTCTGCTGAAATTGCATTTTGAGGTAAATGTGTGGCAGTGGTAGGCAATATAAGCTCACAAAAATACAGAAAAAAAACTCCCAACTTTGCACTGGAGAAAACTGTAACTGGGAAGGAAATGCCATGGACCAGATGAGCTCCTGCACAGCACGCAGGGCTGCTGTCCCCAGGTTCACTGCAGAATGTAGAGTGATGAGATGCATGAGCACAAGAGACAGGATCAGGGCTCCTACTCATGTTTTTATGCACTTCAGTGCTTCTTTGGCGTAGCTGAGACTTGCAAAGGGAATTATTGAGATCCCAAGAGACAAATTTCCCATTCTATCACCCCCAAGACAGATGTGCTGACGGTATTTGTTCCCTCTGGGAAATTTCCTCCTGAGCCCATCACTAAGTTTTTCTAAATGAAAACAGATCATCTGGATTTTAGTTTGAGACATGTGGACAGCTCAGGTGGTGATCCAGCTCTCATGCTCCTGGTTTGACCTGCATTTTGATGGTTGCATCAACCTGCTAAAATTGCAGCACAAAATCTCTCAGACAGGAGTGAGTGCAGTGAGATCTTGACACTGATGACTGCAGCAAAAAACTCCTTCTCATTCCCAGATCCTTTAACAAAGGAATTGTGTGCATGTAATTTGCTTTTTAAAATCCATACACATGTGTACATATATCAGCACACAGAATCCTTAAGGCTCAAGCACACCTCAGCCTCTGCTCATCAGGAATTTAGGATAAACACAGTTCAGGTGCTAAGGCTACTTCCACAATCCTTTACTCCAGAAGCTGGCAAAGCCTTTAAAATGAAAATGCTAATTCAGAAAAGGAACAATCTATTAAAAATTAACTAATGCATTAACAAACAGAATATTTAGGCAGTTAATAAATGTGTTTTCTGACTGACTAGAAGCAATTAATTCCAGAAGGAAGTAGGTATCTTTAAGCACCCGTGAAAGAGATAGAAAAAAAGAGAATGCTTTCAGTTGTATAGGATTGTAGATATGGTGGCACAAATATAGAAAACCTCAAAATCCTGGAATACCTGTTAAGCATTAACTGATAACTTAATTTTCTAAAAGTAATTTCTGAATTTTATGATTTTTTTAGCAGTTGATGTGCTTTTAAAAATACAGGTAATGTAGCAGTTAGCTTAATTTTTTTTTTTTTTTTTTTTCCTTTTCTTTCCATGAATAGCAGGTAGGTGCCTGTAACACCACTCAAAAAACAGGTAAGCAAGATAAAAAATAGCCTTTGAAGCATTTCTGGTTTCTGAAGATTGCACAGGATGGTCAGGGCTAAAATCTAACTATGGAGGGGGTTATTCAAAACTGCAATCCCAATGATGCAGTGTCATAGGCCAGCATGGTTTTCCTGTGTAGATTGGCAAACACAGTTCATGGCACAGTGTCTTGGTTTGAAAAGACAGGTGTTTGGTAAGGAAGACAAGAGCCTCCATTTAAATGGAAAATGTAAACCCCCTCCCTATGAATTATTATATTTTTGAAATTAAAAGGCTCTCAGGCAAAGATTATGGGAATAGGAATAACTTCTTTATTAGGGAAATTGAAAATAAAAATGCAATAGTGCACAAACAAAACCACTGACAGAGTCAGAGCACAGTGGTGGCACAGTCCCATTCCATGGGGGCTCAGCCCTCCTGCAGTGCCAGCTGTGGTTCTGCTGGAGCAGGGATCCTGCACAAGGCTGGAATTTTCCCCTGAAGCTCCAGGGCTGCTGGAGATGGGCCTGCTCTTCCTCTGGGAATGCAGGGCAGGAGAAAGCTGCTCCTCTGGGAATGCAGTGGGCAAAGGCTGCTGTGCTGTTCCAGGCTCAGATTGTATCCAGGTAGGAATGCTTGGCTCCTGCCCTGGGCGGAGCATCTCCCCATGGGATGCTGGAATTTGATCAGCCCTGCAGGGACACTCCCTGGCCATGGACAGCAGAGATCTCCTGGAGGGAGGGTTGGCTGCGGGAAGATAAAGAAAAAACTGCCCCATGAACAGCAGAGAACTGCCCCAGCTCTGACAGATGGAGATAGAACACACACCCCCATTTCCAACCTAAAACACATGGGTTTGATCCTGTAGGAAGGACTTGAATGATTTGGGAAGAGCCTGTGGCCGGTGCTGTGCCCTGGCAGCAGCTCTGCAGAAGCAGCTCTAGTGTGAGTGAAACTGCTCTGATGTGCAGCTCTGATGGGAGTGAAACACTGCTGGTGAATCCATCAAACTGACACAAAGCCAGGCTCTACTACAGTTTCAACCTTTGACATCAATAAAGGCCATAGTTGTCCCTCATTACTTTGCATTTTCATGCAGCTCTGGCCACAGTCCATCAGTTAGGATGGGATATAAAGCTGAGATACTAGAAGGATGGCTCCTCTCACAGGAACCAGCATCCACTTTTCCCCCCAAGAGGTGTGGCAGTTCCAAGCACTGGGTTTGGTGAGGAGGAGGAGGAGGATGATGTGGGGTGGCCATCAGAGACACCTGATGCCTCAGAGGGACTCTGCATCCTCTTTACCTCCTCCTCATCATGCTCTGGGAGTGATGTCAGGAGCATTTCTGAAGCCCAGCTGGCTGTGTGTATGACACTCTCTTACCCAAACACTCCAGTCCATCTGACATTTTGAAACCCCTGAGAAGTGACCTCTCCATGGCTCTCCCTCTCCAGCTTGATGGGGGGTGGCCATCAGAGACACCTGATGCCTCAGAGGGACTCTGCATCCTCTTTACCTCCTCCTCATCATGCTCTGGGAGTGATGTCAGGAGCATTTCTGAAGCCCAGCTGGCTGTGTGTATGACACTCTCTTACCCAAACACTCCAGTCCATCTGACATTTTGAAACCCCTGAGAAGTGACCTCTCCATGGCTCTCCCTCTCCAGCTGCTCATGAGGGCAGGGCTGAAGCCATCTGCTGATGTTTATGCCTGGTGACCAGAGATGCAGGCAGGCGACAGATGGGAGCAACGTGGGCAGTGGTTACCCCCAAATCACAGGGTACACATTCTTCCAGGATTGGGGGTGGCAGATATCCAAGCACCATCAGACAGGCCCTGTTAAAAAGAAAAATTGGTTTAAAACCATTTGGAACAAAGGAGAACCATAGAAAGAAAAGAGGTATTTGTGCTATTTCTTTTGCTGTGTTAGAGAAGTTACAGGTGCAGTTTCTTCTCTGCAGCTCTGGACAGCCAAACCTCACTCCTCTAAAGCCAGCACAATCCAGTATTTCCATAAATCTTAAGGACCTGCAATCCAAAGTTTTAAAGACAAAGTGTCATAACCATAGGATTTTTGGTGGAGGCAGAAGAATTGGCAGTTTTGCATCTCAGTTGTATGGAAAATCCAACAGTTGTAGTAACTTTGAGAAAAGCACAGAAATTTTGGGCATGACTCTAGAAAAAGAAATCCTGGGCTTTCAGTAGTTGTTTTCTTTACTCTTGTTTCTCTACAGTCAGGCCTGAGGCAGCTGGTACCAACCTACAGCATCTCCTGTAGTGCATTGATGATTTCTGTCCAAGCATAATGATTCATGTAAAAACGTATGGCACCCTCAGGAACAAGCTTCTGGAGACAAAATGTTTTATAACAATTAGAAATACAGATCTCCTTCCACACCTACCTACTGCTTGTACCAATACTCTCATGTAATAAATGCTTTCCCTCTCTTTCCACACCGAAACACAGGCTGGGTGACATATGAAGTATTTGTACAATGTTTGCAAATAAGTTATGAAAAATCCAGTAAATGCACAGTGTTGGCACTGTAAGATGTGGTGTAAATCAGGTGCTGCTTTCCTGACAGACAGCAGATTGTGTCCCAGCAAGATCAGGCTGCCAGGCCCCCTGGATGCTGAATTTGTCACTGTGCTCATTTATCTCCTTGTCCCTTACCTGGTCCTTTCTCAGTGCTGGGGGACAGGAGCCAGTGCCACCTGCCACTCCTCTGCCCTGGCACCTGATGGAGACCAGGACAGGACACAAATGGGACTGGGATGGAGGACAGGGCCACCCACACAGATATTGCCACATGAAGTGTTTCTGCCATGAGTTTGGCCCCACTCTGGTGTGGGATTCCTTTTCCCAAGCCTTGTGAGCTCTTCACCGACCAGAGCAGGAAAGTCCCACAGCCACCAGTGCCTTCTCCTCTGGGTGCTCCAGGGTCCAGGACTGAGGTGGTGGCCCAGGCACAGGAGAAGAGATGCTGGGGGAAAGTCAGCCAGAGGTGGAATTCCACATCTGTTTCTGTTTGGATTCATGGAATGCTGTGAGCCGTAGAAATGGAATTTCTGAGGCTGCTGATATCACTGGCAGCACAGCATTGCTGGTCTTTTGCATGAGTTGTTAATTGAAATAATGATGTTCAGCTCCTTCACTTCAGTGATGTTTAACAGAGACATGTTGAAAACATGGCAATGAGCAGGAATGTGACAGACTTTATATTCTTACCATGGCAGAAAGGGTTGTATCCACAAAGATTTAGCCCAGATCATGACGTTTCCCAGGGCAGTTTACAATCTCAGTTTTATCTGGACAGAGAAAGAGAAGAGGATGTGTACCCCTGTGACAGCCACAATTGCAGCTCAGAAAACAGTGGCTGATGTAGATATTCAGAGATAAAACTGTAAGCTGGCTAAGCTTGAACTAAAGAATTAACATCAGGGGCTGTAGGTGCTCCTTGCAACAGACCTCAAGTAGTGGATTACAGATATTTCACAGGCTAAGAAAGATAACTGTGGTCCCAGCTGGCTTGAGTTCATTCTCCTGCTTCCAAACATGAATAAAAGACTTGATGGTAATCCTCAGCTGCCAATTAAAAGTAAAGATATCTAGGCCTAAACTGTGACAATAAAGAGTCACAGTGACAGGCTGTCACTCCACTGCCTCCTTCTCTCCAGCTTCAGGTACTTGACCCCCACATGTGGAGACAGATTTGTCAGCAGGGCTTGTTGTGGTAGGACAGAGGAAATGATTTTAAACTAAAAGAGGGTAGATTCAGGTTAGCTGTAAGAAAGACATTTCTTATGCTGAGGGTGGTGAAGCAGTGGAACCAGTTGCCCACAGTCAAGGTCAGTTTGGACGCAGAACTGAGCAGCCTGATCTAATTAAAGATTGCTCTTCTCACTGCAGGGGGATGGACTGGGTGGCCTGTAAAGATCCCTTCCAACCCAAACAATTCTGTCATCAGGCTGGACTGTGTGATTCTCCAGTTTGGTGGGTACTCAGTGCCATCCTGGGATTACCCTGCTTGCCAGGGATAGACATGGAAAGTAGATGCCAGCTCTGTTAACAGTGAATACCACTGGAGAAGTAAGAGATGCCACCTGTTTTTTCAAGTCAGGTGCTTTCTTTTCAAAAGCAGTAAACTGAAATAAAAAAATGCACTCTGGGAAAGTAAAGGATCAATTTTTTTTGTTGAGCATTTCACTCTCTGAGGTACAAAATGGAATGATAATATTTCAGATGATTTCTCCAGCCTCAGAGTTTGTCTGACTCTCCCTCTCAGTTTCCCAGAGCTACTTTCTAGCTTATGTATCCTGTCTGTGGTTTGCAGTGGACTTACACCCCTCCAGCAGGGGTAAGTGCTGCCCCTGCTCCTCTGCAGCCTCCCCTTCCCACCCTGACAGCTGCTCCTCCCCAAGACTCGGCGACTCCTCTGGCACCAGAACCTTTGGCATCTCCCCTTTCCTCTTCCTCTCTGCTCCTCTCACAACTTTCATCAGGCTGATTTGGTGGGGGCTGTTTCCTGATGAATTTTTGGGCAGTTTGTGTCTTCACAGACTGGATCAGGGATGGATTAGACCATCTGCACCCCTCCCTCCTGAGCAGACTCCTTAGGGATGCAGTTTCTTGAGGGGTGAGCAAGGAGGGCACTGCCCCTGCTAGGAGAGCAGCCTGTGGGATGCCCTGGGCACTCTGTCCCTAACCCACGTGGGGAATCCTCTCCAGGGAAAACAGCTGAGCTGGCTCTGGGGTGACCTCCCCTCCTGCTGAGCAGGCTGTCCCCCAGCCCCATGCCACCTCTGACAGCCTGCCTGGAAAATCCAAGGCATTGGCTTTCCTAATGGGTCACTTCTCAACTGTGACAGATGTCCTCCAGCCCAGAACCAGACAGTTCTTTGGATAAGGATAAGGAATGAGGCTTTATGATGAGGATTTAAAATACAATAAAGGCACCAGCATCTTCCTTGCTGCTTAGCTGGCATCAGAAAAGCAAAACTGGATCTTTAACAACTCTCCTGGACTTCAAGCTCAAATTAATATTTTAGACATTAACAGACATGATGTTTATCTCTTTTGCTTCATTTTTTTCCCCTGCCCTCCAGTTAGACTAAAATATTCAAACTCCCCAACTCAGCTCTTGCTCAAAGTCAAATCACATTAAAAATATTGAAACCCAAAATTGCAGCATTTCTTTTAAAAGATATCTCAGCTGCTAATGCCACAAGAAATTCAGCAATATTTCATATTTTGAAAGATCTGATGATTTTTTTCTCTCTTGGGCAGTCTCTAAGAATTTGTGCTTTCAAATCTTCTAGTGGAAAACGAGCTATAAAGACAGAAATGGTCTGGGAGCATTTCTTACTCCTGAGTCCCACCCATCCATGACCTGCAGCACCCTGAAGCAAAAACAGAATATTCTCTCACAGGCTGGGTGAGGAATGAGCTCCAATATCATTGACTCAACCCAACTCTAAATTAATTAATTCCTGTAGATTAAAAAAAAAAAAAGTTTCTGTGTTGGACATTATTTTACAATTTTGATGTGCTCTAAGATAAACCTCCTGCAGAATGTTTAATATTGACAAAGATTGTCTGGAGGTATTTTAGGCTGATGCTGTGAGATTTGCACACTCCCACTAATGAATACTCCAGAGCAATGGATGCTGCAGACAAGAATTGATTAACTGAGTTTGCTGGAGCTGGGCTCTGTCCCTGAACCTCAGCACTCCCCTTGGCCCAGAAAAATGTATGGATCTGGCCTGGGACACCTGGCACGGCCAAGTTCCAGCTGCTGCAGGGTGTGAGAAGTGAATGGAGAGAGAAGAGGAAGGAGAAGGGTCTGGAGAAGGATTTGTGGGCAGGCACAGGAAACTGGCTGGCCATTTTTGCTTGGTTATCTTTCTTTCTCTAATTTCAGAGAGAAATGAGTGGTTCCTCTGCAGAGGGAACAAAGAACTACTTTTCACACCCAGATTTCTGTGTTTCATGTGTGGTCAATTAAATTGCTCTTATCTCCTGTGTTGAGGTTCTTGATAGTGTTTGCTGGGTGGGAAGAGCTCTGTTTGGGATAACCTGGTGTAAACATTACAAATGGGCATTTGCCAGGCTGTGCTGAGCCAAGCCACTAGCTAACTGAGAATAAGCATTCAGTGGAACAAAATTCAGATATACATTGCCAACAGGGCAAGCTGTTCATGCAGGAGGACAGCAAGATTCATGGAGGTTGGTTAAAGGGCAGGGAAAGAGCTTGGAAAAAGCACTGGCACATTACTTGGTGTGTGCATCTCAAACGCTTCAGCACTGTTGAAACGTTTTGGGAAATAGTTGCTCTCATACTGTAGAACTAAAGAAAAGATGAGTCCTCTCATTTTCTTAGCTTTGGCACTGGCATGGAAATGATGCTCTGCTGAGCTGTGAGTGAAGATCAAGGCACAGCCAGACATCTGCACTGAGACCCCACCCAGAAAGCCTTAGGATGTCTGTGGGGTTGCTTCCTCACTCAGCTGAGCCAAGGAAAAGAACAGAGCAAGGAGAGACAAGTCCAGGATGCCCTGGGAGGGATGCAGGCTCATCACTGAGTACAGTGACACAGGGCAGCTCTCATTAATGCAGGATCAGGTTCTTGCAGGTGCCCTCTCCTCCTCAGTTCCCACCTGTGCTGGCAGAGCTGCTCCCTGGGCTAGGTGTTTGGCATCACAGGAATTATCTGATTGCTGCAGCAGAGAACACCTGGGCTTCCACGTGCTCTCTGCTAATTGCTGCTAATGAATTGCTGAACTAAAAAGGCTTAAACTCCGTGATTTGGGTCAATGTCCACTATTCATTCATCAGTGGACACCGCCAATAATTTAAAGCTTCATTAGGCATGCAATTGTGCTGAAACCCCTATTTCTTATGCATGATTTGGACTACCAAGAAAGGGGAGTAATGTAGAAAAAAACCAAAGCCTCTGACTTTGACAAAGCCTTTGACTTTGCCCAAGGCAAAAATGTCTATGTGGCAAAAGAATGCAGAGGTCAATAAAATATTCCACAGCTGTAGCCAAGCTGGGGCTTAAGATGCCAGCAAAAGTACTGATGATGGAGATGCTTTGTTTAATTGAGCAATAAAATTACTTGAAACCCCAACAAAAACTGCATCAACATCAATAAGAGTCAATAAGTGTAGAGGTGCTTTTTGTTGGCCAGCTTGTTTATTGCAGGTGATCTCCTCCTGTGAGGACATGGACTGAAGGTTGGTCAGTGTTGTTTGGTGATTGTCCTCTGTTGGAAGGACTTGTGAGGGGAGAAATGAGGCAGGTCAGGGTTAAAGGGCAGCAGGAGCTCTAGAGACATGGCTAGCTCAGGCAGAGCTGGTTTGGCATTAATTCCTGAATTGTTCTGCTGGAATTAATAAGCTGGACTGTGACAGAAAGGCTTCCTTAAACCATCAGACCACATCCAGTGGACACAGGGGTGGAAATAAAGGCAAAATAAGGCAGGTTGAGAGAAAGCATGGTCTGACACAGTTGCTAGTGGAGTCCTTTTCTGAAATAAGAAGAGACAGCATGAGATTTTTCTGTCTGTGTTGGGAGAAGATATGCTGGGCAGTTAAAACAAGAGCAGAATCCTGCCTCTCCAGTGCTGGCAAAGAGACCTGGAGCAATCTGCCAAGCAAACAGCCCTGGAGAGAGAGGATCATCAGGAAGGCACAATGTGATGAGGCTGAGAAGCTGACCTGAAACATTCTTTTGGCTTTTACCAATGACTGGACAAATGATTGCTTTGCTGTTTTAATTGCCAGTGCCTGTGCAGAGGCCTGCTGGGTGCTATCAATGCCCCTGTGCAGGGTGAGGCAGGATTTTGCTGTGGATGTCACAGCTGTGCAAGGCAGCACCTACCCAGAGCTCCATGGAAAAACTCACTAAGGTAAATTATTTAGGAAATATTACAAATAACAGCTGAAAATCACTTTTACTCCTGAAATTTCCATCACTACATCCAAGGCTTAGCACACAAACATGTCTTTAACGTGGGACAAGCAACACCCTCACTTATTTTTGCCAACACTGGCTTTGAAGGTCTTCAGGGCTTTTGTGACTTGTGACTCCTGGCATTGGAGAAGCTGGAACAACAGGCACAGATCAGAGGGCTGGACAGTCTGAAAAACCCATTTCCAAACTAGGAAGACAAATTGAGTCTATTTTTTGGGCCATATGGTGTCCACAGAAATAGAATAATAAATGAGATGTCTTTTAAATGACAAATTTCATTATTATGGATGGATACTTGGCAATTGATGTTTAATGTTGTGAACAATATGAAAAACCAAATACTACTTGTGTAGTATGCACACATATACCTAAACAGAGTCAGGATGATCGGATTAAAAAAATTAAATAATAATAAAAAAGAGATTTAGGTTTGCCAAGTCTTTCATCCCTTTGTCCTATTATCTTTCTCATGGTGACCTCCCAAGCCTGTTTTTCTCTATTGTTCTGTATTTTTCACCTAAAGTGCAGATCCTGGCACTGAGTGAGGGGAAAAGCAGCTTCACCCTTTGTAGACACACATTGTGGCAAAGGACAATTTTTAAGGTGAGGACATGATTACAAAGCTATATTAAAAACTATTAAATAAACTCTTATAAGGATTTGGAGAAAAATTAGGAAGGACTGAGTCAGCAAAGAGCCACTAATGCAAATGCCCTTAACTTTACTTTTCTTTCCCTGAAATAAAGTGGTGTGTGAACTGAAAGCACTTTGCTGCACTGAGCCTATTAAAGAAACCACAAAATCCAGGTCTGCTTCACTGTATCAAGCAGGAGAGAGGGAAAGCAATAATGAACACCAAAGAGACTGAGACAGAGCAAACAGAATGTAAAGGTTCACGTAGAGGTGATCAGTAGCTCCCTGCTCCCTCTGCTTATCCAGAAAATATGAACACTGTGGATAATCACCACATGCGCTTGCTGACTTTTGTTTCCCAAACATACCAAACTGTGCTAAAATGAGAATATAGAGCAATAATTACCTCCACAGTGGGCTGGAAAGCAGGAACTTTTTAACCTTGCACCACAGAAAAGCTGCAGGGGAGATTTTAGATGGGAGGCAGGATGGGGCAGGATCCAGAAGAGTGTAGTGAGTCCTCCTAAATTTGTAAGGAGATTAATTGATTATTTCATGTCCACAAATGTCCAGGATATCTGTTCTATTTTCTTGTCCAAAACCTTTCCTCTTCTGTACAGTTTGAATTCCTTTCTCTAAAACAGATCAGCCCAAATGCACAAAAATGTTCTCTGCACCAGGTAAAAGAAAATGTTGGTGCTTTTCAGCCAGGAGGAAAACTGACATTCCTGATGAACTGAAGAATTGGGAGCTTGAGAAGCAATACTCAGAAGCCCCCAGAAGGGTCTTAGAGAAACCACATGATGCAATGGGAAACCTGGCTGCACAAGACTGCATTTATTTATTTATGCAAATACACAATTTATAGCCACACTGGTGATTTGTTGTTCAGCTGTACAATGATTAGGCAGAACAATAGATTTTAACCAGAGTGTCAGCTTGGGTCTTTCCTACTTCTGTTTGGCTATTATATCTAACAGTGAAGACACTGAAATAAATTGTTATTGCCTCTGATATGCAATAAAGTCCTTGGGAAGAGCCTCTGCACTTGGGGAGGGTTTTCTACACTGACAAGTGAGTGTTTGTACTGGACCTGTTTCTGTGGTGCCTTCTTACCCCTTGCATTTGGGGAAAAGTAACTCAATGTAAAATGCTCACAGGTCCCTCTAGTGCCATGGTTAAATCCTCCAGACTTTTGTACCAATGCTCATTAATTTTTGGGTATCATCCTTCCAAGACCAGCAGCCCTGCAGTGCTGTTTCCTCGTGCCCAAAATGCTGTCAAGCTCCAAGGAACAGCTGCACAGATATGCTGGGAGATGGAATGCTGGCCCCTCCTGATCCAAGGGGATTGTGAATAACAGCAAATAAATAACTAGGATTTGCTCTTGAGATGAAATCTTAGGAGCTCTTGCACTGCTTTTGCATGGAAAGATTAATTTAGGGGAGAAAAATGTTGTTCACTGCCCTAGCCTCTCCAGGCTACTTGGTGCTCTGCAGTCTGGGGCCAGGTGAGCTGCAAACATCCTTGTTGCTGTTGTCCCCAGTTCAGCATCACAGAGTTGTCCGGGCACTCAGGTCAAGTCCCAACAACAGGACCCTTGCCTAAGGCAACAGGAAAAACATTTGTCAGGGCAGGGACACCCTCAGCTTTTCCAGCTTTGACCACATGAGGTCACAAGATTTAAACCAGTGTCTGAAATCTCAGCCTGAGTCCAGATTCCCTCTCTTGGAGATTGGCTAAAAAAGGGAGAATTTCTTTCTCATAAGAACTGCTTAACACCATGTGCAGTTTGGGTCTGCAGGACAGCTTTGGCAGGGCTTTTTGCTGTCTGAAAGTAGAGATGAAGCACTTTCTTCAGCTGCTTAGGAAACCCAGTGCCTTGGGTTGGAAGGTATCACTGAAGGGGTATCGGGGACAGCCAAAGGTGATACAGAGACTCCATCATCAGAAGGCATGAAAAGACACTTTATTATTAGATATCTACAGTTCTTATAGAAACAATGATGGACCTAAGACCTGATTGGCCTTTAGGAATCTTCTCTCACACTATTGGTGAACTATGAATAGCACACTAAGAAGAACCAAATCTATAAACAATGGTTACAGAAAGAGACATAATAATAGAATTCTTTCTTCTAAGTTTCCCACAGCTTCTACATAGCTTACCAGGATTTTCCTGGGAGAACCATGTCTCTGTCTGTTGAGAGGATATGTGATTCCACAGGAAGGAAGAGCTCTCTGGCTTCATCAGAGCCCTAATTAATCAGCAGAGCAGCCCCAGGGTTGGTTTGCCAGTGCTGATCGCCCCGGGCAGGAGCTTTCTGCCTGTGTAAGCAGCTGACCTGGCACCCACGTCTCCTGCCTTGGGGAACGCACACAAACAGGTCTGGAAATGCACCAGTGGGTGTAAAATGGAGAAAAGAAAGCAAAAACTGAGGAGCGTTGCTCCTGCCAATTCTGCGCCCTGCCTTTGGAAAGGTCGGACTTTGCCTGGAGGGCAGCGGGCAGCCCGGATTTATGTTATGGGGTTTATTTCCTACAGGAGCATGGGAGCCTGGAGCTCCCCAGCGCCGGAGCCCGCGAGAGGGCGGCATCGGCTCGGGAAAGCCGCCGGGGCCGGGAGCGGGAGCGGGCCGGGAGCGGGGTCGGGGCCGCCCGCGGCAGCTCCGCGCATCCCTCCACATCCTCCCGCATCCCTCCCTAGCGCCGACAGCCGGCTCTTTGCAGAGCTCTTCACATGCTCAGATCATAAAGAGGACACTGCGTCCTCCCTGGTTCATCCTCCCCAAAAATTAATCCGGCCGGGCAGAAAGGAATTGCGGGGTTGAACCGTAGGTCCTCCTTCCAGCCAGCGTGGAGAGCTCCCAGAGCCGCGTCAGCCGCATTTGCGGGTCCGCGGGGCTGTAAGGGCAGAGCGCTGCGAGCAGATGAGATGCTGATGAAAGGGAAAGCATCCGCGCTCCCATGGCAACCGCAGGGAGGATGCTCCTCTCCTCTCCTCTCCTCTCCTCTCCTCTCCTCTCCTCTCCTCGCACTCTCTGCTTTGCACATCCCTTGGATTCTCCGGGTTACCGCAGGGTTTGTTTAGAGCCGTACTCCTCCCGCAGATCTGTTATGCTTAGTTTCAGCCAGCTGCACCGTGAGCTAATTGCAAATCCAAACCTGCAAATTTGCTGTAAAACGTAAGAAAGTAGTCTGTAGCTTTTTCACTTAGGATTCAGAACTGATAGATTTTTTTTTTTTTCTCACTCCTCTCCCGTGGCAAGGACATAGAAAAGGAATTATCCCCATTTTATTATTCCTTCAGGAAAGACAATAGGAACCATTTGCTTTTCCAGAGACATCTGCCCCTTGATGATTGTCTTTACAAGGAAAGAGCTCCAGTCTCAGCCAATTCCTTTGAAAAACCCACTAAATAAAAGGCAAGTCATTTTTTCCCCCCTCTTGATTTAGAAGGACAAAGTAAAGACAAAATCCCACAGACCTTTCATCACTTGTGATTGTTCAGTGCATTAGGACAACAGCTTGGTCTGCCTGACTCGACTGTGACTCCACTGCCTCAAGGTTTGGGTCTCTCTAAATGACGATATACTCCCTCCCTCACTCTTGCAAAGTGATTACCTGAATCTGTGGGCTCTGTTGTTGGCTCAGGGACCCGTTTCTTTTTCTTTTCTTGGTGTGGCTTTGCCAGCTCTCCTATTTCCATAAGCTTAAAGCATTTCCAGTGCACCCCTAGACAGTGCAGCCCTTCTGCATCATTTCAGAGACCTGTAATTTTATTTTAGTTGCCTGACTTTCTATATTAATTAATATAATCTGAAGTTCTTATATTGCTTAATTTCTATTTTTTCTGGCCTCATCTCTGCCCAATCAGGTGTAAATAAATTTTGACCTTCTAGTTTAGCTGGTGAACAGTGTGATCCTGCTGCAGAGAGGTCCTTGGCAATCTGTAGTGCCCCTCTGTGTGCACACACATGCACAGACCTCAGCTCATTTTTACATGCTCTTCTTTGCAGTTTTTGTGATACAAATGGTGCACTGGCCTAAGAGCTAGGTTTTACAGTCTTTTGTAGCTATGAAAAATCATCAATATATTAATCAAATATCTAGATAGATTAATGCCAGGGAAAACTCAGAATTGGAAACTATGTCCAAGAGCAGAAAAAAAATTCACAGATGTTTACAGCACTTTCCATTTTTGCTGTAAACCACATGGGGTTTTTTGATGGGTCATCTGATATTCTCACAAGATCCTGTGTCCAACATTGACACACCCAGACAGAGAGAGTTTTCTCTGGTTTAGTCAGCAACATTACACTTAGATAAATGGCTACAAGGTTTTGTTTGCTCCACCCAGCTGCATTACACCAGAGGACTAAATGTGTCTCCTTTGAGGACAAAAGAAGGTCATATGTCCCTTTAATTGAAATTGCTCTTTTGGAATGGTACAAACAATGAGAAAATGAACACAGAATTGTTCAATTTCTGTTGCTTAGAATAGAAAAATGCACTCCTTTTCTAAAATGTTGTAAAACTTACAAAATCTTTCCTTTCTTGTCCAGTTTCCATCAGTGTATTAGCAAAGCAGCTCTGTCATCTAAAGTCAATTTTTTTAAATCAAAAATAATGATTTTGATAATTTTAAATTTAATTGTTAATATCTGTTCTCTCAGAAGAATTTTTTCATGGACTTAGAGTAGGTAATTTCTGTTGCTCCATGAAATGTGGAGCAGGAAACAGGGAATGCAACACAGCTGGCTGCTTGAGATAGCTGTAAAATCAGCCTCTGAATCTTCTCTTAATGGAGGCGGCAAAATCCAGAGCTTGGGACTTCAGGATCCAGTGATGTAAGGTGTGTAAATCCTGTGCATCCAGAGCCTGGGCTCTTGAGCTCCCTGACGTGCATTCAGGCAGAGCCACATTGCAAAATGCATGGAGGAAGTTTTTTCCCCACCAAAAAACTGCTGAAAAACCACGGTTGTTTTGGGTGTTGTCTAGACAGTCCTACTGTCTGCTAGAGACTTACAAAACTGGGAAGCCTTTTTGGTGTGCTAGCAAAGCACATGGGAAATAACACACAATGGAACAGTCCCAGGGATTCCAATCAAATTAAGCCACGTGCTTACAAGCTCTGCTGAACTGGAACCAAGCTGCATTAGCTGGCCTTAACCTCTTCACAGATCACAAACACCAAGCTGGAAACTCCTGTCTCGGAGAGCAAGAAGAAGAAGAAGCAAGGCTCTGACTGGTGCCTGCTGGGGTGGTTCAGGCTGATACCGAGCCCAGAGCGTGGCTCTGGGTTTCAGCAGACCAAAGGGTTAATTCTGGTGTGATGTCCACTGTGCTGTGATTTGGGAAAATGGAGTCAAACTAACCAGAGTTCTTGGCCAGCCTCTGTTGACCTTGAGAGAGATGTTCCTGTGTATGGAAAAAGGGATCTTCTGCATGTTGAAAGGGATGGGCATAAAAGGATCTGGCAGCAACAGCATTTTCTGAGACATGAGGTGAGGCAAATGTGGGCTGGTTTAGAGCCTGCAGCCAGTGGAGTGGCACCTGCTTCTGATGTGGGTGAATTCAGTCCTGTGCTGTCACTTGGGCTTGGTTCACACTAATAAGGAGCACTACCAGCGCTGCTGAGCCACCTTCCCACACTGCACCCCCTGCCTCTGCCACTGCAGCTCCTCAGAGGGACAATGTGGGCTTCACAAGCATTTCACTGCTTAATCCCATTCTTTTTAATTGCACTATGATTTTTTTTTCATCTGGAATGCTAATGAGTGGTGTGCTGAAACTCTGTTCCTTCGACACCATGGCAGAGCTTACAAGAAACACACTGGTTTAGTCCCATAAGGGTTCCAAGAAAATGGTGTGTGATCCATGGGTGGTAGACTTTTCTGTGAGTAAAATTAAACATACTCAGCACTGGAAACCTGTCAGGGATTGCTGATGGCATCCATTCTGAAAGCCATTACAGCTGTATCTGGATTTCACTTTCTGGCAATTTGCAGTTATCCATGGACCATGTTGAAATAGTCAGGCTCAGTTTTTCATGCTTAAAGCCTCTAGGTGTGTGAGGAACTGACTCCTCTTCAGCCCATTTTCAGTGTGCCACATCCCAACAGAGGTTTTCTTGTTTGGTTTCACTTATTTTGAGAGACCCTTAATCACGTCCTGCCTTCATGAGGAGACTGACCATTTGCTTTGGGAAACCTCAGGATGTGAAGTGGATGTCTCATAGGCAGCTGGTTCAAGCCAAAGCTCTCCATGTAATGAATAAATATCTCTGACTATTTATGTTTTCTCTTTGAAACATGGTCAGTCTCAATACAAGCCAAGAGCATTTATTTACCAACACTTGTAAGGGCAACCAATGATAAGTAAGTCTCCTTTTTATGTGCTGCAGGAACCCTTGAAATGCAATTTAGTGCCAGGCAGAAGTCTGTTTTTCATAATTGTCACAAACACTGGCAGCAGTAAAAAGGTGCCTGTTCAGCTCACCCATAACTCTCTGATAGATACAGCACCAGAAAGCAGAAATTAGTATAACATAATGTAACATGATACAATAATATGATACAAACCTGAGTGATAGAAAGGAATAAAAGAATGATCTCTGAAGACAAAAAAATATCCTGGCTCATTTTGCATAGTCCAGTGAATGGCTTCTCAGTTCTTCTCCCCAGAAACTGGCAGAAGAGAAACAGATGACAAAAGAGAAAAGCACATCTGAATTAATAGGAAACATCCTATTTTACAGTCACTACCCAAATTACATTACAAGACAAATATTTTCTCTTTTAAACTCGCATATCACATCAAAGTGTCACCTGAAAACTACAATCTAACCAGGAAAATACACAAACTCCCATTATTACTGCTTTTCTCTGGGCAGGGAAGGGAGGGGTGGATGAGACTGGTCAGACCTTTTGCATTTCCACAGTTTTCAAGGACCCCTTCACCAGTTTGCCTCACCTCCCATATTACAAAATTGTCCAGTGTTACTAGCACAATATAAAAGAAAAGAAAATAAATAAAATGTAGTTTTAAAGATTAGTTTTGCTTGCTGCTTTTTACTATGGTTGCCTGCTACTTGCAAGCTGCTCTTCAAGCCCTTCAGTGTTATACAGTTTATATACATCTAAATCTATAACAGCAATGGATCATTGAATTTCTGTTAGCATATTAGAAGAATAAAATACAATACCAAAAGTACTTTAGACTTTGTTTCATATGAACACTTTCAAGGATAAAAGCATCAGGTGACCTGACAAAACTGCAATAAAATTTGCATCAACTTTCCTGGTGCAGAATCAGGCCCAGAGAAAATCTTGAATGATTTGCTCTGCAGACTTCAGCCTATGAACATCTCACAAGACTCATCTCAGATAATACAGATGAAGTGTTATTTCTTCAAAATGTGGAAGTGAGCATTGAGGGAAAGCCAATACACAGTGAAAGTGCTCAGAATGTGAATGCTCCATCCAAAATCTTTTGGCATTTTCATTCCTTTTTTCTGTCCTTGGGAGTGGCTGTCACTTTGGTGACCCTTGTGAAGCAGTGGCTTTGCTGCCCTCAATGGCACACAGCTGGTGTGAACTGCCAGCTATTCTGCCTTACATTAATGTGGAGACCTCAGTGCCCTGACAGAAGTCCATGGAAATAGTTCAGATTTGGCTAGGCTCCTGGAGAGCAGGATTTAACAGATAGCAGAATTATTTTAGTAAATCTAAAAGTCTCAAAATTTTCCCAGTGAAATGACACTGATACATACTGTGCTCATGGCAGTGACATCCCTGTGATAAACTACAGATATATTTGATAATTTGAAATAGCTTTGATACCTCCAATTTTTATCTGCTGTGGGATTACACCTTGCAACTCCCTGATTAAAAAAAACAAAACAAAACAAAACAAAAAACCAACTCCTCTTCATTTCCTACCCATGTGGATGTATTTGACTAAAATCACAGCCATTAGGCCTCCTACTGCTCATACTCTTCAAAAGTTCAGTCTGAATTCCAATGCCACCCCAGTCATCCAGAGTCTCCTGCCATTAAAAACCTAATGCATTTGTGTAAAAGAAAAAAAAAAAAATCCAACCCCAAACATACCCAAACCATTTGTTCTATCATGTTCTGTCACAGGGAGATATAAAATGAAATAATTTTTTGGTTTTCTTTCTGTTCCAGGTCATACTCCAAAAAAAGGTGAGCTATAGACGTGATGAGATACAAAAGAAATATACATCATTTAATTGATTTTTTTGATCATAATTTTAAAAATGAAATGTGATAGAAGATTTCTAGTGACACAGTCTACATGGTCCACTTAGATGCAGGTTGATCCATCTACTTTTCCAGCCTGTACAACCATTCTGAGCCTGTGCTAGCAGAACTTGGCTTTCCTTTTCTGACTTCCAGCAGGAGGAAACTTTCCAGAATTTAATTTCTGTGATGTCAGTAGGAGAGCATGAGTCTGTTCTCTGCAGTGACATCCTACTTGGTCTCCTTTGACTGCTTAAGTTTTACTTTGAGTTCCTGGGATCATCCAGATATGAAGAGTCCTTGAATCTGCCAGAGCTTGGACTGAACCTTCACCTCCCTCATCTTCAGCTGGAACCTAGATATTACCCAATTTTTTTTTTTTTATTTTTTTTTGGATGGAATTCAGCTTACAGGGTGCTTTATCCTTCTGCCTTTGTGGGACACCCACACACACGTAGTCCCTGTTTCAGCAAGAATGTAGATCCATTTAGCCACACTGCTTTTTAGAAAATAACATACTTCTGCAGGTAAATATTTATGGGAAAGCTGTCAGAAGGAGTTTCTCTGACTGGCTTCAGATCTGAGTTTACACTGAGGAATAGAAAAATCCTGCAGTGCAAATTGGAGACAGCCCATGATATTAGTATATAGACACAAGCAGATGTATCCCACAAGATTCTTTTATTCTTAAGCCAAACACTCCAGTGGTTTAAGCATCTTGGTGATTATTTGCAAATTATTGACTCAGCCTCCAAATTCAGTTCATGCTAGGAAGCCTTCCTTATAGCAGATTTTAGCAGAATTTCCTGTAAAGCTGCAAAAGAAGGTGACTTGTTCCCTTTCTTGCTTTTCACTTGCTCAGGAGTGAAGGTACATTGTCTGCTCAGAGTTCCCTTTGCTTTGCACCCCATGGCTGTATGGATCTGAATGCAGCACTCACAGCCATGGCTCTCTTCTCTCCTGGACAAGAACCCACTGAACCCTAGCAAAATTTAATTATCTGTAACAAGCAAAGTAAAAACCTGCTTCCTTTTCAGTCCTGAAAGTTGCACTCTCACTAACCAGCACCCAGCCTGCTTAAATTGAGAGAAATCACTCATGGCTGGCCATGGTCACACCTGGAACTGGCCCAGTTCTCCTTTAAACTTGAATAAGCACTGGGAAAAGGTACTGCCTTGCAAAGGTAAGGCCCCGAATCATTTTGTTGAGCCAGATCACAATCCATGCAAACATTTTTACACAGCTGCCAAGGAGTCTCCAGACATGCACAGGGAGCAGTGCTTTGGCAGCAAACATGCACTGCCAGGCTGCTCTTGGTGCGTCCACCACAGCCCTGCCACTATGGACAGGGTGGGAGCTGGGGTGCAGAATTGGGAGCATTTTATACAGGACAGACCCACAGGACTCATTTTACTTAAATGCAGCTGGTGTTGAGGGCTGTGTGCACTTGGATCTCCAGGTTCTCTCCACCTTCTGCTTCAGAACCAGAACCTTGCTCCCTTTAGCCCAGCAATCCATTTATATAACTGTTCAGACAGGGCTTTTTTTGCAGTGTAGAAAGGGCTGGAAAATTACAGTGGCTGCTCACTTAGAGCAATTACCTTCCTCCCCACATAGTCCCACTCCTTTCAGCAAGGGGTCACTCAGTGTGAATGAAAAGGAAGAGGTTTCCCATTAATTCTTTTGCACAGCTGAGCTTGTTCTTTCTGATTTTAGCTTCTTTTCTAATCTGAAGGTGCACAGCCATGGGATCTGTGGGAGCCAAGGCTGAAGCTGGCAGAGCAGAACTCACTGGCTGGAGCCAGTTTGTTTATCCTGCCTGCTCAGTGACATTTTTTTCCCCAGTCTGTTCCAACTTTAGAAAGTCACCCTGTTCAGATTGGAAACTATGAAGAATCTTCTTTCCTCCTTTCTTGCAAATTGGCTTCTCTACACTGCAGAAATCACTGCTTCCCTAATATATAAACAGAAATGGATGGAAAGTTCAAATGTGTACCATTAACAGTGGATGGTAATGAAGTCTATATTTATGAACTATGTCAAATTATGATTTCATTACTTTGAACTTACTACCTTAAGGAGAAAATGTAGGTAGTAATATACATATTACTTATGAACATCTATAAAACAGTGGAACAGTAGTGGTAGCATGTTATTTTCCAAGCCTTTTTCCAAGCCTTAGAAGCCTTTCACATCTTTAAGTCCACCAAAGAAATACCTTGAAAATACCTTTCCTTGTTATACAGTTCTCTTCCTTAGGAAAGAAAGTTTAGGCACATGACTGTTTAAGATGCAACTTTTCTTAACTACCAACAGATAGTGAAACAGATGCTGGCAGGCAGTTCTTCCACACCTGAAGATACAGAATTAGAAGCATAAAAGGAATAAGAAATGCTCCCAGCATGCAGACACTGCTGGTAATCGAGAGGTCTCATAATTGTGCATACATTACTCTGCAAGCAAATGTGCAGAGTCTTGGCATACTGAGGCAGGAGCTGTATCAGCCTTTACCAAGGTGTGCTATCTGTGCAAATCACAACACTCACACACACAGAAAACAAAACAAGAATTGATTTGTGAGCTTCAGAGCAGCCTCTGAACCAACAGTGCTTCTGGCAAAAGCACACAGTTCTTGACCTGCTCCAACTTTGGTCGCTCCCTGAAAATCTTCCCGTGGAATCTGCTGAGTGTGGTTGCCATTGTGTAAGACTGGATACACAGTAAAATTATACATACATTATACATATATATATATATATGCGTGTGTATATAGGTATATATATATGTGTGTGTGTATATATATATATACATAAAAATATAATACTATTATAATAAAATATATAATAATGTATATTCTGTAACAGTGTAATAGTATAATGCAATATTGCATTATTTTAATGCTTAAAATTAACAATAATATTAGAATTAATAAAATAATTATTATTGATATTATTATACTATACTAGAATATAATATATAAAAATGATATTATATACACACATACAGAAATAAGCATGGGTACAATCAAATAAGCAGCAGAAAATACGGCAAAATTTCACTGTGCAAAGCCTACAGTGTTGGAATGAACAATTCAGGTTCTCATTCTCATCCATATTTGTGCAGGGAGGCAGAGGCACTGAATTGAGAAATCAGGCATCCTGGTAGTGTTCATCGCTCTTTCACAGTGTTCTGGTACTGCCAGAGCCAAGGCACCCCCAGAGGGTGAACTGTCCCACTCCTGTGAAAGGTGCCTCAGAGAAGCAGCATTTATCACCTTCTGAAGGGATCTCTCCCCATCAGCACTAGGTGTAAAACAAGCTTGTAGCAGATGCTTGGCTTTCACAAGGCTGAAGTTAAGGGAGATGAATTCCTTCCCTGCATTAGTCTGTCTGCTTGGAAAGTTGAGGATAATGACACTTCACTCTCTCAGAGTGCTCATCTGAAGATCACTAGTGCAGGTATTGCAGTAAAAATACTCTGAAGAGGCACAAAGATTTCTGGAAGAAAAGAGTTTGAAATAAATAAACCCATAGCTTCACAAGTTTTAAGAAATATATTTCCATAGGAGAGGAAAAGGCAGGAATTATGAAAAAAGCTTGTTTTGGACACCACTGAGGCACAAGGAAATTCACTCCTCTTACCAAACATCCTAATGTTCAGCTCTGTGGCAGAAAGAAGCCTTGGCTGTTGATGTATCCAGAAGCACATCAGTCATGCCAAAGTATCCACTGTAATAAAAATACATCAAGTATTCCAGGATAATAGAAAACACAGACTGTCATTGGTTTGTAAGAGAAGTTACCACAGTGGAGCCTTGTAGGAATTCTCATCAGGCTGAAACGAGTGGGCATTGTACCAACATAAATGTTTATTATTCATAGCAGTTATGGGAATATACATTTAAAAACCCTTCATCATTAGCCTCATTCACAAAAGCTGTTCAGCTGCTCCTCTGTGGATTCTACAGCCCAGAGTTTCTCCCCAGTCTATGTGCAGTCCAACTTTCTTTTTCTTCCTAGCCAAAAAGGCACAGTCTGCTCCACATGAGGGTTCAGTTTCAGCAGCCATTTATCCATTTATCACATTTATTTCACAAATCAAATTATATAGGAAAAAGGGGTTTTTAATCTCAAGGATAATTTTCAACCGGTGGTATTGTTGAGGCAGCTCTAGTTAGTAACTAGAAGATAATACTGATTTTGCCTAAATAAGAGTATTGTCATTGGACAACAATTTTAGCACATTTCCTGTCCTGCAACAATTAAACTTTGGATTTCATGTTGTTTTATTTTAAAGAAAAAAAAATATATGCCTTTCTATAAGGATATTATAGACAGAATCCTGCAGAAAACTGCTGCATATTTCCAGCAGAAATATCCTCTCTCACAAATGATACTTTAATGTGATAATCTAAATTAAACCTTGCAAAAAGAAAATGTAATGGAGCTGTCCATCAACTCATCAAATCTCCCTTCACCCTGAAGAGAGAGGGCCCCACATGGAGAGGGGACAGGGCTGGCTCCACACCAGGCTGCTGGGCTGGGCTCAGAGAGTGAGACCAGGAGAATATTCCTGGCCAAATGCAGGCACGTGGCTGCACACCCCGAGCCAGCTCCTTTCAGCTCAGTCCCTCTCAATACCCCTGTGCGTGTCCTTATCTTTTCCCTGCTGTGAAATACCATCCCTCAGCTCAAACCTCACTAAGCAGAATTAAGCCAAGGCACATGGCCTTAATTTGGGCACATGAGGAGCAAGTTCCAGTTATTAAGAGCAAACTGGGTCAAACACCCCATGTTTGCCAGCTTTAAAAAATTATGAACTACTTAAAAAAGCTTATGAGCTGTGTGATTTTTTTCTTAAGTAACTTTTGCAAGGACGTGAATTGAAAGGCTGAGTCTGAGGGACATTTGGCTGTCCTTGCACTCTGAAAGCAAAGGCACTCCAGGGTACATGAATCCTCTGGGAATAAGAATATTTGTAATGTCATCCAATAATGTCTTTTATTTTCCATTTGTCTAAGTGTGTGGCCAACTGCCTTCACACAGCCCAAGATCTAAAGCTCTTTTATCACCTCTTAGCTTGTTCCACTAACAAATTGGCTTCAAGTTCCTCTGTAATTTGTGCCAAATCATATCAAGCCCACTAGAGAGGCAAGATGGACTGTATCTTTTACATTTGCATAGGGGCTCTCAAATGGGAAGGTTGTTAGGTCGATTGAGAACTATTTGTGGTCAACGTTTTTATGAAAAATGATCTGTCAAACACATCAGCCTAATTATAGGGGCTCAGTTTCTGCCAAGATATAATTAACAGTCTCACAGTGATATTAAGTGCTGTGAGAGTTCATTTTGAGATGAAACTTGGCCTGAAAGATCCATGTGCAGGACTTTTAATTTTGCAAATATGCTTTAGAATAGGATAATAACTCTGAACTAATCTTTTAAACACATTTAAAATTATTTGCCTATTTCTAGCAGAACTATACATTTCAAACCAGGGGTTTCTATCACTTCCAGCACTGTAATTTGGAGTGGCCACTGTTGTTTAGTCCCTCATGCAAGGATCAAGGGACAGGATCAAATGGCAAAGTATAACTACAGAAAATTAAGCTAAATGCCAGGTTGGATGCAAACAGGAATGGGATCCCTTCTCTTCAGTCAGTCAGCTGTAAACAGTTATTTGAGAGCAAATCTTTAAAGCCATGAGACAGCATGAGCCCCCCACCCCTGCATTGCTGCCTCACCAAGGGCCAGGCCAGCAGGGAGCTCTGGGGCACAAAAATGTCATTTTGAAGGCAGGGCAGGTCATTTTGGGGTCAGTCAGGGGCTGAAGTGCTGACCCTGGAGGGAAAGTGGCATGTGTAAATCTGTGTGTGCCTGTGAAGCGTCTGGCTCAGCAGCTCAGATCCTGTCTGCTGCCTCTGTGATGGGCACAGTGTCACTGTATGGTGACAGTGTTCTGGTCTTTGGAGTCCTTCCATGACAAGATGGCACAAAACCTCTCTGCCACCATTGCAGTGGTACCCAGTGAGCTGAGTGTCTTCCCAAACAGCTGCTCAGAAATAGACCAACCCAAATTGTTACATTTCTGACACAGGCTACACTGCTTTCCTTCCACATTTATAAGTAAAAAAAACTGGGAAAACCACTTTAAGTTCTCACTTTCAGCCTGCAAGTAACTGCAAGCTAAGAGCAGTTTCAGACCTGCTTAAGGGGAGAGCTAAGGATTTCCCTTGCTGGGCACAAAGCTCTCTGTAAGTTAGAATTAAACTACATCAGAGCAATTTACAATAAGATAAACTCAGGCATTTAATTCCCTATCTGGAGAGCTGGTAAAGAAGCTGAGATTAATCTGCATTTATCATCTCCCGGTATTAGGGCTGGCAAGGTAACCTGCTCTTATGTAATTGGACTAATAGCTGTGGTTTATTAACATCATTAAATCAGTGCTGCCTAGTAAACTTTTCTTTTAGCTGCCTTATCTGCCCTGGAGAAAAGGACTGGGAGCACATTCTTCCGCACTATGTGTGAATCAGGCTTGGATACAGATGAGTCGGGGGCAGCCCTGATTGTTTTAATGAGGAAGAAGCAGGGATTGCTGGGTTTGATGAGCAGGGTACCAAAGAGCTGCTGCACTTGGGCTGGGCTGGCTGCAAGCAATCCCTGACAGCACAGAAACCCCAAATCCACAGTAATGCTTGTTAATCTCACAGAGAGAAAACACGGTTGTAGCAAAGGAAAAGGGCAGCATGATCTGCTTTGCCATAGGGTGTCTCAAAGCAAATTAAGATTTTGTATTTATTGGCTTCTTTGATGGTAAAGGATTACAAGGGGAAAGCAGCTCCTCGTGTTGTGCCTCTGCCATCCTGAAGAGGCTGCAGTTTGTCAGGCTGCAATTTGCATAGACTACACTATCAAAGGAGATGCTACACAAGGAAAGAGGGCTGGGCATGCTTGGAGGCACTGGATGATGTGTAAGATGCAAGTAAATAAATAGAAATGGGAAGACAAAACACAGGCCCAAGGAGTGCTTGCCTCACTTGGTTTGTTATTTGAAGTCTGGTGGATCTTTTTCTTTTCTAACCATTTTCCCTTATAATTGGAGCAGTAATTGGTGAAGAGAAATCCTCAGTTTCTGCTGGTTCTGCCTCTGTTTTCCCAGTGTCTCTCCTGCCAAGGTAAAGTCTTCTAAATTCCCCACACCTGAGTTTTCTTTTGTGAGTCCTGAATACTTCCTCAACAAGGGGTGCTATATAAAGGGAGCATCAGTATGGGTAAGGTTAAAAAGTGAAATTATGTAGAAATTGAGGAAAATAAAAATCAATAAATAGCTATGCAAGCCCTAAGTGGAAAGCACAAGAAGAGAGGAGAAAAGCCTTCCAGACTCGAAAGGTTTGGAGTGTGTGTTTGGAAGAGATGGGCCCACAAAGACCCAAAATACCAGAGAAGAGGTCAGGAGCAGAGATGGCCACCAGCAGTAAATGTTCACCAGTTTATCTGTTGTGATTTATTCACTGAAAAAGTTGTCAAGCATTGGAACACTCTGCCCAAGGAAGTGTTTCAAGATTGTAGAGGTGAGTTTGGCAGTGCTGGGATAATGGTTGGACTCCATCACCTTAGAGGTCTTTTCCAACCTACACATTCCATGATTCTTTGTTTTTCCTCTATCCTAAGAGTGAACTCCAGGCACCAGACAATATCTTGTTAATATTCATGTAAATTAGACACAAAAAGCACAGTTGCATCAGTGATGTGGGCACAAAGCCTTTTTTGTGTTGACCACAATAATGACAAAAACATCATTATGGTCATGCCAAAGTGCCACTTACAGCAGCCTTTTTTATGTCACTTACTCTGATTAAAGGTTTGTCAGTGGAACTGCTGCCAGAACTTTCATTCTCTGAAATAGTCAATATCAATATAACATAAAAATGCCTCTGTCTATATGTTAATGCCTTCTCTCAAGGAAAAAAAAAAATGGATCACCCTGTTCTTCATCTGTTTTTCTACGAAGCTAATTTAAAAGTCTGAAACAAGAGCAGTCCACTGAGATGAGCTTGTCTGATTGTCATCCTGAAGAGTGACAAGGGTTTCAGAACACAAATGTGATGTCCTTCAGGACCTGGCTGAACTGGTGCTTATCTGACAACATTTAAGCAGTTTGGCACTGCCAGGACTCAGCCTTTGCAAAGCAGAAGGCCAAGGGAAGAGATGGCCCAGGGTGGGAGAAGAAAGTCCCAGTGATTCCCAGTGCCCTTTGTCTGATACCTGGAAGAGCTCATCCTTTCTCTTTGTTCACTGTGCTGCCCTGTGGGCCTGACCCTGTGGTGCTGTGATGGTGTCTCTGTACAGAGCTATTTCTTTACAGAGTTCATGGCCTGCATCTTCAGGAGATGTTAATTTCATATAACATGAATTTCAGTTCTCAAAACTAGACTAATCAAGTATGCTCTTGTATCCCATTGGTGTAATAATGAATTAATACATAGTCAAACTCATGTATTTGTTGTTGCAAGCCATGACAAATGCCTAAATGCTATGGATGCCATATTAGAGATGGTTTAATTCCTTTTGCAGGTATTTGCTTTCCAGTGTAGAAGAAAGTGTTTCTTTTCATGCTTTCCTTTCATTAGCTATCATGATTTTATAGATAATTTTTACCTGGAGGAGGTATTTTTGTTTTAAACTAGTATAAAAAATACTTCCCTTCCCTTCCCTTCCCTTCCCTTCCCTTCCCTTCCCTTCCCTTCCCTCTCCCTGAGCACATCCCTGATAACAAATGTTTTCTGAGCAGCTCTTTCAAGTCACCTGAGAGCTGCTACAGAGCTGTGAGAAGCAAAGGCTGGGTTGAATCAGTAGGAAATTCTCTTTATTATGGGCAGCCCCTGGGGGCTCTGTGCATTTGTGTTTCTTCACTCGGTGCTCTCCATGTGCCACCTGCAGGCTGAAGCCACTGCGTGTCCACATGGGACTGCTCCTTAAGTGCTCAACGAATTTCTTTTAATTCCTGAATATAAGCAAGGCCCAAAAGCTTCATCTGCCCTACAAATCCAGGTTCAAACCCAGCCTCCTTTTATTTTTGCCATTGTCTATATGGATAAGATGCAGATTCTTCCTTTTCTAGTAGGCACAGGTTTGAATTAATCCAGCTTTCCTCAGATCATATCCCAGAACAAGAATTCCAATTTGAAGGGAAGGGAAGGGAAGGGAAGGGAAGGGAAGGGAAGGGAAGGGAAGGGAAGGGAAGGGAAGGCCGCTACTCCTATCACAAGCTACAATGCAACTCACCCCATGGGACAATTTCCACAGAGCAGTTCAGTGTGGAAAAAGCTGTCTGGCAGTGAATACTCAGGTGGTTCATTAAGGAAAATTCTGGTGGAGAAACCTTGTGTCTAGATGTGATGAATAGTTAATGAAACACGCACAACATCCCTGTGATCTGCAGCCCCTTTTGAGCAGAAGCTGATCTCACACAGGTGCACCTGAGGATTTTGGTGAATGTTTCATGGGTATTTGTGCATGACCCAGACCTGCAAGGCAGCAGGGAAGCGAGCAGCTAAACTGCCAGGTGCACAGAGGAAATCAGGGCAGTGGAGGGCAAAAAGGGTCCCTCGATGTTTCTGAATGAGAAACAGACAACAATAAGGGAGCACAAGGATTTTAAATCTGTAATACTCTGGCTACCAGCTGTAAGCAAATGAGCAGCTAATTAGTTGAAAGAAAGTCTAACCAAGATACTAATATACAGTGAAGAACAGGATCCTGTTTACAGTACTGCTACTACAAGACCAGAATAAAACGTTGGTTAACACATATTTTGCAGCCCATTGTTTGTCTGAGAAACTTGCTGTGGTATCTGTATTAGATCTGGTCTGCAAACAAAGTGCAGTGTAGAAAAGGAACTGGTAATGTGTATCACATGGCTCAATCCTGCTTTTGGTAGCAAATACATTAGAAAGTCAGATAGATGCTGTCTAGGAAGCAGGGGGACTCTCCAATGATACAAAATACTCACATTCTGTGAACTTGCAGATAAATTTGTTCCAAAGCTCATACCACCATATAACATAACCAAAACCAAGCTGTAATGCTGAATGCTTATGAGCTTACAATTGCTTTTCCAGATATGTGTAAATTATGAATGCATTTTGCTGGTCTGGATTGTGTAGTTAATAAGACAGCCTGCTTGGAAATTGGCTTGTCTGTTTAGAAAGGCAGGGTATGTGCAAAAGAGGAATGGATAACCAACAGGCTCGCAGCTCTGGAAATAACAGCTCCTGACAGAGCTTGGGTAGAGCAGCTCTTCACCCAGGGAGAGGCACTCAGCCTTGCTTATGCAACAGTGAGGCCCTTTTCCCTGTTTCACCAAGCCCAGAAAACAGCCTTTCATGAGGAAAACCCTTCCCAGCAGGCTCATTCCTCCCCTTGTCTCACAGATTTTCCATATCTCAGGTGCATCAGGTGCAGGTTTCCTCAAATACCCAGTCATTGACAGGCAGGACATGACCTGGAAATAACATGGAATGCTGAGATGGTGGAAAGCAAAAGTGCAAACTACAAAACCTGAAGAAAAGTTCATTTCCTGTTTTTATGGCACACTATCCTTACAGGATGAAAGCTCACCTGGAGTTCACACAGGTCTTTTCTATGCATATCGTAGATACTTCTGAAATAAGATGGTTACTGACATGAAAGAGAGAATTCAAGATGTAAAATAAAGTCCTAATGGCTGTGTATTTCTTACTCTATTTAAGTGCATAGCAGGGTCTGGTGGTTTTGCAAAGCTCCCTTTCCACTGGTGATTTGGCTTCAACAGAAACCGTGCATAAAATGGTGTTTTAGTCTGTGTGCTTGAGGATTAAAGAGTAGATCACAAAAGTAGTCAAAAGGTAGGAGGAAGTAAGAGGTGGAAATAGTGACCAGTTCACAGGTGAGAATGGACCTGCTCAGCAGCTCCCAGCAACAACAAGAGCTTTGCTCCAGAGGTTTTCCCTTGAAATCCTCTTCCCCTGAGCAGCACAGGCTGCAGGACTCTCAGCTGCCCCCTGGGCAGAACAGCTAGGTACGTGATTTTCTCCCCTGATGTTTTTCCTTTTCTTGAAAGTCTCTTTTGCCTGCTGGCAATTATTTGCTGCTCCCAGACATGCTTTGTAAAGCCATGAAACCACTGGGGAGTCATTGGTGAAACAGCCTCAGAAATGCTGCTGACCTGATTGCAAAGTATCACATTAACAAAAACAGGACTTTTCCCCCCCTGCTCAACCTACCAGGAGGGTTTCTGCTTGATCACTCACTGTGTGGGAGAGGAATCCAGACACTGCTGCATTACTCACTGGTCTGAACAGGGAAAGCCTCTCCATATGTTTTTCCTAACGTGTGTGTACGCATTACAGACTGAGCTCTTGAATCAGTTGCTCTGATTTTCTGGTGGTCATCAAGGGATCAGAGTAGGCTGACTCTGTCACAGAGAAAGGAAATGGCTTTTAACATACTGATGTCTGATTTTTTTCCTTGGTATTCATGCCAACATTTTGCTGGGCACATCAGCCTAGATATGCAAAATTATTACAGCCAAGTTAGCACAAATCACAAATCTACCCTGGAAAGCATTATTGTGGTTTCCCTTTCCATCCCTTATTTCAAGAATATATTATTGTAATGTGTGTTCATGGCCTGTTTTATTCAACTGTAGTATCAGATACTTGAGATTCAAATGACATTAATCCATTCTTATATAGTTATCCTAAACACAAAGCAAAATTGTATTTAGGATACACTGTGCACACTGGAGAAATGTGTTTAATTACTTTCAGTAGATTTGAATAAAGCAGTAAGAAGGAGGTAATTGCTCAGGTAAGAAAGGAGCTGCGTTTTACAGGGAAAATATCTTTTTAATGGGAAAATGAACATTGGAGAAAGCCAAGAGTGCATTTATTTGATTTGAAAAGCAAGGAGAAGATGGATATAATGATGCTGGATGACAAAGACCATTGCTCAGGAAGGAAACCTATTTTTTTCAGTGTATGGAAGACCAAAACTTATGGTCTGGCACTGATGTTGACAATGAAATGGCTTTCAAGTAATACATTTTCCCTGTGCAGGGTTTAAAGGCAATACTATAAGAAAAAGTGGCATTAAAACAACATGGTTTCTGAGAGGCAGTAAGTGCTGAGAGGGGAGAAAATGGGCAGTGGAATTCTAAAGGCAGTGGCTCAGCTTTGTGAGCAGCTGCTGGGCGGGCTGAGAGCACCCTGACAGAGGCTGCTGAGGTGTCCTGAGCTCTGCACACAGCATGGACCAGGCTCTGCTCCGTGGGGCCCAGCAACGGGACAGGAGCAACAGCAGAAAGTGATGCTCAGCAAGTTCCACCTGAACCTGAGGGAGAATTCCTTTCCTGTGCAGTGCCTGAACAGATTGTGCAGAGAAGGCATGGAGCCTCCCTCACTGGAGATATTCCAGAACCTGTGCCATGATCTCTGGGGTGACCCTGCTTGAGCAGGGAGGTGGGAGTGGATGACCCACGGTGGTCCCTCCCAGACCCACTCCATGATTCTGTAAAAACCTTGTGAACCCCCGACTTAGAAATCAGCCTCCAAATGGGCACTTGGGGGCAGTGGTTGCTCGGCTGTAAAGGAAGGCAGGAACAATTCCCCAGCTGCTGGGCAGGAACTGTGTGAGCACTTCCTTAGCCCAACGCCTGGGATGTGAATGCAGCATGGGCCACACCACGAGCTCTTCAGGTCCTGGAGGGCTCCAGTTGTCAGAAACACCTTAATGCGCTGTCACAGACCTGAATTAAAAGATGATTCTTTGGTTTTAACTTGTCTTCATTTCTCAGGGCAGCATGCAGCCAGGGAAGGGCTCAGGAAAAGAGGTGGGTGCTGTCCTTCAGAGTTTGTCCCTTCCTATTTATCTGTTGGCTGTGCATGGCTTTTTAAAGAAGGAGAGGGGAAGCCTGACTCAGAGAAGCTACAGGTGACATTTGTACCAGGACCAGCTCCAGCGGATGTTGGGATGGACATTCTGGTTTTCAAACATCTCAATGCACACATTATTTAATACCAACTCCTTAAACACCCTTGAACTCCTGTATCTGCTTCAGGCTGGCAAAAAACAAGAGGAAGAGAACATAAAGCCCTTTTGTATGTCCTGACATGCCTCAAGAAAACAGACCCAGCAATAAGGTAGGATGGCAGAGGTGTTTAAAAACTCCATGTTTTTTAGGTTCTTTCTGACCTAAACCGTTCTATGACAAAGGGGACAGATCCAAAACTTGTTAGTGGTCTTCAGAAAGTCCTCTGAAAAGTGCATGACTCCAAAGCTGTGGAGGTTCTTCAGCATGACTTTTCCACAGGGAAAAAAGATGCACTTGGCATGGTTTCTGTGGGTAACAAACAGGGGGGTGCACAGTTGTGCACAGATGGAGGTGAGTGCCCCTGACCCCACCTCAGCTGAAGCCAGCTGGCCACAAGCTATTTTTGATTTTCAGGGCCCTCTGCCTGGGCAAACATTGCTCAGTGCCCAGGTGAAAGTCCCTTTTTTTCAGCAGGGCTTCCTTAGGAGAAGAAGCAGGGTGGAAGTAGGAAGTCATCAATGCTACAGTAAAGAGGGATGATGCATAAGAATTTAGGGCTTCCTTAAAACTTGTTGATGAAACAGTAAAGGTGTTAGGATTTGGTCACAAAGGGTTTTATGAATTATAATTTCAAGGTTCAAAAGGACAACTAAGACAAATGTCAAGGCCTCACTCTTCATAATTATTCCATGGAGGGAAAAAGAATCCAAAGAAAATAATGATGATAATTTCCATGCTCCATCCTCATCACAAATTTGGGAATAATTTTAACATACCAAAGTTTAGTGGTGCAAGCAAATAGCAGAGGGAAGATTTATGGTGTTTTATAATGTAATTCTGTCCACTCTTCAGAATTATTCCATGGAGGGAAGAGGAATACAAAGAAAATAGTGATGATAATTTCCATGCTCCATCCCCATCACAAATTTGGGAATATTAACATACCAAAGTTTAGTGGTGCAAACAAATAGCAGAGGGAAGATTTATGGTGTTTTATAATGTAATTCTGTTTCTTTTATTCTATGCCAAATTGCCCAGACTCTGATGCATTAGGACATAAAAAAGCACAACTGTCAAAATCAAAGGGCAATGTGGATGAAAAAAACTCTTTAAAATAATGAGATCTCTTTCTCCACCTCTTCTGAGATCTCACTTTCATAATTACATAAGAAAGACTGAATTAAGTCTTTAAGTGCAAAACAAAACTCCTTTTTAAAGATATATTAAATTTGTCATGTTTTATGCACAAATCATGGCTGCTAATTTTATGCATTATTCTTTTTTTTTTGGTAATAATCTAGGTTTTGGCCCTCTCAGCTTCAACCAAGGGAGGCAGTGCAGTGTTTCACAGGAAAGAAACTCTGTAGTATTTTTTTTAAATAATCTAGGTTTTGGCCATCTCAGCTTGAACCAAGGGAGGCAGTGCAGTGTTTCACAGGAAAGAAACTCTGTAGAAGAAAGGCTGGAGAAGCTTGGCCTTCAGGGGTTTTCCTGACATGAGTCCTCATGAGCCCTGAGCTTTCTGCTCCCAACATTTACTGAACAGGAGAGCAGCTGGAGGTGCCCTGTCCCACTTGAGGGGGTGCAAAAGGCAGGAGTGAGATGTGCTCCAAGCAGAAGGGCTGCAGGACCAGCCTGGCTTTGATATTGTTTTTCTTCAGAGGCAAACCCAAATTGAGAGATTGAAAGAGCTGAGAGATAACCCAGCATCTAATTTAAATACTATTATTTTCCACAGGCTTGGCAGCAAATTGAAATAGGAGTCCTGTTTGTTTGCTCCAGGTAGTTCCAGGAGCTGTCCTTCTTGCAGGGTTAATTTTATTTTATCTTGTATAATTTCTGAATGACATTAAAAATGAGAACTTCCTTTGGTCAATCAGTTCAGCACGCTCCTCAGCAGAGAACTGGACAGGAAATTCATGGCCTACTCTTGGTAAATTTAATAGCGACTGCCATCAATGGGATGATGATGACTGACTGCCATCAGTGCTAAATCTACATACATGTTGCCACAGGCAGGTCCAGAAAATGGGTAGAAAAGCATGGAAAGTTTGTAGATATTCAACTATCATCCATCACTATTTGGTAACAAAGCAGAAAGGATGAAAGAAAAAAATATTCTGACAAAAAACCATTTTGTTTCCTGAAGAAAACTAGAGGCATAATTAATAATATGTAATGCAGAATTAACAGTCCTTAACACTTGACCCTGAAAGTGTTAATGAATATCTGGGTTTTATCAGTTTTGCATTGTCCCAAACAGGCCATCTACCTGTGTGCATTGTAAAATTAACTTTTCTCAATTAATGCCAATGTCAGTTTTTTTTCTAATCTGACTGTTCTGAAAAAGCAATAAGCAATGTGGGATTTGTATTAATAAGAAAAGAAAAGAAAAAAAAAAAACCAAACCAAAAACCCGAGCATATTATGCCTGCTGGATTTTTGCTGTTACAATTGCACTTCCACCTCCACTGTTAATAAGGCTCTGGGTGAAATTGGTTTCTTTGATGACAGAAAAAACAGTGACGTACTTCTAAATAATTTTTTTTCCTTGCAGAAGCTGTTATAAGCAGAGCAATTTTGTGAATGCAAAAGAAGGCAAATTTCAGAAACAGAGTGTGGCTCCTTCCCTCACAAATCATTTCACAATGGCAGTGCCCATGCAAACAGTCATCCAAAACCTGGCTACCACAGTGGCCTGGAGTCCTCTGCTGTGTAGGACATCAGCTGCGTGGAGATGTAGGTGACAGAGCCTGGAGGAGCACAAAGATGAAGTGCAAGGGCCACCTCACATCTTACACACCCACAGAACACAGCACCTTCCTCTCAGAAGCTAAAGAAGCTGTTCTGAGTGCGTGGTGGCTGATTTCCAGCTATGGCTTTGACTGTCACAAACAGTGTGAATTTAATCCCTTATGGATGGCAGGGGTTTGTTGACTGGAGCGAGCTTTGAGGAACAGAGCATTTGAGTGTTTTGTATGTTGATGTTTCATGCCTGGGTAGAGAAGAGATGATAAAGCCACCACAAGTTTGGGTTTTACACGTTGGATGAAAAGCACTGGAGAGGTTTCATTATTACTGCTCTCTGTAGTGCAGCCTCACTGAATGCAATGCATCCAAGCCATCAGAAGAGTTGTGATATTTCACTCTTAGGGTAAGGAAATGAGTAAATGAGATACCACTGAGACCCCTCTCTGTACCTGAGAGGCTCTAAATTGTCCTCACTGAACTGTTGCAAGGAGAGAAAGGGAAGGAAAACCTACTCAGAGGAAAGGGGGAATGGTAAGGACAGAGCCCTCCCTAGCCAGAGAGCATTCAGGTGCTCTGGCAGGGCATCATCCCCCCTTTGCTGTGCCCTGCCGTGTACCCTGGGCCTTTCCAGGCCAGGTGGAAATGTTAAAATGATCAAAGGGAGGCCAGATTACTGCTGTGTCTAACACCAATCCTCTATGGCATCCTGCCTCTCTCTCTCTCAAAACAAAAACAAAAAAAAGGACCAAAAAAAAAAAAAACCAAAAAAAAACCCCCAAAAAACCTTTCCAGGCCAGGTGGAAATGTTAAAATGATCAAAGGGAGGCCAGATTACTGCTGTGTCTAACACCAATCCTCTATGGCATCCTGACCATCATGCACTGTTTCCAAGGCAAAGGCCTGCTGAGGGACTGTGAGTGATGCTGTTTGACCACTGCCACAGGCAATACCTTCAGTGCACTACTGGGACCCTCAGGACACCTTGCTCATGAGCCTTGGGAATGCAGAGGACACCTGAGGAAGGGCCTTGGAGGGAGAAGTGGATGGACTGAGTGTGAGAAGACCTTCAGGATAAAGCAGAAATGTGTTGTCTCCCTGTGGGCAGCCTCTGCCTTCAAGAGACTTTGAGGCACCCCAGTTCTTGCCCCAGGGTTTGCTGTGCCAGCTGAAATCCCAGAGCACTGCAGCCCACATGGGACTGGATCTGCTCCTGTCAAGGGCTGCAGTCTGCCCTTACCTAGAACAAAATCCACTCTTCAGGAGAGTGGTTGCAAACAATACGATCCTGGGATGGGAGCTCTGTAAATGAGGTGCTGTAACATGAGAGCAAATGAAGCATATAAACAATTTATTCTCATCTGTCACAGGAGCTGCCCTACATAAAAACCAGATCACCTTTGGGCAGTGCCAGAAGTATTTCTAGTAAAAGTAATATGGACAGTCCTAGGATCACTGTGCCTCTTTCTGAAAGCGCATGTGCTTATTTTTGTTGCCAGGTTTAGAACAGAGAAGTGGTTTGGAAACACTCACAGGACATCTTGGCACAAATGTAACACCATGTTTAGGCAAATCAGAGCACAGTTAGATGTAATTTTGGAGGATTGTATGTCTGATTAATCAGTCTGGTGTCATTCTCCTGGGGAATGAGCTCCATGCTCGGACAGTGTAATGATTTACTACCCAAATACCACAAGTGCCTGCAGTCCAGAGCACAGTGGTTCACTTCCAATGAAAAAAAGTCCAACACACATCTTGGGACTCTAGCTGGTAGCTCCAGAGATATTTCCTGACAAGAGTCTGCCTCAAATGCTTCATGCAAGATGAATGCAACAGGGAAGAAAGGTTTTTCTCAGGTCTGTCAAAATTTTGGACCTGCATTCTGCACAGAGATACATTGCTGGGTGCCAGTACTAAAACAAGTGTGACATTTGTATATCCCTTCCCTCTCATATTGCCAAAGCATATGGGAAAGGTACTACAGGGAGTAGCTTTTTCCATACAATTTTTCAAGCTGCATCATTTTTAACACTCCAGCATGGATCCTTTTGGCTCTGCTGAGGCTGCACCATCAGGTACATCATGTCCTCTCTCTTAGCCCTGTGTTTATGTGCCTGGCCTACCAACAGCCTTGTTGCTCCCTGACCGTGCTAGGTGCTGCTGATTGACATGAAAATTAAGCAGAACAGTGCTCCAAGTGATTCCCAGCACAGAACCATTCCAAGGATACCAAGCAGGTCTCCAAGAGCAGGGATCTGTTTTCTCCCAGAGGCTGTGATCCCCTTAGGGGCTGCTCACACTGAGGTGCTACTTGCATGGTGCTCACCAAGGGCACAGCAGGTTTTGGCTCTAGCTGGAGCCACAGAAGTAGCCCTTCTGTAAGGAGAATCTTCTCTGTGGCCTGGGTGATGCAGCAGGGAGAAGGCAGCAGAAGAAATCTCTTCTGAGAGCCTCCTTGGCCTTGGTGTAGCATGACAGCAGGAGGGTTGTTCACTGCTGGTGCAGCTGGGCAGGGTAAAGGTGTGATTTGATGTGAGGGTGTCATGGCATGACAGCACTGCAGGGCTTCAGCTGTGCAAGGAGTGGCTGCTGCCCGGGGGGAAGGCAGGTGTGCCAAAGGATGTGCCCAAAGGCATCCCAAGGGATGGGCACTGTGTCGCAGGATCCACCTCCAGGGCCTGGCTGGTGCTGGGAGGGAGGGAAAAGAGGCAAGAGTTCAACATTGTTTATTTCTAGAGTTCAACGTTGTTTATTTCCACATGGTTTGTTTCAGGAATTTCTGCAGTGGCATCCCTAATGCATCTCTCGCATACCTTTTGCTATTAAATGATGTCAGTCACACAGGATCCAAGATCATCTAATTTCTTGTCAATATCAAGCTGTTACAGCCCAAATTACATAAAGGAATTGACACTTCAGGAATCGGATGATGAATTCAGTGTAATAGGTGAACACTGTTTGCATTCAGGTTGCATTTCTGAAGGTCTAACATCGATTTTAAATTCTGCAGCCCGTGCCTCCTGCTTGGGCCTGGCAGGATGAGATGCTGAGGCTGCTGAAAACCCTCTCTGGAGATATAAACAGCAGCACGAGTGCCTGGGAAGGGAAGGGAGGCAACCTCCTGGAGGAGGGTGGGAGAGGGCTGGCACAGGAATTTGTTGTTCCCAACAAATGACATCAAAGCGCAGAGCAAAAGTGCCTTTCCTTCACCAAAACACCCTTTAAATGCCCTGTGTGAGCACAGGTAAAAGCCTTTCGTAGAGCACGCTTTCTGAATCACAGAAACCCTTCTAAACACAAATTTTATTCAGGAAGGTTTTCCGTAACACCTTTGATAATGGGAAGTTGCGTACCTGAATGCTGGCAAGCATCTATTCTCTCCAGAACTTTGCAAATGGCAATAAGGCGGAGTTTGGGGAGAGGTTGTGGGGGATTTTTTCCCCTTTCTTTTAATTTTTTCCCTCAGGAAGAAACTGCTTGTGCAGCAACCAAGGTAGTCACCAGTGTTCAGTCTGCTACACTTCCTGAGGCCAGCCATTAATAGGACATTTGGCTGCACAACAGATGATTTGAATGCTCTTATTTGAAGGGCAAATAGTCATGATTATATTTTTGTAGATACAGAGAATATTTTAAAGAAGAATTTTATTCTGTCTTCTGTGTAGTGCAGAATATATGTTTTAACACTATTATACTTAGATTTCACCTTGTTTTTCCTTTTCTAATTTTTTCACTTTTTTTTTGTTCTCTTAGCTAGTATCAAGAGAGGATCCATTGCTGCAAGTAAAATAAAAGCTTTTATCTAGGACTTCTCCATGCTCTAAAATTACAGTTCTGTAAGGCCGAGTGATGGTTAGGCAAGGGACTCAAACAACCAGTTAATGAGCAGTTCTTCACTACTCTCACTGCAGGAAGAGCAAAAAGTTCCTTTGGTTTTCCTGTCCTTCACAGATGAAGCCTTGAAATTCTCTTTTGGATAAGTTTTCATTTTCTGTTAGTCTAGGTTTCTGTGGTTGTGTTTTAAATTCTTGGTATCACAGCTGACATAGTGAAATGAACATGATTTCATGGTTGCATTTTATAATTCACACAATTTGTATGTGACAAAAAGAAGTGGAGAATGGAACAAAATCAAACATCAGCCCTGTTTCACATCTTCATTCGTGGTCTGCATGATGGGGCACTTTGTCCTCAGCGAGGAGGCCAATGACAGCAGGCTGGGAGAAGAGGCTGAAATTCCAGAGCCATGTTGCCAGGGCTGAACACGAGCCAGCAAAGTGTCCTTGTGTCAAAGAAGGGCTGACAGCCTGAGAGGACTCAGGGCTGCACCCAGAGGGTGATGCCAGCACGTCAAGGGAGGAGATCCTTCCCCCTTGCTCAGCACTGGCAAGGCCACACGTGGGTCCAGCTCTCCCGTGTGCTGAAGTGGCACAGAGATACTGGAGGGAGCCCAAATGACATCCAGAGGTCTCTTCCAACCTCAGCCATCCTGGGATTCCATGATTAAGCTGCATGTCATGAAGGCTAATGGAGATTTTTGAGACACACACTGCCACTACTCCAATATTTTTCTAAAGCATATAAAAACTAAATAATCTACTGTTCTGGCACTATTGTATAAAAGTTTTTAAGAAATAATAGCAAAGAGGTCTCTTGAAGTCTTCATAGTAAGAGAATCATAGCAATATAGAATATCCTGAGCTGGAGGGGACCCACCAGGATCTCTTCAATAAGTCCAACTCCTGGGCCTGCAAAGACAGCCCTGAGAATCACACCATGTGCCCAAGAGCATTGTCCGGATGCTCCTTGAACTCTGGCAGGTGTGGGGCTGTGACCATATCCCTGGGAGCCTGTCCTCTTCCTGCTGAAGCCACCTGCCACAGGGAAGGCCCTGGTTCAAAACCACCTTGTGATCAGGCTTGTAAAGAGCAGAATTGTCACGTAATGGGTTTATGTCTTTAAACTCCCTGTGACCATGGCAGTGGAGTGGGAAGCTGTGGATTGTCTTTGCATGCCTTGTCCTTCTGACAGCAGTGGTCCTACGCTGCTCTTTAGCATCTGGAGGCAAAACTGAGCACAGCTCAGCCTTTGAGGCTGTAGCACCACAGTTACACTGTGTGTGCTAGCGCTGTGCTGCTCCTTTCCAGGAAAGTGGAAAGCACAGAGGGAGTGGATGCGCTCCATGAGTCACTTGGCAGGTTCCTGCAGGCCAAGCGAGACACGGGGCTTTAGCTAAGAGCTGCTTTTATGGGAAATATGGAATGTGACAGTTGTTTGGGTTGGAAGCTTCTCCAGTGACTCGGGGCTCAGCTCACCCAGGGGCGTGTGAGCTGCTAAACACTCCCTAGGAAGTGAGCCTGGATGTTTCATGCCTTTTTGGTCAGGTGTTTGTCTGCCACGGAGCTTGCTAAATCTGCCTTTGGTGCCATGGGCATCCAGTTGTTCCTCTCTCTTCCTCCTGCCCCTTCTTATTAACATTGCCATAAGGATTCATTTTTTTTTTTCCCCTAAGAGAGTTTGCAAGAAATGAGTAAATGCTTATGTTGACGTTTTTCATCTTTTTATTTTGGCTGTTTGTTTTTTGCTCTGCTTTGGGGAGGCTGTGGTGCATAAATAAGCTATGACCTGTCATCCCAGAGGGAGGGAATGGTAGATTGTGCGTGGATAGTCTTCTCTACTTTTCCGCTTGTAATTTCATTAATGACATCATAGTAATGATCAGACTTTTTCCTGGAAGAAAGTTTGGTGTTCTTCCTTTTAATCATGCAAGGTGTGCATGCTCAGGCTTTCACAGTAAGCCTGAAACCAATTTGGAACATGTATCTTTTAGTCCTTCAAAGTCTATATCATACCCCGTTGAAGCAACTAATTAAGGTTTAATTTCACTGTAGTTTTCAGATACGAGGCAATCACTGTCTCCTGCCCTGCTGATAAGGGCTGCAGCAACAAAGACTAACACTCCAAGTGCTAATTTAAAGACAGAAAAAGGAGTTGAAAATAAAAGATCTTCCCATTTGAAACTAAACAATTATAAAGCTACAGTGCCTTTCCTGCTGTGACAACCCATGGTAAAAATAATAAATGAGAGATATCCTTAATCTATAGGCTTCACTGTCATTTAGGGGTGAAATATTTTTTGTGGATTTTATGTCATAGGAGTGGTTTTTTGTCATAGGAGTTTTATTTTTTCCTGTTTTTGTGTATGTGTTTTGAGGTGGTTTTTTTTTTTTTTTTTTCCCTTGCTTAGGCTGAGGGAGGGAAACTAGCAGTAGAGACAACAAAAGCAAAAATTTCCCCCACACTGCCCAGCTGGTTATTTTAACACTCACCTGTGAGCACCCTTCACTGCAGAAGGGATGCCTCTGAGAAGCCACATATAAACATTTCCTCAAGCAGCTCTGCAGCAGAGGCTCAGCTATCAGGTTTCCAGAACCTGCAGTTAAGCAGGATGTCTGGTGCGAGATGATTCCATGACACAGATCACTATCGGTGAGAAGCTCAGCCGAAAATCACTTATTTCATTTCACACAAGGCAGGGAATGGAGGCAGGGCTAGAAATGAAGTAAAGCACTGTAGCTAAATTCAGCAAATTCAAATGGGAGCAACTTGCTGACTTGATATCAGATAAATCCCACCCATGGTGTCCATCAAATGCTCACTGAACCAGAGAGATGTGCTTTGCATCCTCTTATTCCATTAATTTCTAGCAGATTGTAGGTGTTTGTGACAGTAGAGTATAAAACATCTTTAGGCACATATGCGACTTAAATTGTCAATGTGCTTTTGATATTTGTTTTGGAATAGGCTTATTCACAGTCTGCTGTGCTCCACACAGTGGATGAAAGGTAGGAGCTGAAAACCCTACTATTATTTACAGTATGGCAAAATATTCTCTCTCTGCTCTAAGTTAAAAACATTATGGAAATAAAAGGATCATGGTGGGGGGGATGAGAGGATGGAGTGGGAGAGTGGGTGGAGAATAAGAAGAATGAAAGGATCAAAAGACAAATTGCATTTATAGAAACTGAACTCTGCCATTTCACTTCTCTTGGCCCCAACACTCCCAGCAATGCAGTTCAAGGTCCTGTGCCTCACTGACCCCTTCCTGCTGGTTTTGGAGATCTCATTCTGGAAGAGGGTGGCTGTGACCAAGCACTGGTGAGGACCTGGCAGGATCTCCAGCCTTGTGCAGAAGCAGATGCCTGGCTGTTCCCAGTGGCCACACTGCTGGGCAGGCTGGGAAGGCCAGTGGATATCAAGCACCAGGTCCCTGATATGTTAAATCTGTGCTCTGACTTTTCCCCTTCATTGTGAGTCTGTGCAGGCTCTGAGACACCCTTGGCTTCATGCAACACATGAGGTTTTAAATCAGAGCCTGGCCTCAGCTGAGGTGGTTTGTGAACCCTTGAAAAAACAGTCCTGGCAAGGTTATCTTGTGGCAGAAGAGATCCCTGCTTGTCCTGGTGAACAATCCCTCCTTGGGATGCATCATGTTGTGCATTCTTCAGGAAGACATAATTACTTCTTCTTTTGGAATTTAAAGTATTATTTCCATCCCCCAAATTCACTTTTTTTTTTTTTTTTTAAATTATTTCACTTGGTAGGAGGAAGGACTGCAGGTCAGATTGTGGCCAGATAGAACCACAGAATCATAGATTAGCTTGGGTTGGAAGAGACCTTAAAGATCACTTAATTTTGACACCTCTGCCATGGACAAGGGACACCTTTCACTAGACCAGATTACTCAGAACTGCATCCAACCTGGTCCTGAGATGGGGCACCCACAGATCCTCTGGCCAACCTCTTTCAGTACCTCACCACTCTCACAGTAAAGAATTTCTTCCTAATATCTAATCCAAACCTACCCTCCTTCAGTTTAAAGCCATTCTCCCTTGTCCTGTCACTGCACACCCTAGGGAGAAGTCCCTCTCCACTTTTCTTGCAATTCCCTAGAGTTCAAAAGAAAAACACTGTTTCAAACTAAAGCAGGAATGAAATGTAGACAGGATGCTCAGCAGCCTTAGTCATACCTCAGCCAGGAATTTTCACCTGTGAGTTTTACATAAAAAGTTTATAGGAACTGGGAGCTGGGAAGGGGAGGAGCTTGGGGAATTTTGTCTAAGATTGGAGCAGAGTCTTTCCAGGAGGATCCCCAGATTTGGGCTGCCAGGAGAGGATGGGTTTTGTCAGGCTGGCTGCCTCCTGTTCTCCCACAAAAAGGGCACTGGGACCCCCAAAAGCCCACCCAGCTGCCAGCACAGCCCTGCCAGTGCCACACATGGCACACCAAGGGACACACTGCACACATGGCACACGCTGCAGGTGTGGGGGAAACCAAAGGGATCCCTGCAGAAGCTGCTGAAAGCTTTCCACATCTGCAGGTTGGTGCTGGTCACCAAAATGAGGTGGTTTCAAGGAAAAATGATATCTTATCAACAGCTTTTTTGTCACACTCATGGTCATACAAAAGGCATCAGTCTCAGCCAAAAATATACTCTTCTGAACAGGGAAAGAGCTTATATTTCCTCAGGGAAGAAAAAAAAAAAAAAAAGGGAGGGGTCAGGGAAATCAATTCAGAGCTTTTAATTTCAATTCCAACCAGGGCAATCAATTCACACAAATCAGAGCTTTCAATTTCCATTCCAACCATACCTTTGTACATGTGTGTGCATTCTAGTTAGCCTGAACTGCAATACAAAGACACTTTAAACCTCAGAAAATAGAGTTCTGGTTACATAATTACAAGAAATTACTGCATTTTCACAGTTTCAAAAGTTCTCTATCACCATTCTGAGCAAATATTTGTATTGAAACCCATAATTTGGATTTAAATGAATAGGAGTTTGCTGACAGGAAATATTAAATTTGTAATCAGACATAATGCAAAGCTTAGTTGTAACTCATTGTTCTGGTATTCATATATTAGAGACCAGTATTTGACCGTCCTTTGAATCTTGGCAAATCACACCTTTAGTCAGGTGTTAAAGGAGGGGAGTAAGATAGGCAAAGCACATTCCATGCCTTCCTCTCCAATTTAAAAGTAAGCTTGCATTTTAGAATAATAAATTTAAACTAGAAGCTAAAATGTGTATCAAGCCCTAACTGCCTATCAAGATTATTTTAAACCAAACAGATAATTTTTAAAAGCCTAATTTCTCCATTAAAAAAAAAAAAAATCCATGCAACCACTCCATAAATAAATACAAATTTGCCCTGGCATCATCTGAAAGAGCCCCTCCCTCAGGCTGGCTTCTTGTCACAGCCAAATGCTTAATAGGTTGTGGCTGGAAAATCCCAGGGAAAGCTGGAGATTTTTATGAGATGAGCACTGATTGTGCAGGAGCCTGCAGCTATTGCTGACCTGCCTCTTTCACAGAAAGAGGATTATTACACAAAAGAGTGCTAGAGATACTGTATGAAAAATACATTTTAATTTCCGTCTCAGCAAGAGAAGATGGAGAGAAGGGAAATGGGAACAGACAGAGGAACTACTTCTGCAAGTATTCTAGTGGGGGATTCCTTTAATATTATTATTATTATTATGGGTGTTACTTGGAAAGTTCTTTAAGGGTCTTTTATGGATGCACATGAACAGATCCCTGATCCCACAGTCTTTTTTTACTTTCTCCAAACATTTAGAGCTGGTCTTTTCATACATAAACCCACACATACTCCCATAAGTATATAATTTTTTCTGGCTTTTCCCCATTGTTTCCCTTCTGCTACTCCCTCTTTACCTATTAGAGAGATTGAACTAACGAAATACACTACTTGTCTTGCTAATTACAGCTGACATGGAGGGGCGTCCGCCTGGGCTTTTCTCTTAACTGCTGGCTGTCATGGGGGGCTGTTCTCGTGTTTGATGTCGGGGAGCTGCCTGCCCACCTCTCACTGCAGTGGGAACGCACTGCCTTGACCTCAGAGAAGGTAAGGGCTCTCTCCTTTGGCTCTGCTGCCCCTCTGCCCGCCGCATCCCCCCGGCCACGCAGCTGCCTCTGCTCCCGTTGCCAGGCTCGGGTTCCTCCCCTGGTCCAGCTCCATCCATCCATCCATCCATCCATCCATCCATCCATCCATCCATCCATCCATCCCCCTGCAGCCCCGCGCTGATGCTGCACTTCAGGCGGCTTCTTCACCGGTATCCATGACAACCGGGTGACATCAGCGCCTGGGCTCAGCATCACCGCCAGGACTCCACGGCAATTAAATGCTGACAGCGCCTTTTTAATTGCAGTTGAAATGTTTCTGGTAACGAAAAAAAAAAGGGGGGGGGGGGTTGGGGGGGGGGGGGGGA